>NC_138768.1:581462013-581812013 GCF_965119305.1 Pelophylax lessonae | reverse complement strand
CCATGGGGCATTTGGCGAGGTGGTGGGTGTTGTGGAGGTGGAGGTGGAGGTGGAGGGCACGGGTGCTCCTGGCATGCATGGCTGTGCTCAGTAAGTATGCCGTTTTCTGCGTTTTGCAGCACATCCAGAATAATTTTTCTGGCATACTGACACTGCCTGAGGTCCACCTTATCCAAAATTTTGGCCGTCATGTTGCCGAAGGACTCATTGGCCTCCGGTTTCCGACGTAGGGCTATGGTGGCCTCCTGGATAAATTTGTCTGTGATATCATCCACGTGCTTCCTCTTTTGCCTCCGTTTGGCAGGAGGAGGTGGTGGTGGAAATAGTTCCACAGGCTCCTCAGGCTCCGCAGGCTCCCCAGGCTCCTGGCTGCAACCTGGCTCCTCCTCAGTGACACTTCCCTGTTGATGAAATGAACAATTGATTAGAATGTTATAGTGTATATAAAAAGTCATGTTTGTTATATTATTGTGAACAAATAGCAGACTTTACATACAGTGGCGTATCTAGGGTCTCCAGTGCCCTTGTTGAGGAGCTGTATTTGGCAACAACCCCCCCCCCCCCAAGATCAATGTAAAAATGTAACCCACCCCCCAAAAAAAAATTAAAGGGCATCAAAAGTTTCTCATTTGCCCCTTGTTTGCCCAGTGTAGAGCTCTCTAGTGGGCAATCATTGTCTCAGGTGTGAAAAAGAAAGAGAGGGTTGAGAGCTAGAGAGAGGGAGAGAAAGAGGGGGTGTGAGAGAGAGAGGAGGGGGGTTGCAGAGAGAGAGGGGCCTGAACTTGCAGAGGGCTTGATGTAGGGCATTGAGGGTGAAGCAGTGCAGGGAAACAGGAATAAGGGAGCCACCTGCCTTGCTGACCCAGAGTGAGAGACCAGAGACATGGAAGCAAGGATGGATGGATCATTTGCAGGAGCTGTTAGTTTTGTATTAAAAAAGGTTGAGCCAGAGGAATGCTGAGGCTACAGCAGTGTTTGTTAGGACCAGAGGTGTGCTGGGGATGCAGCAGTGTTTGTAAGACCGGAGGTGTGCTGGGGATGCAGTGAGAGGCAGTCTCAGTCTCCTGGTCTTTTGGCTCAGCTGCTCTCAATGTTTTACACCTGCATGAAGCAGCTCTCAATGTTTTACACCTGCATGAATCCGCCTGCAAACTGGGGGTTCTGGGGTGTGCAGGCTGAGTGGATTGTTAAAATAAACAATAAAACAATGCCAATGTTTTTGTGACCCACCCCCCTTGGCCTGCGCCCCTGGCGGTTGCCTGTCATGCCAACCCCTTGCTATGCCCGTTTACATAAAGGGTCAATTATGGTTTAGCTTATAATTTTGTTACATGATTACATTTTAGCAGACAATATATTGTGAAATGCCATACCTGAGTAAAACTCTCCTCCAGGAAATCCTCATCCTGGCTTGGATCTACAGACACTGAGCCCTCTGCCGAAGTCGAAGGCAGCGTAGAAATTGACGGCCTGGATTCCAAGGTGTCTGCCAGGAATCGCAGGTTATCATAGTACCACAGCCGTGGTACATGTACATTCTGTGCACCTGCTCCAGACTGGGTGGAATCTTCTATTTTTTTTACCTCCCGCCTGTAGGCAGTGCGAATGCTGTTTATTTTTTTGCGTATATAATCAAAATTTGCCCCAGGACAGACGGGCTTGTAGAAGGCCACCAAATGTTCCATGGCCTGTTTTTTTAGTTTCTTATTTTTATATTCTGCCGACTTCACTTGCCACAAACACGGCAGTTGCCTGTACTCGTCAATAAAACTTATTAGAAAGTTGTGGCTGGGGTAATTGTCCACCATATTGCAGGACAGTATATGCCTGCAAGACACAACACAACACAAAACATATTAAAATAGCATGTATTTTGGCACATAATAAAGATATTCCTAATAAAAGCTGTATAGGGCCCAAAACACACACTTTCTATTAAAAGAGTCGTACCTGTGTTTGTGGGGAAAAGTCGTGATTCGCCGCTCGATCGTGCTCCAACCCTCGATATGTCCGCTAGCGAATCGTCGGCCGAACGATCTTGCGTCCTTTAAATACAGCGCAGGCGTCAACTCCTCCTCCAGTGGCGGGCTTGTGCAGGGGTGTGTACGTGCCGAAGATCAGGCCTACATGCGACACTCACACCTGAAGCAGAGGAACAATCGTTTTTTAATTACGAACCATGTCTCAACAATCTGGGAGCTCAATTAGTGTGGGCCGAAGTGATTGGGCCACCAGAAAATCAAGGGCTACACCCATGACAAAGGCAGAAATGGTGGAGATGGTCTCCATTTTAGAAAAAATGGACTATGATGGCAAGTTGGCAAATTACGATCGGCCCAATGCCAGGAAAGATGGCATCATGGATAAGGTGGTGGCCTGTTTGGTAAAAAAATTCGGTGTGGAGCGATCGAAAGATCAGATTCGTAAACGGTGGTCTGACCTGAAACACCGTGAGCAGGATCAGCTGGGCCAAATCCATCGGATTTTGAAAAAAAGTAAGTTTTATTTATTATTTTTTTTTTTAATCATGCAATATGTTTTTTATAATTTGGTGTATGTTGTATTAACATGTCTAGATTATAATGTCTATGTAAAAAGTTAGATTACTCATTTTAGTTGTCATGTCATGATTAGATCGATCTATTGTTGATGTTTTAGTATATGACATTAAAAGTCAGGAAGCCATAGTTAAAAATATATGTATTGTGTTGCAACGAACGTTCTTTCCTGCACGAATCTTCTCAGCAAACATTCCTATTAATCACAGATTATTATTCAAACCTTTAAATAGGAGAAAAACGTAAACTCCGTGCCAAACAATGGGAAAGGAGGAGGAGAGGTTTGGCAGCTCCATCGGCAGTTGTGGAAGAAGAGGAGGACATGGGCCCAGATGGTGGCACAGATTCGACTAAAGGTAATTGGTTCCTATGCACTGTCAAACATTAATGTACCATATTTTTCGTAGATAACCATGTACATGTCTTCATATTTGTTACTGAAAGAGCTATCAAGCAGGGCACCATGTCCTAACAAATGTACCTCTTGTGACTTTTATGATATGGCCAATGTTTTGTATTATGTAGATGAAGACATTATGCCTGAGGTTATTCTGGTGGAGCCAACAAGTGACCAGACACCAGAACAACAAGAAGGTTGGTAGGCACAGATTTTTGTGTAATGGGATCATAGAAATATGTGTACTTGCAATGATTGTTTAACCTTATATTCTTGTATTCCCTTACAAATTTACATTGCAGATGTTGCATCATGCCAGGATGTGGCATCCCCAGCCAGCTCTGAACCCAGATCTCCTGGCAACTTGCCAAGCAGCGTGGAAGCCACTTCCCAAAATCTTGAGGATCCCGGACCAAGTGTCCAAGAGCCAATTGTGTGCCCACGTAGGTTTTTTCAGAATGATTTTTATCAGTGTTATTTTTAGCCTCCAATTTACAACACTAGTTCCCTATGGGAGCCTCTTTATTTGAATGGAAGTCGCACCGTAAGTCGGATCAGGATGCTCTGACTTGCGGGGCCACTTGCGTTGTGAAGATTTTTGAGGGGGAACTACACCAAAAAATTGAAGAACCCACCGTGGGTGTCCCCCCCAAGTTCACAACCCGGCCTTTTGTGTGTGGTATTGAGTTTGAGGGTATGCCCACAACAAAAAAACAGCGTGGGTTACCCCCAAAACCCCTACCAGACCCTTATACAAGCATGCAGCTTGTCAGGCCAGGAAAGAGAACGAGCAAGCGGAACAAACACCCCCTGGACCACAGCAGGACACATGCCCTCAACATGGGGGGGTTTTGTTGCTTTGGGCCAGGGGGCCTTTGCACCGCACACCCAAAAGCACCTTACTCCCATGTAGAGGAGGACAAGAGCCTCATCCCCACAACCCTGTCTGGTGGTTTTGGGGGGTCATGCGGCCAGGGGGTTCCTAGGACTTTGGAAGCAACCTTCAACAAAGGGTGGCCCCCAGATCCCGGACACCAATCACTGTGTGAATGGGTATGGGGTACATAGTACCCCTACACATTAACCACATAAATGGAAGTGTATGTGAATAACGACAGGAGACGTTTATGAAATGTTCTTAAATATCTTCATCCGGTCTTCTCCACTCTGCTCTTTGGATCTTCTCCTCTCCACTCTTCTGCTGTCCAATCTTCTGCTCTTATGTTGTCTGCTCTTTTGCCCTAGGCTCTTCTTCTTCCTCCTGTCCTCCTCCAATGCTGTTGCCGTGCATTTTGGCCGTCTCTGTTCTCTGTAGCTTAATATATATACATTACGACCATGCCCTCACAATGACGTCATCATGCGTTCACACCCCTAATGAATATATAGTAAGCTCAGGAGACCGGCAGAATCATCAGCAACAGGATCAGAGGAGGACAGGAGGAAGAAGAAGAGCCTAGGGCAAAAGAGCATAAGAACAGGGTAGGTATTAACTCGAGAGTAATTAAAAATAACCTGGACACCAAATGTTTCTCTATTATGACCTCATGTAGGTGATTCACATTGACTCAGTTGTATATTTTTTTACAGATCATGATTTACCTACTTGCACTTTAGCAAAATTAACACGTGAGGCACTCCAATGTTGCTCAGACCTCGAGCAAATCAAGGAAACAGCAACGGCATTGCAATCAAAAATGCGAGATTTTGTCGACATGATTGCCAAATTTTAAAAAGTTTTAAAGACATTTTTTATGTTTTTATTGGTTCCTTTTCTTAGAAAAGTTTTGTAATATTTTATGATATCTTGATGGCACTCAGTTGTTAAGAGTGTACCCACGTTTGGGAAAAAAACTTGAAAACACCCTAACCCTAACCCTAACCCTAACCCTGTGAATGTTTTGAAAAAAAAATTTTGTACATTCAACAATGTGTGTTCCATTCTTTATTTGACTTTCGTTGGGGGGTCGAGATCTAAAGCTGTGTAAAGAAGCATTACATGTATGATGGCTGTCCTATTCCCACATTTACATGTTAATGACAGCATTTTGGACACTGCCATATGCGAGTTGCTGGAGGTGTCAATGAAATGTTAAAGATCCCAACCGTTTATACGCATATCACAGTGCGATCTGACATTTCATACAGGATTGGATCATACAAGTGTGAACGACTGTGCAATCCTATCCTGATGCAGCTGAATAAATGCATCATGTGCGACTTTTGTGCGAGTGTAGTGCGAATTGAGACATACACTTTGTATGACTACATTCACACTGAACACGCACACAAGTCGCACATGACCCTTTATTTCTGATGTATCAGGATTGGATGGCACAGTTCTTCAGACTTGTGTAATACAATCCTGTGGAAAAAGTAAGTGGTGGGTCACCCTTATGCGATGCAGGAAGGATGCAAAGTCGCAGACTTCCCGCATTGCATAAGTGTGACTCAACACTCAAGGTACTAGCAGTCCTAGGATTCAATATGGCATTGATATTGGCAGTAGAAATCAGTGTAGGGAGATCAGTGTAATCTATAGTGCAGGGGTATTGAATTAAAATTTACAAAGGTCCAGTCAATAAAATATTCTTCCAGCAGAGGTCCGAATCACATGTTTGTGTGATGGCCACCCTGTATCCTCGCAACCAATCACTTGTTTGTTAACTTGGATAGCCCCCGTCCTCTGTCTATAGCTGTCCTGCCTCCAGCTGTTGGCTCTGTGAGACTGGCAGTGGTGATGGCTGTGGGCAGAACAACTCTAAAGGGTGGGACCGCAGGGGTCCGGATGAGACATTAACTGGGTCCGGATCCGGACCCCGGTCCGCCATTTAGTGATGCCTGCTATAGTGTATTGCTTGTTCGTTGCTCTAGTTCACTTTCCATTACTTATATATATAACACTTTGAGATGAACAATGATCAAGTTTCACATAACACTGACATATCCTAACATTGGTGGGCAGTGAGAAGGATGTCATAAATGAACACAACATAACAGGTGTAGGTACGTTGTTAATACCCTAATGTATTATATTAAATATATACTATGGGCAACTTCTGGACAAGAACCACCAATGTAAGGTGACATTAGATGAACCTTGGGTGTGACCTAGTTCTCAATGTGACAGGGTTTGTGTAAATTTTGTGGGGTGCAGAAGGCCCTTGTATTTACACCACTGGCTCAAAAATAACACATGGCCATCATCACTTTGGATCAGCTGGTGAGAGACTACAGTAAAGAAACACACTGATGAATGTATTAACCCTTCCAAAGTCACACATATATAACACATGATTAACCCAAATAATTGTGTTTGGCATATGTGCCCAAATGATTAGAATCCACAATACTGAATCATTGCAATTTTTTTTTAATGTGTTGAAAAATAATATATCTCTGACATTTATCTTGTGTGTCCAATCTTTAACAAGATTAATGGGTGTGTGACAGTGATTGCTGCCAGGACACAGCTCCTCTCCCCACGAAATAGTCCAGATATTCCTGGCGGATCTGACGGGCCCTGTGTGATGCCAATGCTGACCGTCCAACTTCCATTGACGTCATGGACTCCACTTGGTTAGAAGGTTGGGCCTCTCCACTTGTACCTGACATAGCAGGGTCAGTATCCAGTTGCTGCAATACATAATTTTGTGCATTCCTGCGTAGGAAGTTGTGCAAAATGCAGCAACACAAGACCACATTATCCACTTTGTACAGTGCCAGGTTTATGGACGTCAGGAATATCCGGAACCGGTTGGCCATTATCCCGAAGGCATTCTCCACAACTCTGCGAGCTCTGGACAACCGGTAGTTGTAAATCCTTTGGTCTGGGGTGAGGTTCCTCTGAGGGTAGGGCTTCATGAGATGCTCCCCAAGCGCAAAAGCCTCATCTGCGATAAACACAAAGCTCATACCCTCAACAGTTTGCTCCCTGGATGGCAGGTTCAGAGTGCCGTTCTTTAGACGACGAGCGAACTCCGTCTGATCAATAACTCCCCCATCCGAATTGCGGCCATTTTTGCCAATATCCAAAAAAATAAACTCATAGTTTGCATTAACTATGGCTAGCATGACTATACTAAAAAAACCTTTATAATTATAAAAAAATGTGCCGGAATTCGGAGGGGGGACAATCCGGACGTGCTTCCCATCAATAGCACCCCCACAATTGGGAAAATTCCACTTCTCCAGAAATTGATCAGAAATCTCCAGCCATTGCTCTGCGTTTGAAGGAAACTGTGGGGAAAAAAAAAAAAATTAGTGCTTGAGCACATCACATTATTAATTACACACACAGTTGTCTGTTAAATGCTTATGCAACTTGCTAAAAAAATAAACAACAGGAAGGCAAAGGTTTGGATATGGGGATGTAACATCTACATACATTTATTTTCAACCTCCTATTGTTCTTATATTGTAAAGGGCCATACACACTATAAGATTCTCTGAAGACTTTTTCGTGCAGATTTACCTTTTCTATGTAGTGCAAGGGCCTACCAGATTGCATAGGATTTGAAAGTGTTTGTTGGACCTCATATTATTTGGTTTTGGTAAATCGGAAGGATAAATTGTTCTGACAATCTTCTAGTGTGTATGGCCCATTATACTCACCAGCTAGAGCTGAGATTTACAAACTACGGCCCTCCAGCTGTTGCAGAACTACACATCCCATGAGGCCTTGTAATTCTCTGACATTCACAGACATGACTAGGCATGATGGAAATTGAAGTTCGTGAACAACTGGAGGGCCATAGTTTGAAGACCTCTGAACTTGAGCTTTGGTATATGCTGACTTTGAGATTTAGCATGTGGGTGGGGGATGGGTAAGTAAAACTGGGCATTTATACATCAATAAGGGCTTGTGGTCAGTGAAGGTTTTAACATCATTACATAAACATACAGAATCATAGGTGGGAATGGATGGACTGATGTATTTTAGATAAATCATTAACTAGGTACTAAAACATTGGCCAAGGAATAATTGTTTGAGGGAAAGCAATAAAATTAGAAAAATTCGACATACTGTTAACAGGCAATGCGTTTAGGGACACATAGGAGAGAATGGTGGGGTGGTTAGTGGGTAATTTTACAAATGGTTAAAGATAATCTACATCTTTACTACTATGTGCATGCGGACAGAGGGTAGTTTACAAATAATGGCCTGTGTCAATTGCTGTACATCCAAAAACATCATAATTCGGGTGAAACTAGTAATACATGTAATGTAATGTAAAAAATCAAACATACCTTGATATAGTCCTTCTGCAAGACCTTGATGATGGCAGAGCAGGTCTCAGGGATGATGACTCCAAGTGCTTGGGGGGAGATGCCTGTGGTGAACTTCAGATCCTGCAGGCTTCTCCCTGTTGCAAGATACCTCAACGTCGCAATTAACCTTTGCTCAGGAGTAATTGCAAGCCGCATACAAGTATCCTGCTTCAGAATATAGGGGGACACCAGGGCAAGAAGACGGTAAAAGATGGGATCCGTCATCCTCAAATAATTCCTGAAGTCATCAGGATTATTTTCCTGGAGCTCCCTCAGCAAGGACATATGAGAAAATTGATCACGGTTAAGCAACCAATTTTTCGTCCAGGAGGTCCGCTTCTTCTTCCTATTGCTCGTACGTCGTCTCAGAGCCAAAACTCCAACACTAACGACAGCAACGGACGAATTCACGGTCGCCATAATAAATTCTCGAACGATGTTTCGGAAAATAGCGAAATGTCGTCAACCAAACAAATGCTACCGAAATCAGCGCGAGATGCCCAGAAGGGTCACGGCCAAACACTCACTTCCTCTTTTGTAGCGGCGTAGTGACGTCATTTTCTGTCGGAAGACAAATGTCCTGGGCAAGTTTTGAGCACTTTTCAACAGACAAACAACAAACACACCAGCCGCGAACATTTGTAGGACGTTCTGTCGGCCGACGATCGGTACGTGTGTACGGGGCTTAAGTGGACACGGAGCTGTTATCTGCTCACTCTGCTCAGATCAGCAGGGGGGTCAAGGGACAGATCCTCTGCTGATCGAATTAGAGAGCCCCCATGTGAAAGGGGCCTTAATAGTACACAGTCAAATGGTAATTGCTAAACTTCAAGATGTCAGGATTGGAAAGAAGAGTGGTGGTTGTAGATATAGAATAATTTTACCAATAGCTTCACCTATCGAAAATACAAAGACAAGAGTAGAAAGGAGGTTTATGTTAGCAGTGGTCATGAGGATAAGCCACAGCATCAGCCGCTCATGGGCGCTCTGTACTCCTTCTTTATGGGAACTTCTAATTTTTCTAAAAACATTGCCTCTGTTTATCGACTGCAGGACTCCATCATATTCTAGAAATCCCTGCATTGGCAGGGCCAGGAGCTCTGAGTAGTTATCTGTAATGGATTGGCTGGCTCTCATGTGTTTGCAAATTCTGAAGTACATGATGCGTGATGAGTAATTTTGGAACACTTTGAGGTTCCATGTGAAGTTGCACTTTGCTAGAGAATTTTCCCCAGAGCTTAGTGAATGTGGTGAAGCTTTACTTTGCAAAGAATTTGCAATCATGTGCAAGGAAAAAAAAAAACAGCATTTTTGCTTGCACATGATTGTATAATGGAAGTTGGCAGAGCTTCACGTTACTCACCATGCTCTGTGGATGATTCCATTTTAGAGTGCAGCTGGAAAGTGAACAGCCTATTTCCCTTTAGTAAATCAATCCCATTGACTTAGACTCATGGGACATTTTTTAATTCTGTTCTACCCATGTCAGCATTCTTCTCAGTGTCAAATTCCACTTACCAGATGGGAGTAGTCTTCGATACACCCATGTTTCCCATTAGAAGCATTGGTCATGAAAATATTGTCTTCTTTGGTCTGTTTTAGGATTGTGCACAGCTTTGTCACTGTCAAGCTCGATGCCACCAACACCTCATTTGGTTGATACTAAAACTACCTTCAGAAATATACTGCTGGTGCCCTGCCTGAACAATGATGCTTTCAAAAAATCCAACAAAAAAGAAAATTAATGGATTAAGATGCAGCATTAGGGATAAATAAGCCCCCGCATTTCCAAGTATGAAAAAGACAGTTTGTTAGGAAATGGAAACAGATGCTTACCCTTACCCTTTTTGTGGGGATTCACTTATTCAGTTTATCGGGTCGATATTTATTCGCAATGCAAATTTTCCAATCAAAGATGGAGGGAAGTTTGATTGGTTTTCTCATTGTTGTTGGATTGTCCACTTTATCTTTGTCCACAGCAGCCCTTCATCATCCGTAAGAGCTATCAGATTGTCAGTCTATGTCTCTTTGAATCAGAAGTGCATTCTTGTCTTGCACCAACAACAGCAAAAACAAGGAAGTTACATATTACACTATATTTTACAATTTTTTATATTTACTTGACTAAATAAAGAAAATATTTATGTAGCATGTATACTAGTGTTTAACTTTTTTTTGCTTCCAATTATTAAACTTTAAATAAGTCACCAATTATTTATACTAAATATAACAGGTAACAAAGTGACACACTTGGGAAAGGGAGGAGCAGCCTTAAATAGCCACCTGGCTGCTAAACACAGGTGTAAGTGATCATTACAGCCTGCTGGCTTCTGGGAGACACCTGCTGGTGGACACTGGAACAACAGCAATCAACCCAGAGCAGCACAGTGCCACCAGCAGGTGAACTCAATCCTAACACCTGGCCTGCACTTTGACTTGTCTATGCTCTATCTCAAAGTCTCTGCTGATTCTTGGTGTGACCACGGCTAGTTCCTGACCATGACTTTTCTCTGCTGACTTTTTGGTGTGACCTCCCACCTAACAACGGCTCTGCTTTCGACCCTGCCTGCTGTGTTCTCAGCTGCCAACCACTGCATGTCTCTGACTACACTTTTAGCTTTCTGTGTGCTCCAGTGTTCTGCCAGCCTTCCTAAAGTCTACTCTCAGTGATCTTCATACCTACAGTATCTCACAAAAGTTAGTACACCCCTCACATTTTTGTAAATATTTTATTATTATATCTTTTCATGTGACACAACTGAAGAAATGACACTTTGCTACAATGTAAAGTAGTGAGTGTACAGCTTGTATAACAGTGTAAATGTGCTGTCCCCTCAAAATAACAACACACAGCCATTGATGTCTAAGCCACTGGCAACAAAAGCAAATTTACACTGTTATTAGCTGTACATTTCTTCAGTGTTGTTACGTAAAAAGATATAAGAAACTCCTAAGTGAAAATGTCCAAATTGGGCCCAAAGTGTCAAAACTTTACGTGGCCACCATTATTTTCCAGCACTGCCTTAACCCTCTTGGGCATGGAGTTCACCAGAGCTTCCCAGGTTGCCACTGGAGTCCTCTTCCACTCCTCCATGACAACATCACGGAGCTGGTGGATGTTAGAGACCTTGCGCTCCTCCACTTTCCATTCAAAGATGCCCCACAGATGCTCAATAGGGTTTAGGTCTGGAGACATGCTTGGCCAGTCCATCACCTTTACCCTCAGCTTCTTTAGCAAGGCAGTGGTCGTCTTGAAGGTGTGTGTGGGGTCATTATGTTTGAATACTGCCCTGCCGCCCAGTCTCCGAAGGGAGGGGAATCATGCTCTGCTTCAGTATGTCACAATACATGTTGGCATTCATGGTTCCCTCAATTAACTGTAGTTCCCCAGTGCTGGCAGCACTCATGCAGCCCCAGACGATGACACTCCCACCACCATGCTTGACTGTAGGCAAGACACACTTTTCTTTGTACTCCTCACCTGGTTGCTGCCATATACGCTTGACAGCTTCCGAACCAAATACGTTTATCTTGGTCTCATCAGACCACAGGACATGGTTCCAGTAATCCATGTCCTTGTGTTCAGCAAACTGTTTGCAGGCTTTCTTGTGCACCATCTTTAGAAGAGGCTTCCTTCTGGGACGACAGCCATGCAGACCAATTTGATGCAGTGTGCGGCGTATGGTCTGAGCACTGACAGGCTGACCTCCCACCCCTTCAACCTCTGCAGCAATGCTGGAAGCACTCATATGTCTATTTCCCAAAGACAACCTCTGGATACGACGCTAAGCACATGCACTCAACTTCTTTGGTCAACTGTTCTGAGTGGAACCTATCCTGTTAAACCACTTTATGGTCTTGGCCACTGTGTTGCAGCTCAGTTTATTTATTTCAGGTACTTATTTAGCACTGTAAATTTATGCAGCCAGTTTGCTGGCCAAGCACAGTGATACCATGATCATTAAATCAGGTATTGATACTATTGGCAGTGTTTGTTGTATAACACATGAATGCCCTCAGCCAAGAAAATTAGGGTACCCTACGGCCTTCAGGATTTCCATCACTGTTAGGGAAATTTACTAAAACTTGAGCATGCAAAATCTGCTGCAGTTCTGTAAAGACACCAAACAGGTTTTATTGTCAAAGCTTAACCACTTGCCGACCGTATAACTTAGATATACAGCAGCAAAGTAGCACGGCTGCATCAGATCACGTACCTAGTACATAATCCGACATGTCCAGATCTTGGGCGCGCATGCACACCGCCAGCTGCCCGCTCCCATTGGGATTATACACAGCGGGTACTGCAGACTCGATGTCCACCGCCATCCGCCAATCCATTGGTACAAAGGGAGAACCGCAGTCTGCCTATGTAAACAAGGCAGATTGCTGTTTTGTCAGTACAGGCATGGATCCTGTGTTCCTGAAAAGCAGGGACATGGATCCACGTCTTCCCCTAGTACAAGTACCTCCCTCACAGTAAGAAAACACCAGCTAGGCACAGAGTTAATCCTTTGATTGCCCCTAATGTTAATCCCTTCCCAGCCAGTGTCATTAGTAGTGATAGTGCATTTTTTTTATAGCACTGATCACTGTATTAGTGTCACTGGTCCCCACAAAGTTTCAAGAGTGTTAGTGTTAGAATTGTCCTCCGCAATATTGCAGTCCCACTATAAGTCGCTGATCACTGCCATTACCAATAAAAAAAAAAAAAAAGTAAATAAATAAAAATATCACATAGTTTGTAGATGCTATAACTTTTGCGCAAATTTAATCAATATACATTTATTGGAATTTTTTTTTTACCAAAGCATGTATCAGAATACATATTAGCCAAAACTGATGAAGAAATTTGTTTGTTTTTTTCAGTTATTTTATTGGATGTGTTTCATAGCAGAGAGTAAAAAATCGTTTTGTTTTTTTTTTTTAAATTGTCGGTCTCTTTTTGTTTAGAGCACAAAAAATAAAAAGGTGATCAAATAACACCAAAAGAAAGCTCTTTTGGGGGGGGGGGGGACATCAATTTTATTTGGGTTCAGCATCGCACGACCACGCAATTGTCAAGAAATGTAACGCAGTGCTGTATCACAAAAAATGGCCTATTATGAAGGGGGTTAAATCTTCCAGAGGTCAAGTGGTTTATTGAACAAGCTGAAGTAAGAAGCTGAATGGCCACCATACACAGCTACACCAGATTCTGGGTTTACTGCTCCAATAAACCTCCCCCTGTGTTATTCCTGCACTGCATCTAAGTACAGGAAGTGGAAGCTAACTTTGAATGATATCTAAACAAAGATGCTTGTGGCATTCTGGGAAAGAGAGAGATGGAGATGATGCGAGGAGGAGTCGTCTTTTTGAAAGGAAATAGATACCTATAAATGTTAAACTTAAGCCCCGTACACACGTACCGATTGTCGGCCGTAAATATTCGGCCGCCGACCGATCGGCCGATTGTAGGCTTGTTAGTATGATGCTTCCGACAGCCGACAGCGCATTTTCGGTCGAACAGAATCTGTCGTGCAGACTTTAAAATATTTGTTGGCCGTCACCAGAACGGCCGATTGTTCCTCAGTCAGTACAGATTTCGGCCGACAAACAGCAGATTAGCAAGACTGGGCATGCTCAGAAAATAAAAAACACAGGGAAAGTTAACCATCACATGACATCACTTCTGCAGTCGGCTGTTGTTGGCCGACAAAATTCGTGTGCAGTCTTTAGCACTTTTCAACCGACAGGACAGCACCGGACAAAAGACGGCCGATCGTTCGGCCGACATTCGGTACGTTTGTACAGGGCTTTACACATTACTTAGCTTCTCAGCTGTGAATTTTTGTATACAGTATTTTATTGCAATATATCATTGTATATAAATAATTTTATCTAATTTGTGAATATTCCCCATGTCTAATGCATGCGCATTTTAAACACTGAATGTTGTATAACTTCACATTTCATGACAATTAGAACATTTAACTTCTTGCATGGCATTTGATGGGGGCAAAGGGTGTTTTTTTGTGCGAAAGTAAATCAGAGCTAAATTTGCTGTCATGCCTCTGCACTCTAGAGACAGGGTAGCACTTAAAATTTAAGGTCATACAGAATGCCAACCAGAGCTGTGTAGAGCATTGAATCCTCTGTGCTGAAGCCCACTGACAGGCATCTCACGCAAAACACAAGGCTGTGAAGACCCTGGGGCTCCGCTCTCAGCAGACTCCAATTAAACACAGGAGAGCCAAAGGACAATTGGGAATGCATTGTGAATGAGAAATTCTGGGAGTGTTTCAATGTCTTTTCACAGCAATCTACAACTCTAGCTAAAGGGTCACATTAGAGTTGCATTTTTTAGCATGAACATTTTTTAAATAAAAAATAAATCATTAATTAAACTGCAGTTTTTGCATGTTGCATGCTATGGAAAAGGGATCACAATTCATTATCAATTCACTGGCATTTTATTGCTCTAATTAATTTAAAAAATAACAAAACAATATCCCTAAAACCCTGAAAATTATTATTTTCTTTATTTTTTTAAATTTGAATTTAGGCAGGCTTCGTTCATGATTTGTTTTTCTAATTAATGTAAATAATAACAAAACAGTATTCCTATACTGTTTATTTTTTTCTTTACATTTACTTTTTCAGTTTAATGTAGGCAGGCTTCATTATTTGCTGTATTTTGATAATCCGTTACACCTAGTCTGTCATTTGCAAAGAGCCAAGCACCATGCAAAATTGCTGTGACCTGTAAATTAGATCTGGGTAAAAATCTTTTCCGCTAGGCAGGTTATTAAATTATAGTCTACTTTATATCTCCTGAAGCTATTCAAATGTTTGCTAAGAAAATATCTGCAATACATCAATATATTTGCAGTAATATATTTGCTCTTTGAAGCATATACTTATTTGCAAAGCCTTGCCACTGTTAGTTTATATTTTTTGGTCTGCTAAATAAAAAATAAAAAAAATAAATATGTTTGCAGTTTTCTCTTTACAGTGGGCACATGATGTATTTCTTATTACCTATAACTTGAGGAGGTATACTTAGAATAGGAGTTTCTATTGTGTGGTTGTAAAATATGTTCACTTATAAAATTGTAACCAGAAGGCAATTTTTGATGTCAGCAGTAAAATGGTCACCAGGAGAAATAGGGAGTATAAATCCAGCCAGTGGAACGCAGAGAGCAAAAAAACACCTTATAAGTGTTCTATCCCTTAACAAAACCCAAAACATATTGGGGTATCCACCAACCTGAGGAGGTCAGTTTATGTAGAGGGAGGTGAGAGGTGCTGCTATGCACCATACTGTCCAGGTTGGGACAACCCGAGAGAGAGTCCAGGAGGGACAGAGCAGCTAGGGTGCTGTGAGGAAAGACACAGACCTGAGGTACAGTGTCTATGCATGAACACTGGGACATGGTTGATAGTCAGGAGGACCACTGCGGTACTAATGAGAGCAGTAAAGCTGTCACAAGAGAGCCAGGAGGCTGAATGTTATGTTTATTGCATTAATGGTGAAAACCCCTTGCATGGTAAAATATACCTGTATGACTTTTGAATTTTTTTAAAATAAAAGTGGGCAGGAGCGCTGAAAATTAAACCTGGCGTGGAGTAAACTCACTGTTTTGGCACTACCATTGAGCTAAAAATGTGTCAATGGTGGAGGTCGAGGATAGCGGTGGGCAAAGATGGTAGAGTTCCAAATCATTGCATACCAAAAACAGTGAGTTTAGTCCACTTCAGATATAATTTTCAGGGCATTCCTACCCACTTTAACCACTTTACCACTGGAGGATTTTGCTGTCTTACGTCTGGGCCACTTTTTGCGATTCGGCACTGCGTGATTTTAACGGACAATTACCTGGTCATGCAACGCCGTACCCAAACAAAATTTACGTCCTTTTTTCCCACAAACAGAGCTTTCTTTTGGTGGTATTTGATCACCTGTGCGATTTTTACTTTTTGCACCAAAAAAAGAGCGACAATTTTGAAAAAATAACAATATTTTTCACATTTTTTTATATGAAATTCCCCCCCCCCAAAAAATGTAAAAATCCAAAATCAAAACATAGGACTCATCCTATTCAGCGGCTAACACTTTGTCAAATATTTTGACAGCCTAGTTGATCTGCAAAAAAGTTGCTTTTACTTAATTGACAGTTTACTTCATTGACTTCAATATTTAGCCCATCATTTAGCTGAAATATCGTATGTATGAAATGTTGTCAAACTGCTGAAGATTATAAACTCCTTAAAGCGGACCTACAGTATAGGTTCTCTGTGTACATTGTCACTATCTCAACTAATTTGGTTTGAAAGCCCAAAAAATTTAATTTGACCTGCTATTTAATTGGAATTTTAAATGCATTATACAGGCTTCATTACAATATGTACAATTTTTCTTTAAACAAAAACCATATTCACAGTTAAAATTTCATTTGTTTGAAAAAAAAAAAAAAAAAACAACTTGCTCCTTCAAATTTTCTCTGCACTACCATTGAAAACGAGCAACAGTTTGACTGCAGTAACCAAGAGAAAATTGAACTAATGTTCCAAAAGTGAACATTTCTATATGAGCTTCTACTGGTGTATGGTCAGTTAGGGTAACTGGTCAAAAACCTAAATATGGGTACTTGTTTAAATGATACAGACATATTTTAAAGCTAAAACATTCACAACTAAAACACTGAAAATCTAGCACTGATTTACTGATTTCTGATTGATTCTGAGTGACTTCCAGGAGTTAGAGTTTCTTAATGCCCCTGACTTTTTGAGAAATTCTGATGGACCCCGACATTCCCTGTAGCTGAACAACCCTTTATTCCTAGTGACTTCACAAGTGTCTTCCAGAGCCTTCCTGGTTTATCTTTGTACCCCAGTGCTCCCAGTGTCCTTCAGTCTATCCCCAATGGACTCTCTGTGTGTTCTTGACTGCAAGTCTTTAATTATACCTATTGTGTCTTCTAAGGACTTCTGTTTCCCTTGTGTACCACTGCCAGCTTTCAGTTTCTGCACTTCTGTGATTCCCTGAGTTTCAGCCTGCCATTCCTTACTAGCACCTGTGCACTCCTAGTCTACAGCCTGCTTCTTTGTCAATTTGGGAGATTCTCAAAATGATAGACTTAGGGGTGCCCTGAGGTTGCCGCTGCAGCTTACACATATGTTTGCAAATGTGTGCGACTAAACCTCTTGTTTTTAAAGTGAACTGTTAGACAGGGTCAGTTTGGTTTTCTTGTAGGCTAGCTGGGAAATGAGCTCGGAATTTATGTTTGATTTTGATGTGCATTGCCTTTCTATGTGCTCCTTGCTGCTAGATAACCACTTTCCCTCTGGAAGGTTTATCCTCCTTCATGACCAGGCTTTTTTTTTGCGATACGGCACTGTGTTACTTTAACTGACAAATTCACAGTCATGCAACGCTGTACTCATATGAATTTATATCATTTTTTTCCTATTATAGTATTTGATCACCACTAAGTTTTTTATTTTTGCACTATAAATGAAAAATGCATACATTTAAAAAAATAATATATATTTTTTTTACTTTCTGCTCTAAAACATATCCAATAAAAAAAAATTGTAAAAATGAAATTCTTTATAAATTTAGGCCAATACAAGTCACAACAATAGACAATCACAGTCTGCTTGAACTAATAACACACAAAGAATGAAATGTTGCCATGTTTTTATTGAACACGCCAAGTAAACATTCACAGTGCAGGTGGAAAAAGTATGTGAACCCCTAGACTAATGACATCTCCAAGAGCTAATTGGAGTGAGATGTCAGCCAACTGGAGTCCAATCAATGAGATGAGATTGGAGGTGTTGGTTACAGCTGCCCTGCCCTATAAAAAACACACATCAGTTCTGGGTTTGCTTTTCACAAGAAGCATTGCCTGATGTGAATGATGCCTCGCACAAAAGAGCTCTCAGAAGACCTACAATTAAGAATTGTTGACTTGCATAAAGCTGGAAAGGGTTATAAAAGTATCTCCAAAAGTCTTGCTGTTCATCAGTCCATGGTAAGACAAATTATCTATAAATGGAGAAAGTTCAGCACTGCTGCTACTCTCCCTAGGAGTGGCCGTCCTGTAAAGATGACTGCAAGAGCACTGCGCAGACTGCTCAATGAGGTGAGTGAAGAATCCTAGAGTGTCAGCTAAAGACCTACAAAAGTCACTGGCAAATGCTAACATCCCTGTTAGCGAATCTACAATACGTAAAACACTATACAAGAATGGATTTCATGGGAGTATACCACAGAGGAAGCCACTGCTGTCCAAACAAAACATTGCTGCACGTTTACAGTTTGCACAAGAGCACCTGGATGTTCCACAGCAGTACTGGTAAAATATTCTGTGGACAGATGAAACCAAAGTTTAGTTGTACAACACTATGTGTGGCGAAAAAGAGGCACAGCACAACAACATCAAAACCTCATCCCAACTGTGAAGTATGGTGGTAGGGGCATAATGGTTTGGGGCTGCTTTGCTGCGTCAGGGCCTGGACGGATTGCTATCATCGAAGGAAAAATGAATTCCCAAGTTTATCAAGACATTTTGCAGGAGAACTTAAGGCCATCTGTCTACCAGCTGAAGCTCAACAGAAGATGGGTGTTGCAACAGGACAATGACCCAAAGCATAGAAGTAAATCAACAACAGAATGGCTTAAACAGAAGAAAATACACCTTCTGAAGTGGCTCAGTCAGAGTCCTGACCTCAACCCGATTGAGATGCTGTGACATGACCTCAAGAAAGCGATTCACACCAGACATCCCAAGAATATTGCTGAACTTAAAACAGTTCTGTAAAGAGGAATGTTCAAGAATTACTCCTGACCGTTGTGCACGTCTGATCTGCAACTACAGGAAACGTTTGGTTGAAGTTATTGCTGCCAAAGGAGGTTCAACCAGTTTTTAAATCCAAGGGTTCACATACTTTTTCCCCCTGCACTGTGAATGTTTACATGGTGTGTTCAATAAAACATGGCAACATTTCATTCTTGTGTGTTATTTGTTTAAGCAGACTGTGATTGTCTATTGTTGTGACTTAGATGATAATGATCAGATCACATTTTATGACCAATTTGTGCAGAAATCCATATCATCCAAAGGGTTCACATACTTTTTCAGCTACATGTTTTTGGTAAAAACAAAATCCCAATAAACAAATATTGATTGGTTTACGCAAATGTTATAGCATCTACAAACTGTGATAGTATGGCAGACAGTCTGACACTAACTGACACTTTGTGGGAACCAGTGACACTAATACAGTGATCAGTGCTAAAAATATGCAGTCACTGTTCTGACACTGGTTGGGAAGGGGTTAAACATTTAGGGCGATCAAAGGGTTAAATGTGTGCCTAACCAGTGTTTATGTGTTTACTGTAAGGTGCTTTTACTAAAGGATGCACTGGTCTTTATTCCATGCATTGCAGGGAAACGAAAATCACCACATCCCCACTGACAGGATAGAGTTCTGCATTATTTACATATGCAGAGCTCTGTCCTGTCTTCCTCCTTAACGATCAGAGGGTGCCGGCAGTCATCCATTGGCCGGCACCCTCTGACTGGCTTGTGCTGTTTCTAATCACAGCACAGCCAGTGTGCCCACTACCCGAAAATGTAGGATCACGTTTATATGTGTGATTCTGCGCAGAGCAGCTGCCCTGTAGCAGTAAAGCAACATGGGCCAGTTATCAAGTGGCTATAAGGAAAGACAAGAAGAGCGCTTCTAAGGGCAGTAGTTTTAATGATGTAAAAAATGTAAGGGCAATCTAAGGGCAGTAGTTTTAATGATGTAAAAAATGTAAAAACAATAAAAAAAAAAAAAAAAAATGTAAAAACAATAGTACACTCACATAAGGTAATGGAGAAAAAGCTCATCAAATTAGGATGTAGTAGTTCCGTGATGCAGTGTGTCCGAGGATCCAACGGTGACTGGCAGTGAAGGGAGTGCCTGCTGAGTCTTCCGGGTCGGCTGACTGCGACCAGCTTGGACCACAACATAGTGACACTTGAAAAAGGAGTGTGCATGCCCAGTAGGGACGTCACGCATGCTCTGAAATGTGTTCCCCTTCCGCCCGCTGGTGATGTCACGCTCTGTCTACGTTGTGGTCCAAGCTGGTCAGTCAGCCGACCCTGAAGACTCAGAGTAAGGCACTCTCTTCACCGCCACTCACCATCCCGCCTCCAGCGTTGGATCCTCGGACACACTGCATCACGGAACTACTACATCCAAATTTGATGAGCTTTTTCTGATCTGATCTTATCTCCAGACAGAGCAATGTATCTCCAGCAAACACTGAGCTGTGTGCTTGTCTCTCTCTACTTTTATTTTTTTTCCGCTTTATGTGTATGTTACCTTGAGTGGCTATAGGTTGGGGTGGTTGCTATTTGTTTGTACGACTTCAGTGTCTCCCCATATATTCCTAGGTTGCTTTCTGCTCTGTGTCCCTGTGGACTTCTGTCTGCTTCTAGTAATTCTTGGATGTCCTGGTTGTCCCTGTACATTACTACTGCCTCTGTGTGTTTCTCTGCACTCCTGCCAGCTTAGGCTGAACTACCTACTTACCTATAATTCCAGCAGGCACACTGGGTTCTCCCATGTCAGAACCAACTGGTATCCTCCCTGTCATAGACCCCTTGTGCACTCCAAATGTATAAAGTGTGCCAACTCTCCACTGCTGTAAGATACCCCTGTATTTCTGTTTGCTTATGAATCCAGCACTCCTGTTCTGCAAGTGTCTTTTACTAGTACTAAAGCACGCCTTGTTCTCCTGCCATCAAATGGCAAAGCATACTGATAGATTGCACAGGAATTGGGTGAATTTTGACCACAATAGCTAAACTAAGTGAAAATTTCCTTGCAAAGCGAACATGCTCTACCGGTTTAGTGACTCAATAACTTTAAATTCGAAGTTGTTGCTAGCAAGATATTTACAGTCAGGTCCATAAATATTGGGACATTCACACAATTCTAATCTTTTTGGCTCTATACACCCCCACAGTGGATTTGAAATGAAACAAACAAGATGTGCTTTAACTGCAGACTTTCAGCTTTAATTTGAGGGTGTTTACTTCCAAATCAGGTGAAAGGTGTAGAAATTACAACAGTTTCTATATGTGCCTCCCACTTTTTAAGGGACCAAAAGTAATGGGACAATTGGCTGCTCAGCTGTTCCATGGCCAGGTGTGTGTTATTCCCTCATTATCCCATTTACAAGGAGCAGACAAAATATCCAGAGTTAATTTCAAGTGTGCTATTTGCATTTGGAATCTGTTGCTGTCAACTCTCAATATGAGATCCAAAGAGCTGTCACTATCAGTGAAGCAAGCCATCAATAGGCTGAAAAAACAAAACAAACCCATCAGAACGATAGCAAAAACATTAGGTGTGGCCAAATCAACTATTTGGAACATCCTTAAAAAGAAAGAACGCACTTCATAACAGTTGGCCAGATCGAGAACACTCTCCAGGAGGTAGGTGTATGTGTGTCAAAGTCAACAATCAAGAGAAGACTTCACCAGAGTGAATACAGATGGTTCACCACAAGATGTAAGTCATTGGTGAGCCTCAAAAACAGGAAGGCCAGATTAGCGTTTGCCAAACAACATCTAAAAAAGCCTTCACAGTTCTGGAACAACATCCTATGGACAGATGAGACCAAGATCAACTTGTACCAGAGTGATGGGAAGAGAAGAGTATGGAGAAGGAAAGGAGCTGCTCATGATCCAAAGCATACCACCTCATCAGTGAAGCATGGTGGTGGTAGTGTCATGGCGTGGGCATGTATGGCTGTCAATGGAACTGGTTTTCTTGTATTTATTGATGATGTGACTGCTGACAAAAGCAGCAGGATGAATTCTGAAGTGTTTCCGGCAATATTATCTGCTCATATTCAGCCAAATGTAATTCCTACACCGTTCACCTGATTTGGATGTAAATATCCTCAAATTAAAGCTGAAAGTCTGCAGTTAAAGCACATCTTGTTTGTTTCATTTCAAATCCATTGTGGTGGTGTATAGAGCCAAAAAGATTAGAATTGTGTCGATGTTCCAATATTTATGGACCTGACTGTACATCAACATTTAAGTTACACTCCTATCCCGTTGTTAAGTTTTGAATTGATATACAAACAGAGGGGATAACCTACCTGAACAGGGCTTTTTGTCTTCAATTTTGGCATAACTTAGTAATATGGGACTACTGTTCTTGGAGGACAGTTAACCTTAATTCTGACTATGCTTTTAGTTTAATGATACATGCCCCTGATAATTCAGGAATAAATTATTCACATTCCTGCTTTATTCTCATACAAACCTATAAGAAGCATTGCTTTCTTGATCTGGGAGCATAGGGTCACAGGAAAAGTATATTAAGTTCACGCTGGTAATACAGGATTGCATTAGCACTTCATGGAATGTGTAATAGGTAAGCATTAAGGACTCTTGCAGTATGTGTCAATTAAACTTAAAGATGCAGCATTGGCGTACTAAGGAAGATTTGTAATGACTGTAAAAAAGGTCAGATGTTACATTTTTGATTTTTGTTTTCTTTTTCTCAACTGGATTTCATTTTTAGTGAGATTTCCCATGATGAGTTGTCTTTTTGAGCTTAAATTCATCCTTAAATGATATGCACACAAAAATGTAAGCAGTGTAGGAGTTGAAAAGATGGAGAAACCACTCATTCGAACAAAGGCTTACAAATTCCTGATACAAAACCGCATACTTGACAGTTCATGAAACATTAAAATAAGGATATGCTTAAGTTAGTTGTGTACATTGTTCAGATATTGGTGAGATTAGGTAACACAGGTCCTTCCTGCTATGGTTAGTCATACAGAAAGGAATACTCCAATTAAGGTTCCATTGGCACAGCCTTGTCATTTGATTGCTCAGTAAACTCTAAACAGGCTACAGCTCATTACCTTCCCTGACATTGAATAGTATGGCACACCAGCAGATTCATTCATTTGCCATTATATATCAGTTTTATTCATGCTGATTGAGATCAAATGTAACAATGTTTATCACATTTGAACAATTTATTTCTCCTTTTCTTTTTGCCTTTTTTCCAATATTAAATGTTTGAATAAATATTCCTTTATTCGGCACTGTGCGACTTTAACTGACAATTGCGCAGTCATGCAACGCCATACCTAAACAAAATGTACGTCCTTTTTTCCCCACAAACAGAGCTTTCTTTTGGTGGTATTTTATCACCTGTGCGATTTTCATTTTTTGCGATATTAATCAAAAAATGCGACAATTTTGAAAAAATAACAATATTTTTCTACTTTGACAGTTAAAAAATATCCAATATATTCAATTTTTGTCATATATTTAGGCCAAAATGTATTTAGCTACATGTCTTTGACAAAAAAATTCTCAATGAGCGTATTTTTAACTGCTTTATGACTGGAAGGTTTTACCCCATTCTTGACCTGGCCATATTTTGCGATTCGGTACTGCGTTACTTTAACGGACAATTGCGTGGTCGTGCAACGCTGTACCTAAATTAAATTTATATCCTTTTTCCCCACAAATAGAGCTTTCTTTTGGTGGTATTTGATCACCTGTGCGACTTTTACTTTGTGCGCTATAAACAAAAAAAGAACGACAATTTTGAAAAAAATAACAATATTTTTCACTTTTTTTTTGAAATTCCCCCCCCCCCAAAAAAATTTAAAAATCAAAATTTTTTAACATTTTAGGCCAATTTGTTTTCTGCTACATATTTTTGGTAAAAAAAATCGCAATAAGCGTATCTTGATTGGTTTGCGCAAAAGTTATTGCGTTTACTAACTAAGGGAAAGATTTGTGTCATTTTTGGTGTTTTTTTTTTTTTTAACGAGTAATGGCGTCGATCTGCGATTTTTTTTTTTGCGGGACTGCGACATTGCGGCGGACAGATCGGACCCTTGACTGACATTTTTGACACTTTTAAGGGTACGAGTGACATTACTACAGTAATCAGTGCTATACATATGCACTGTTACTGTAAAAATGACACTGGCAGGGAAGGGGTTAATTTTTATTGGAGAGGGAGGGGTTAATATATGCCTGGTGCTTACTGACGTGTGTGGGGGGAGGGGACTGAGTGACACAGGGACAGATCACAGGTTCAGCTATGCTGAACCCTGCAATCTGACCCTGTTTGTCACTTAGGAGATCCGCCCGCTTTGTTTAAACAATCGGGCGGATTTCCACACTAGATCCCCGACGATCGGGAAAGAGCAGTGGTGATCACCGCTGCTCCTCCCCTGGCCCGACTCCCGCTGTAACTGAATACGAGCCTCCGGCGCGCGCCGCCGAGAGAGGGGATTGTCTGGTGACATAGGTCTACATCGCCAGACGATAATGAACCACTTTGCCGCATTACAGTCAACGTGACTGGTTGGCAAGTGGTTAAACAAGGGTCAAGAATAATAATGCAGGAATTTAAGAAAGGCCAATTAGCTGATTTCCAAAATGTTTGAGCTCAGTCATGTCTTATTGCCTTGGATTTGGAAATGAGCCAAAGTGTCCATATATATTGAAACAAATGCTTATAAGCAAAGTGGGGGAGCAGAGTTAAGCAAGTTCTGATCATCCTGTGGCAAAAGGAACCTGACTCATACAGTTATCCATACTTTGAATATGTTGGAGACTTTGGCAGTTTTAAAATAAAATTATACTGAATTACATTTCTGAAACGTATATTTCACCTCAAAGCATATTTTCTGTCAAACTTCACTTGCATTACTTCCGCACATAAACAGTATGTGCACACATTATATATGCCTATATGACATAGAGTTTGCCAAAAGGAGGTCTGCTTCCCCAATTGCATTGGACTTGAAGTAGGGGACATGTTAAGACTCTCAAAAATATTTAGAATTTTCTATGTATTTTTTAACAAAAGTGCATAATTGTACTTATTTATTGTATTTTATTTTATATTATTTATTTATTTACATTTTTTTATTTAATAAAAGGAAATCATTTTTTTTTTTTCAGATCAGATACACGTGATAACAACATTCACAGTTTCAGAAAACTGGGAACATATCCATTTAATGGGTGGAACAGTGGTTAGCACTTTCACCTAGCAGCAAAAGGGTCGCTGGTTTAAACCCCAACCACGACACTACATGCCTGGTGTTTGCCTGTTCTCCCTGTGTCTGCATGGGTTTTCTCTAGGTACTCCAGTTTCCTCCATCACTCCAAAAACCTGCTGGTAGGTTAATTGGATCTGGTCTAAATTGGCCCCACTATTGCCTTGTTTCCACTGAGTGGTACGGTACGGTTCGGTTCAGTACGGTACGGTTCGGAACGGTACACCTTGCGTTTCCACTGCCAATAGTACCCTTTCATGATAGGCGTGGTGTAGCAGGAAAGCTGTGATAGACGATTCTCTGTCAACCAATCAAAGTTCTGCAGAGTGTAGCTCTACCCTGTTGGTACGGTACTAATGTGCTTGGTACCTCAACGAAAGGGTCCCAAAAAAGTGGTACGGTACGGTTCGGAATTAGGGTACCATTCACAATGGAAACTGCATAAATAGCGAACCGTACCAGAAAGTTCAGTGGAAACGAGCCATTTGTGTATGTATGAATATGAATATGAGTTAGGGACCTTAGATTGTAAGCTCCTTGAGGGTAGGGACTAATGTGAATGTACAATTTATATGTAAAGCGCTGTGTAAATTCACGGTGCTATATAAGTACCTGAAATAAATAAAATATATATTTATGATAATTCTGAATAAATTTGTCAAAGAGAAAACTTTAATTGAAAAATATAAAGTAGTTAAAGAATATATAAATAACAATAAAACAAAAAGAAAGTTTTAAATAAATGGCATAATTCTGAAACATTTTACTCATGGTGCTCATATACTTCGAATCAAAAAGCCCCACCACCAGCGAGGACAGGCTTTCTTTAAGGCTCCGTTCACTGGCATAACGGATCACAAATTATTGAAAATTGCGGGACGCCTATGCGATTCCCGTGACTTGCAATTGAACCCCAAAAGCGCTCTCCACTTTGTCTAATACATTTAGAGTGGATATTGTTTACAAATCACTGATTATATTTGTTGATCACATTTGCACTTTTGCACTTTACATGTTGATCACCATTTTGTTTATTTATTGTATACATACGTTTATTGAGAAGTTTTTTGGATTATCACAAATTCATTTTTATCATTCATTATCACATATCTGCATATTTACCTCATGCAAGCACTTTATATTGCGTTGCACAATTTATTTATTTTACTGTTTACACTTATGAGAAAGTGCTGTGCCCGCTGCAGTACCTAGTTAAGTGCTAGACCTGTTTTGCTCGCAGGAATAACATTACAGCGGCATGATTTTGCCGCGATTGTCGCCTGCCGAATCACAGTAAAATCGTGCAAACACAGTTTTGGGGCACCTGTCACCCAAAAGAAGTTCTCGTACTTTTTTCGGCAACAAGCGTCCCGAGATTTTGTTTGCATGATTTTACCGCAATTTGACGGATGACAATCGCGACAAAATCGCGCCTCATTTGGGGTGCCATTGCAGGTCACGGGAATTGCACAGGCATCCCGCGATTTGCAATGATTCGGGATCGCGGGCAGAATGGCGGCAATTCTGCCCACGATCAGATACCTCGGTATTTAAATGGAGCCTTAGCGCAGCCAAGACTGGAGTCCATTCCCCACCCAAAATAAAACCTGCATTTTTCCACTACATTCATTGCCAATTTTAACATAATCCAGTGCCATTGCAACCACTACTATAACCATTTCTACAGGTCTAGGATATGTATCATCCCATTTTCCTCCGATTTTTTTGGGCCCTGGAGTAGCTGTAATCCTACTTCTATACTACTTTTGCAGCAAATACTGGAGGTGACCAGTTTAGATTAAAACCTGCTTGCAGTCTATTAATTTTTAAACAAAAATATTTGCACAGTATTTGCACTTGCTCCATATGTACAGCCAGATCTAATTGGTTATACAAATCACCTATGCTTTACAGTATTGTATTTTTTTTTTATGTGCATTACTAAAAATTACACATTTGTTCAATTAATTTCGCTCAGGTAAATATAAATGTTGTTTGTTAATGTTTTTTTATATTCACCATTTGCAGCCAGCAGGTGAAGCCTCTAATAAATGAAGCAAGGTATACCTGTTTCTTTTCTTTCTATTTCTTCCAGACAGTTGTGCTAAAATAAACCTGAATGAGTCAGAGAAAGGATATATCCCTCCTTCTCTGCTAGCAAAGAGGGCAACATCCTAACTAGTTTATTGGTACAGTCTGTCAGAAAACCTTAAGGCCTGATTCACACCTATGCAGTTTGCTTTGGATCTGTTTCTGAAGTGCTTTTTGTGCTGCGTTTTTGCATACATCTTTTTGACATATTTTCACACTTTTTTCTGCGTTTTGCGCTTTTGTTGGGGAGATGTTTTTGTTTTTGGGCAGATTAAAAACCGCAAAAAGCAGAAAAAAACACATTAAAAGGACAAAAAAAACGGACTACGTGAGTTTCTGCAGTGCGTCCATTAAAGTCTATTGAACCTAAAATGCACCATGTTGCATTTAAAAAAAAGTCGCTGACCCTTTCCAAAACCGCAATCTCCCATAGGAAACCATGCTAAATCGACTGTAGAGTGTTTCTGCAAAATGCAAAATGCGCTAAAAAAACACATAGGTGTAAACCAGGCCTAATGTAGTGCTTGGTTTTCACAGTAGAAAGCCCAAAATACATTTTAAGAAGAACACTTAATGAACGCATCTTGTAATGAATGTTTTGTTGTAAAAAAAAAAAAGAGTTTATACAAGTATTAAGAAAAAATATTATTGGTATAAGAGTTGGATTAAACTTGAAGTAAGCTAAAATGCAATAATATGCAATTTATGCAAATGGTGTTTAGGCCTTTTGTTATGCTGCTAGTTCTGGTTACAAAACATAGCAATTCAGTGCCAGCCCAATCCAATCATGAAACGCAATGGCTTCAGGCACTACACTTACTGCCAACCCCTGAGATGATAGACAGATGCCATTTTTCATTGATCCATCGGCAAAGCTAAGAAAACAGTAGTTGCTCTTTTATAGTACTTTAACAGATGATTCCCCTAAATTATTAGAATGACTAACCCAACTGTATGCTTTTTATAGGGCCTATTTAACCCTTATACATGTGACAAGATATTGCCCCTCATTTAGCCCCCAGTGCCCTAGGTGCCCTGACTCAAATGGTTCGTTGTTTCATCTGCTGTGGGTTTCCCTAGCTCTCTTGAGCTTGTGGTTGCAGATAGTGCAATTCCAACATCACCAAATGGGTTTGCCTAAATTGTGTCTCTTAGGATTATTTTCTGACCCTGATACCGACAAGTATATTACAATATTTTTACATGAAGTACTCTTTGCTGCCTCCTACATTTCAATCATGGGTTAGGGAACACCATCTTACTCTTCCGTACAGTGGTGTACTGTATTTTGGTTTTGTGCTGCCCTAGACAAGACTAAAATGGGACGCCCCATCTAAATTTTTCCCACCCATTCCTTCTCAAATGGCTATGTGGGGTCTCTGGTGGCTATGCAAGGTCTCTAGTGGCTATGCGGGGTCTCTGGTGTGATAAAACATGGTGTCACCCTCCCCCCATGGAAGCCTGCCACAGTGCTCCCCCCACCCTCCTTACTAGCCTGCCGCAGTGCTCCCCCCACCCCCTTTACTAGCCTGCCACAGTGCTCCCCCCACCCCCCTCATCCCCCCTCCAAAAAAAGACATTCCAAATATGGCATACCCAATAATGACCAGAGCACTGCACACAGGGGACACTCTCCATGACAGGACTGGGGGAGGGGGCCCTATGACACTTGTCTGCTGACCACAACAACCCAATCGATAGTAACATCCAGATCTACCCCTGAAAAGAAACCACCACGTTGGGCATTCTGGGACCTGTAGTTCTACCACCCCCCCCAGATGAACACAGCTGAATACACAAATGCTGTTATACTCAGCTGCAAGACAGGAAGCTGAGCTCACTAGAAAGAGAACCTTTCTTAGACAAAGCATGCTCTTCACTATACCTCTGGGTCTGCTGGCCACTGTTCACCCGCTGCCACCGCCCCTGCCACTGCCACCGCCATCTCTTTTTTAAATTCAGCAATCCAGTGAGTGTTCAGTATAGCACAGGGCATGGCAAGGGCAAGTAGCCGATCTTTCATGTGACTTTTGATGAAGCAAGCAGCTAAAAGCCCACGGGAGGGAGGAGGAGATTCCAGCTTTCAGCTGCCTGCTTTAGAGAAAGCCACACAGAAGATCGGTTACTCGCTGCACTGAATACCTGCTCAGTCTACATGTGATTCCCCCCCCACTAGGATGGGGGGAACTGCAGGACCCCCTATGTACCTGGGGCCCTATGCGTTAAGACGGCCCTGCTGCTTGGGGGCAGTGCCGGCCCCCCCTGGAAAATGCAACCCAGGGCAAACACCTTATTTGCCTCGCAGCAAATATGCCCCTGCTTCTGTATAAGAAGCTGCCCCACCAAATTTAATAAACTTTATAATCAGTGGTTGGAACTTTCTGCTACATGCATCTGAAATTGTCTTCATAATAGGAGGTCTTGGTAAATTCAGTGTTTTTCCAAACCCAGGTCAACAAGGGGCCAACATTCTGATTTGGGGCTGCAGTATATGTATACCCTTGCTAGACTCTTGATACTGTATATGATTTCTGGTGTACCAATGTACTTCCACATCTTGTATAATTTTCCTACTGCTTGTATGTATCACTTCCTATTGCTCCTTGACTTGCTATATGGATCGTTACTTTTCAGTGTTGTAGTCTAACTTTGAAGTGCTTATATGTAAACTTGAACGTCAATAAAGACCATGGATGTTTCAACAAAAAAAGGTGATTTACTATCAATTTGAATTTAGAATGTTCATATCCTAATTTAATCCATTCCAGAAGCTGAATTAACCTGTTCTTTAATAGTTACTGATGCCCAGCCTATTAGGCTCCTTTTACATGAGTAGCCAAAGGAGCGGTAAAAACAGACGGTGATCCACATTTTTTACCACCCCCAATCACTCACCTATAAGTGGAGATGACGCAGCTCAGAGGATTACATATTAACACTGCAGGTTCCCGTAAGATTTATTGACTTTTACTACCAGGCTCACTGTTATTGCTATTTCTTTGCATATCTATGTAATTCTGTTTATTCAAAGGATGCAATGTCGGGAATACCCACATTTTACATTCCTCTTTCCCTTGTTAACCCAAGAATATCCAGCAAAATATCCATTTGCTATCTTTGTTATTTCCTTTGTGTCTTTTATTAGGAGAAAAAGCTTTACTTTAGAAATCACTTTCTCACTCACATTCACTTACAGTCACATTAGGCCTCATTCACATGGACACTGAGGCCTGTATATTCTAAACGAGTTGTAACTGTATATAGACTCCAGATTAGGACACAGCGATTGTGTCCTAATAGGCTGCCTACATGCAACAGCTGGAGTCTAGAGACAGTGAAAAAAATAGCCCATTCTTATTTAGGCCTCACTGCCCATGTAAAAGAGGCCTTATAAAACTAAATGTGACATTTACTAAACATTCAGTGCAGGTGATTCAATCATGGCAATGTTAACACATGCGCCAGGAACATACATATTTGATGAATATCACGTTCACTGCTTGAAAAAATATATACCATAGTCTATAGTTTATTAACATTAGATCTTAAATCTCTTCAAAGCTGCCCAAAAAGCACACATGTACCGTCATGGTCGCAAAGAATTTGCACCAGCCTCAAGTTCAAAATGATCCTGAAAATGTTTGAGCCAGATTTATGATAGTAAACAAGACAAGGTTTTTCCACTTTCAGAAAGAAAAAATGGCGCAATCAAAGTACGAAACGTAATTTCTCTCCTCCTTCGAAAGCACAAGACAAAAATGTGTATGGCTGGGACATATGATCTTGACTGTTTATAGCCCTTATATCAGGGGTGATTGAAATGTGAAAGGAAGGAAGAGGTCCTTTCAGGAGCTTGACATTCTGGGGTTGATTTACTAAAACTGGAGGGTGCAAAATCTGGTGCAGCTCTGCATAGAAGCCAATCGGCAACCAGGTTTTGTCAAAGCTTAAAGTGGAAGTAAACTCATCCATTTACCAATTTAAAAATACAGTTACATTTCCGGCACATGCCGGGAATGTAACACTCCCTATAGTTGCGCTCTCAACTAAACTGTCAAACCAGCCAATGGCTGGTGTCAAAACTGCTCACATGTGCAGCATCATGGCAGTTGTAGATTAAACAGAGGCCAATATGGCAGCTTCCTTGGCTGAAACTGATAGGAGGGTTTACTTCCACTTTATTTGAACAAACTGAAGTTAGAAGCTGATTGGACACCATGTACAACTGCTCCAGATTGTGCACTCTCCAGTTTTAGTAAATCAGCCTCTCTGTGTTTAAAACACACTTTTTTGGGCATATTTGTTGCAAAGCTTTATCTTGTGGTTTTCCCAGATGGTCTCACAGCTGCTATAGTGGCACAGTGCAGGACCTTGAATTCCCTTTGACCTCTTGGCTTTAGCTTTAATGGCTGAGCAACCTAGAGGTTATAGGTTTTCCAAACCTCCTCCTTATCCTCCATCCACACAAGCAAGGTGGATGGGGCAATCCCCCCTGTCAGAACATTAAGTTCTGACAGCAGAACTCCCCGCTGACAGAATAAACTGATCAGTGGCTGCAATTCGATGATGTCTGTTGAACAATGAGGCCCAAACACAGATCAGAATTCAGTGATCCCTGGTGCTGAACCACCCAAATCTTGACCTGTCTGTACCCATCCTAAGCATGTCAATATGTTCCTATATTTGCATAAGGGGCAGAGACCACCACTACACAAAACAGTGTGGCAAGTTACAAATAAAATGGCTAATAAAAGAGCAGGAGAGAGGAAGGATTGTGTGGAGGAGAGAATTGGCCCATTACACACCCAGTTCCTGGAAAAAAATAAAAAAAATTAAATAAATATATATTTATTTATATAAATAAATATATACTCACCCTGTGTATTCCCCCTACCCAATAACAGCTGTATACATTTTACAAAAATATATTACCAAGATCTCATGCATAAGATATAACTAAATATATAAATGAATAAATAAATAGATCCTTCCATTCAATAATAAAAAAATAAATACAAAAATATAAAGTGCACAAACCAAATATAATCTAATTTTAAACAATTTGGTGCACCCCCGTGACTCAGAATCACTCACCGGATGTATTTGACCTCTTTAACAATAGGAAAGAAAAAGCTTTGAATAATGATGCCAAATATGCAGGATTGCAGATATTTCCTGGCTCTTTACATGTTTTCACATAGCCCCATTACAGAAAGCACAGCATGGAGAGGCTCCTAACACACCAATGTATCTTTTTTTAGAACAGCAAAATAAAATCAGTCATACTCACCAGACAAGTATTTCATGTTTATAGAGATATTATTACATTAAAAAGTTAGGCTACCTACAAAAAAACACCTTCAATTTTAATACGAAGAGAGATCAGATGGGATTTTTTTTTTAATGTAAATTTAAATTACTAACTTTCCCTTCTATTCTCAAAACTAATTATTTGCAAGCTGATCGACTGTAACCAATCTCATTTAACTATATTTTTTGTTAGAATTTAAAATATATCAAATGGTAAAAAATGTATGCAAATGTATGCATCATGCGATTTAAGTATTTCAACCCCACAGCAAAATCATTTAAAATGATGATTAGTTCTATTTATCGGATTATACCTACTCATTCAACAAAACAATAAAATCTGTATTTCAGTTTTTTACATTTGCAAAAAAAAAAACAAAAAAATTCTAAGCATTATCTCATCAGCTTTACATTATTGCTAAACAAGAGAATTGTAAATTATGCCACAGAAGGAAAAAAATTAAGCACTGCTTAATATGGTTTATAATTTCCATCTTATTATCATTTATGATCGATTAGTTCCTGGCCATGACATAATCTTCATAAGATGTTCATTTAAACTTTATACTTTGCCTAATGGGAACATATTGAAGAGAGCATTGCCTTTTATTATGCAGGTGCAGATGAATTTCCTCATTATAAAGTAGTGTTTCAAAAAATATGTTTAGCATCTGTATTTGAAGTGAGTACTTAAATTTTTTCCCAGGTGCACCTATTGTTTAACACATATGCAAAGTTAACATTTAAATTATAAAAGCAAATTTTGTTTTTTAGTTTTGGATAGCGTGGGGAAAATCTTAGGTTCTCTGATGAGTTTTTTTTGCCGAAAAGTGAAGGGAATCAAAGGTAAGGGTAAATCTTCCAATAATACACCTGTTACATGACAACTTAGAGCTGTAACAAGACATGACAATGATCCTAAACACAAGGCCAAGTCGACATGTCATTGGCTACAGCAGAATAAAGTGAAGGTTCTGGAGTGGCCATATCAGTCTCCTGACCTCAAAATCATTAAGCCACTCTGGGAAGATCTCAAACGTGCAGTTCGTGCAAGACAGCCCAAAAATTTACAGGAACTGGAGACTTTTTGCCAGGAAGATAAAGAGCCCAAATACCCTAAAAGGCTTCAAGCTGTCATTGATGTTAAAGGGGGACATACACGGTATTAAGAAGTGGGGTATGTAAACGTTTGATCAGGGTCATTTGGGTAGTTTCTGTTGTCATTATGATTTAAAAAGAGTAAACACAGTTGATTGATAATAAATGGCTTCAGCCAAACACTAGAGTGTAAGAAACATTTTTGTGTTATCATTCATATTCTCTGAAAAATGGCAAAGAAATCATAAATTCTGCCAGGGTATGTAAACTTATGAGCACAACTGTATAGTCGCTGCAAGAGATACCCAGGGAGTAAATTAGCAACTTTGTGGTGTCATTTGTTAGGAAGGATCATATTTTGGAGATATTGCGTAGGTTGAGGTAGTAAGCTTTTGAGAGTGATTGGATATGGGGCCAAAAGGAGAGTTCAGTATTATACCTAACACCTCGGCATGCGGGGACAGGTTGATGATAGTTGTGCCATCGATCATAACCGAGAAGTCAAGAGAAGAGGCACTTGGGAAGGAATTATTAAGATCATAGTGCTGATGGGGATACTGAGCTGTATATATGATGGAGTGAAGATCCCACTGGTGATAAATATACTGGGGTTGAGCTGTGTGTTCTTGAGTATAAATCTCATCGGTGACATGGATATTAAGTGAACTGTGTGTGCTGGAGTGAAGATTTCACTCGTGACATGGATATTGGGGAGTGAGATGTTCATGCTGGAGTGAAGATCCCATTGGTGATAGGGTTACTGGGGGTAAGCTATATGTTGAGGAATATAAATCTCTTGGGTAACACGGATACTGGGAAGTGAGTTATGTGTGCCGATAGGAAGATCTCACTGGTGACCTAAATACTGGTGGAGGGGATGTTGTTTGTGCTGGAGTGTACATTTCACTTTAGATATAGACACTGGAGAGTGAGCTGTCTGTGTCATACTATGGATCTCCTTAGTGCAGTAACACATGGTGAATGAACTGTCTATGTTGGAAGGGGCTGATCTAACTGGTCTCCCCTCCTGTACCTGACTGCAGTAACTGCAAAAAAAGTAGTTAAACACGTAAGTCCTAACAATGAATTACTCTTATTTGGCCCCTTGTGTGTTTTTAAATATACTGTATCATTAAAACAGTGTTATTAAATTTATTTGATAAGTTTAAAAAAAATATGTTGAGCCTGCCAGAAATCTAAATCTGTGCTGACTATTATCAGTTACATTTTTCTCCATTAGCTCTGAGGACTATGGAATGGCACTACTACTGTGTTATAGACCAGGGGTCACCAAACTTTTTCCATGGGGCCAGAGTAGCCCTTTGCTTGCCTTTATCTGGCCCTTGGGACACTATACCTCCAACTGACACCAATAATGGGACACCATTCCTCTCACTGACACCATTGATGGGGCATTATTCCTCCCATTCATGCCAAGAATTAAGCACTTTTCCTCTAACTAAAAACAATGATGGGGCATTGTTTACTCCCACTGACGCTGGGGCATTTTCTATTCTCACTAGGCACAGTCTGGTCCCCCTATAGCCTGAAGGACAGTAAACTGGCCCTTTGTTGGAAAAGTTTGGAGACCCTTGTTATAGACAACAGTAGAAGGGCAGGTTTCTGTGGGCTATTCGTAAAAATAAAGTGAAATAACCCTGAAAAGTTAAAATAAATGCAGCCACTGCATCAAAAGATTGGTAAGCTGCTATATATTAAAATGTGTTTATTTGGATTTAGATACACTTTAAGGTTACTTATTAGTGCACAACATTTTCACATGCAACTGTGTGAATGGCCTTGTATTTTTGCAGGTCAGAGAAACTTGATTTGTGATTTCATTGTAGTGAGTTCTGCTAGGAATAGATATGATACAAAGCACAGTAATGTATTTGCACAATCCCAGAGAGACTCTGCTACTGTAGTATCTGAAATCTGTCCATAACCTACACAATAGAGAAAATGTTGTCAGGTACGTGTATTTGTATGTCTGTACGTGTGTTTGGTAGAAAAATAAAACCAGTTTTTTTAAAATGTAATTAAATCTGATTTATTTTGTGGCTTGAATGCTGTTTTGCACTTGGCTTTCCCAATAATAAAATACTAAATTGTCGCTCCACAAGCCTCGGCTGAATAATATTAAACTTTGGAGAGCAATGTTCTTGCCAAACCACGCTTAGATTTATGTTCTTCCTTCTGTTTGGAAAGAATGCTTTGTATGAATAGATCAGGATCCTGAAATCACAGTGCCATAATTATATTTCTTCCCAGCAGAAATAAGAATCAAGACTGACTTAAAAGCAAGAAAATTTAAGAACTCCAGTTAAAGCATGAAAAATAATGTATTTAAATGGCAACTGGGCAACATACATAGAAAATAATTACTTACATCCCTGTATAGTTTGTATAACTGTATATTAGTATTCAGGTCTCCACTGACAGCGATTCATGACAGTTGCAGAATGCATTAAGGGGCAATGGCAAGGAGGCTCTATGGTATTGATGCGTTCTAAAAAAATGACCCCATGCAATATGCCAACCACATTAATTAGCAAATGTATTACTTGTGACAACAGTTTATACCCATTGTGTAGATCACAAAATGATTTCCACTGTTCACGCCTTCCTAATGAGAAATGGGTCATTGTATTTCGCAAGCATACAATTATAAGAAAAAACACGGTATTGGGTTCATCACCATGCAGCAACTATTTATTTTGGCTACATGCAGATGTTGGCAACATACATCTAATAATACTTGTTATGCTGTTAAATGGTTGTAGAAGTTGTTAAAATGTTACTATAATTAACAAAATTCAACCCCCCCCCCCCCCGATACCTAAAGTGTAAAATCATGGAGGTGTTCTTCACGGGGTACCTCAGATCACAGATACAGGAGCGGTTCCATATTCTAAAAGCATAATTATAAAGTATGATCATCATCAGAACTGCCATTTAAATTGCCTACATCAGAGCATGCATTGATCGTGTTGCTATAAGCAACCCCTGACCTCGCCAAAGATGAATCAATTATCTGAGTTGATTGGTTTTGTTTTACCCTAAAATAAGCTGGTTTCAAAATAATCCTGTCCTGCTTACCTTAATATATCAAAAGATTATCATTCAGCTTATTCAAAATGTGCATGATTGTGCAAAGAACTGCCAATGAAACATCTCTGAGCACTTGGATCATAACTGTACATCTGACCGTAATCTTATGTCTGGAGGTAACCTAAACTCTGAAACAATCAACAATAGGTGTATGGGGGTATCCGCGCTATGTAAAAATGTAATATTATAATAATAAATTGGGCAGCATACATTTGTTGATTACAAACAAAAATACATAAAAAGTCCATACGCAGCACTAAAAGAATGGCAGTCCATAGGTTATAATGAAAAAGAAGAGATGAGATCCCTGCACCAGCTTCTGTGTGAACTAATAGCTCACCGCACCACAGTGACAAATCAAATCTCCTTACCAGAAAAGAGATAGAAACACCTCTGACCGCCTCTGATGATGTCCTATTGGATGAAACGTGCTAGTCGGTTCTCTGGATACACAAGCGCGCTATGAGCCGCAGCATTTCAATGCTCGTTTTTACCTTTTTTTGTAGTGGATTAAGGCAAGCCGTTCCATTGAGGTCATCCGGGTATAGGAGTCTTTCATCTGAGGGTTGATGTCGGCATTGCTTAGAGTTCCCTGGCATACGCCTGTTTTCATCTCTTTTCTAGTAAGGAGATTTGATTGGTCACTGTGGTGCTGTTAATTCACAGAAGCTGGTGCAGGGATCTCATCTCTTCTTTTCCATTATAACTTATGGACTGCCATTCTTTTAGCGCTGCATATGGACTTTTTATATAACTTAAACTCTGATCTCACAAGATTTGCTGGTTGACCCATTGCTTCATGACTACTTCCCCATCTTCTGTCCCAGGGAGGTTCTGAGCCCTGTCTGTTCTCTATGTGTTGAGAAATTTGATCTAAGCAGTACCATTAGGAGAAAGCATTCCCAAGCTACCTTGTACTAATATAGACATATAGATTAGACATGTTGAATAGTGCAGGGAAGCAGTTTTCTTCATGTCTACACTATCAAAAGTGGCCTCATTTGTGACTGAACTACAGTATATATTAATCACCGGGCTATGATGTCACTTCGTGGTCTGGAGTTGTCAATCACCAGGATCAGTGCCCAGTGAAGCGGCTGATAGAACACAGATTGTGGTCTATCAGCTGCAGTAGAGTACAGAGTAGACATCCAGGGTCTATTAGACCTGGATGTCTCATAAAAAGAACCCGTCACCTATATGCTATCACATAGGGGCTATTGGTCACCTATTTGATAGCAATTAAATCATGTAAAAAAAATAAATATATACATTTAAAAAAGTTTTAAACATTAAAATAGACACATAAAAAAAAAAAAAAAAAATAGAGCACACACACACACACTCAACACAATTGTTAGGTTGGAGATGCAATGGAGAGACAGCCGCTTAGGTGAGGATAATCAAAAAAATCAGAGGTCGGGTGAAAGTCAGATCCAAAGTCCAGGCAATATATAATCACAAAGGAAAATAGGCCACACTCTGACATGAAGGAATCAATCAATTTATTCACATAAAGAACATTCCAACGTAACAATCAAAGGACATCATGAACGGGTTGACAAAAGAAGCAGTCAACGCGTTTCATGAATCACATTCGCTTAATCATACCATAATATCCATGTCCATGATGTCCTATGATTGTTACATTGGAATGTTCTTCATCTGAATAAATCAATTGATTCTTTCATGTGGGAGTGCGGTCTATTTTCCTTTGTGATTAGACATTTGTTTTGTCACCTGTGTAAGAAAATGGTGATTGCCCTGCACATGTTACATATCACTGCACACTCTGGAGGGGAATAATTTTAGCACCAGAGCTTTTGCATCACTCTAAACTGATGACCTGTAGGGGCATTTAAAGCGTTGCCTATGAAAAAATATAGGGTACTGAAGTTTTTCACAAATTCACTGACTCAAGCAATTTTAACAACTTCAACACTGGGCCTATTCTGGCACTCTTCTCCTACATGTTAAAATCATAATTTTTTCATAGAAAATTATTCAGAACTAACATTATACATGTTTTTAAGCAGAGCCAGAGACCCTAGGTAATAAAATGGCGGTTGTTTCAACATTTTATGTCACATGTTATTTGTGTAGCAATTCTTCAAACACATTTAAAAAAAAAAAAAATGGATTAATGAATTAAAAAAAAAAAAAAACACTAAAGTAAGTCCAATCTTTTTGTATATTATGAAAGATGATGTTACGCATAGTAAATAGATACCTAATATGTCACACTTTAAAATTGCGCACGCCAAACTTCAGTACTTAAAAATCCCCAGAGACGATGCTATTAACATTTTTACAGGTTACCAGTATAGAGTTACGAAGAAGGTTTTGGGCTAGAATTGTTGCTCTCGCTCTAACGTACGCGGAATGATGCCTGCAGCTATCTCCACTTTACATCCAGGACGTCATATGCCATCCTTAGGCTGGTAGTGGTTAAGGTTTGACATGTTGGTTATCTATTTGCTTGGCAGAACCTCATCTTTTATACTTTACCTGAAAATTGAGTGAAACATTGCATTTATGTGCTCAAAAATTAACTTTAGTGTATTTTACACTGACATTTTGCATTTCTTAAACCATTGCCCTAATATCATGTAACATAAAAAAATGGAACTACCAATATTTTATTTCACCGGGTTTCTGCTTTCTGAAAATATTTAAGGGGAAGGAGTGGTGGGGAGATGATTGTGGGGGGTGTGACGGCAAAATACGCCTTCATCTGTGTAGACGAAAATCCTTGCAACGGCCCTGCATTAGGTTTTAGGTTGTAATTCTTTTTCTTGAAATTGGTGTGTAGCGTGCTTAATTCCTATTGTACATAAATACATTTTCCAACCATCTATGATTCAAGCAGAATTTAGCTGATTTGTCCTAAAATTCCTTGTTCCTAAAAATTGTACAGGGTTTTCAAAATAGGACTACTGTGCTAAACAATCCAATTTTATTTGTTTATTTATTTATTATCATTTAACAATATTATACATGATTGAACTATGAAGCGGCCCTTATATGATAAAGCTATTATGTAATCAACCTGCCATGGACTGACATTATTGCTGGCTGCAAATTATTGATTAGGTTCAGTTTCACGGATTGATAACTAGATTCTTCAATTCCTACTTCCATCACAGCCTTCTCGCAGCTGTTTTGCTTTGAGACACAATCCCATAGTTTAATGACGAGTAGCATGCAATGACGAGTAGTTGCAAAGAATAGATATATTCTAATTCTAGAAATAGATATATAGAGAGTGTGCCAGGTTCCCCAGACACATCATTTCGTACAATGTTCTTAAAAACATGAGGTCAGTAAAAATAAGGTGTCCATGAATATTTACCAAAAAAAGATAGCTGACAGCTGTGAGTGCAACAATTCTGAAGCTCTTCTTTAGACCACTGTTGCCATAAATTGATAATTATTCAAGTCTGCCAAAATTATACATTTCTGGAAGCATTACTTTTCTTGCTGACAGTGGCTACTTTTAGAAAGAACTGCACCAGCTACAGTATTTACTAGTTTATGGAATGATTTTGTCTATATTCTCCTTTTCGTATTTATATTTACACTGGATTTTTTCAGTGCTTTTTTTTCCTCAGAGAATAGGTGCAGGAACTCCCCCTTTCTGAGTCACCCCTTTTCTCTGCCCCCACCCACCTCCAAACACCATTCCTTGGGTCCAATCCCCCTACCCAACCCCCAGTACTGCCCTTTTAGAGAATACAGAACTACGTATCATTTAGTTTTGCTAAGTACTTTGTATAGAACTTGGTAATGATAACAATAAAAGCAGGAAAATGGATCCCCTGCAGCCAGTAACAATAGAGCCCCCCTGTCAACAACAATAGATCCTCCTAACAACATCGGACAACCCGCAACAATATTTTCCCCCTAGCATCAATAGACTCTCTGTTAGCCAGCACTAATAGATCCCTCTCTCAAAAGTAGATCTTTCCCAGCAACAACTGATCCGCAATATAAGACCTACCCCCAGCAACAGTAGGTCCCCCACCAGCAATAATAGACCTCTTCAGCAACAATAGACCCCCCTACAAAAAAAGATCCCCCCAGCTAGAATGGATCCCCCAATCAATAGACCCTGCAGCATACCCCAGCACCACTTGCGACTACAAACAATAAGTGCTGGAGGTGCCGGAACTGCGTTCCCCCGCGTTCCCGCTGAAAAAAAGCCTTGGATCTTTTTATATAGACTATTGGCTTTTATACCTAGGCTTATGTAACAAGATAAATATTTTCACCTATTTTTACTGTCCTCAGTCTTTTTGAAGTGTGAATTAGTCCATTATCAATCAAACTTTTGTATTTTTTTTTTATATAGGTTTGTGAAGAGTTTAATCCTCTGCCTTCTTTTTATTGCCATCAATCTTCCCCCACATCTTGTAAAGGTGACACCTGTCCATGAGGACAAAATCTAAGAAGATCACCCAAGGGAGACCCAGGCAAATTTCTACTCAGGACAGAACAATAAACTTTGGTCTTGAGTTTAACTTTAACCACTTGTAGAATGTTACACTTCCAGGACATTTGTGTAGGCTAGTAGATCCCTCTCCTACTGTGTTAGCATGTGTATGCACTTGACAGTTGAAATTTATAGTCTACAAGCAGAAGCCAGTCAGAGTGGCTACTGTTTGAACAGCCAATGCAAAAATACCAGGCCTGTATGAAAATCCTTCATCTCTGGAATTCTGAGCGCCAATCTAAGAGTGCACTCAATAGGAAAGCAGGAAGTCACACATAGATGATGTCACATAACATTCAAATTTATTACACATCGTACACTGCATCCTGATTCTAGATAGAATGCAGTGTGCTAGGTCCAAGTTGAATAAAGTTTCATGTTATCGGACATCAATACTGATTTCATTTCAGACTGACAAGAGCAACAGGCATCATCGGTGATCTCAACCTAAATGGGGCTGCAGGAAACTATGAAAAAAAAAAAGTTATTTTTCCTACCTAAAGTGATTGTAAAGGTATTTTTTTACATAACAAACATGTTTTACTTACCTGCTCTTTGCAGTTGGTTTTTTTTACACAGAGCAGCTCCGATCCTTCTCTGCTCAGGTCCCCCTCTGGCACTCCTGGCTCCTTCCTCACTTCTAAGTGCCTCTATAGCAATCAGCTTGCTCTGGGAGCATCCATGTGGGCTTGATCCTGAGCTGCCCTCTGTGTGTCCATTGACACACACAGCTTGGTCTCCTGCTCTCTCCTCACAGGCTTTGAATGACAGCAGCAGGAGCCAATGGCTCTCACAGCTTCCTCCAGGCCAGTGAGAAGAGAGAGAGAGGGGCACTAATGCCGATCAGGCATAGCGCTGGATTGAGATTGGGCTGAGGTGAGCATGGAGGGGCTAGGGGAGACCTGCTTTAAGGTAAAAAAATCTTCCACTTTTAGAACTTTTAAATTGTACTCAACTACCCCCACTCCCCCATGTTTTTTTTCCCTTAACTGTAGTGCTGTGGTGCTCTTCAAGGCATATACTTACCTGCACAGTGAATCCGATCTTGTCCTGCTGCAATCTACTGTTTAGGTGTCACACAGTGCATCATGCACCACCATCATGGCCCTCTTTAGCACGCTGCCTCTTCTGGGTGTAGGCAGCCAGCCTTGCTGATGCGTAGGAGCCCCCCAACCCACCCTCTGAAATGCCCCCCAGCCTCTCTGTGTGCAGATCCTGCATCCTACTGGGAGATGTGCTTTAAGTATTCAAAAAGCCTGCAGGACCAGATACATGTCACTTTGGCCCAAGCTAAAAATTTAAGACAGAAAATACATAGAAAAAAAAAAAAAAAAAAACTCAAAATTCTACTTGCAGAGGGGGGAATGTTATAGCGGAACTAAATCCCTTTTGGCAGTTTAGTTCCACTTTAATTTCTAATTAACACCAACTAAATCTAATTAGTCCCCAGTCTCATAGTAACCCCTGTCTCATATTAGCTAGCTTTTTTTCATTATTTTTTAAATTAGTCTGGCCAATAAAGGTAAACAAATGATGACCCTGAAGTATTTAGTAATATTTTTCATACATACTTGTATGGTTAGCATAGTTTTTATCTGATATTCTTTGTAATTTCCCTTTTGCATCTTTTAGATCATATAAAAAATGTATATTTGCAATGAAAGTAAAATAGCATTTTTACTCTTTTAAAATTTCTTTGCAAGTATTTTGATCAATGGGTGACAGATTAGAATGATTATAAGCGTCAGCAAAATGTTATGAATCAACTTGATCTGCCCATTTATTATGTGCAGTGAAGAGGCAAAATGCATAAGATATAACAAGAGACCATGACTTCTGTATATTAAAAGATCATCCATCTGAAAATTGAACTTTCACTATACTTTTCATTTGACAGTCCACTCCATTTTGATTTAAAGCGAAAATAAAGTCTCCTTTTTAAAAACTGTGAGCAGACTGGCTCTTTATTGCCGAAGGGACACACAATGTCTCTTATGTAATTAAATAAAAAGGGAGAAAGGCTGCTTCCTACTCTAGGGTGACTCCCCCAAGTGAACCTGTGGATAGCATTATAGGACTATTTGCTTAAGTTGGACTTTTATGGACTTGTGCTGCTTGCCCTATTAGCGCCCTTTGTCTTTTGCTTCTGCAATAAGATAAACCTAGCTGCCTGCTTACAGTCTCCCTTACAATATACACTGAGCCATAGGCGTATACAAAGGCGTGTAGGGGATTTAACTATGTGGTGTGAACCATCTAGAATTTTAATACAAAAATGGGAATTCCCTTATTGTGGGACTTTTTAGGCACTTCAATCATATAACCAGTAGAATTCGTAAAAAAAAAAAATAAAAGTTTTATTGATATGTCTCTGACTTAAAAAAAAAAAAAAGCACAGTGTACATGGTATGAACAGTTAAAAATACACCAACTGAGATATAGGACGATAATACAACTTGGTTTCATCCCCCCAACGTGTTTCAGAGACTATGCATCTCCTTCTTTAGGGGTGTCAAAGGTATTGTTTGTGATAAATAAAATGGTGTATAGATAGACATTCCATGTCTGATTTAAAAACAGAGTCTCAGAAATTTCTGCTTTTCTGCCCAAACTTTGAAGTAGCGTAAATTGTCCTAAATGAAAAAGCCAGTAGTGAAGAGAAGCACCAGAGAAAGTGCTCCACCCAACCTAGGGAAACTAGGTGGCACTGAGGCCTCGGAGACGTAATCCTGCACCTAAAAAACAATTTTGAGTCCGGGTGTCTAAGTATAAGAGTAGTAAGAAAAGGGCCTCAAATTAGTAGTGACATAGTTGTAAGCTGGCCTAGACAGCAAGGAGTGTTGTGTCCTCCAGTGTGGGCATGCAGCCTGTCGTCCTATGGGTAATCACCCTGTGTGGGGCAAATTCCCCCCTTTTAGACCCCTGATATTTCACCAAATCCCCTTAACTGGGCTCCTAAAAAAAATTGTAAAAAATAATTTAATAAAAATAAAAACTACTGACACTGTCCACTCCCTTACTGACACCAATCCCTGCCCTTCTGACACCATTCACTGCTCTACTGACATCATCAGTATATTTACACACATTATTTATGTAAATTCTATGCCAGGATATCTGAGGAGTATAAAGGCTGCTGCCTACCTCAAATACCCCTAGGGGGTATAACAATATGGAAAGAAAAGAGGTATGGTGGCTCTTCCTAAAGGTAAAGTGTCATATGTGCAAAGAAAACAAATGAATAAAAACTGTATATAATGTGTAAAAAATAGGTATCAAATGTACCTATACAAAAAATTATATACAGTTTTTATTAATTAGTTTTTTTTTTTTTTGCACATATGACACTTTATCTTTAGGAAGCGCCACTATACCTTTTACTTTCTTTCCATATTTACACACATGCACACACACGCATATATGTTTGAGCTTTGGTGTACATAGCCTAATGCAATATGCTGTGCGCACCTATGTTACATTTCAGAACGGATCTGTGTTCTGGGATGATTGAACTTCAACGCATGTGCAGGAATGACATCACCTCATCGCTGGCCAATGAAGACAGCAGCAGCCTGGCATCAGGGAAAATATGTTATCGTCAACAAGGGACGGACTGATGTTGGAAAGGTTAGTATATGGGGACTTTAGTTCCTCTTTCAGTGCCTGTTCACACTAAAACGTAGTGCATGAAACCCGCATTCTATGCATTCCAAATGCACTGGGTGTGCAATCTGTCATAGTTACATAGTTACATAGTTACATAGTAGGCGAGGTTGAATAAAGACAATAGTCCATACAGTTCAACCTGTGTAGGTGTGTGTGGCTGTAATCATCTCACCTAGCCCTGAATGTTCTGATCCTTGAGATGTACGTCTAAGAGTCTTTTGAAAGCCACCATACTACCCGCAGAAACCACTTCTTGTGGTAGAGAATTCCACAATCTTGTAGCCCTAACAGTAAAGAACCCCCCACGTTGCCTGAGGTTAAAACGCTTCTCCTCTAATCGCATTGTATGCCCTCGAGTCCTCATGCAATGTCATGTCATGGGTCATGTCATGTCATGGGTGTTAATACATTCACTCCTAACAGAGATTGCAAGCACAGTGCATTCGCCTGCACCATGCAATCTGGTTACACTGCGTTTTCAAAAGTAGTGCATGCACTACTTTTGGTGCAATGCAGTGTGATTTCAGCCTATTGAAATGCATGGGCTGAAAATTGCATAACATAGAATCGCACAGGACTGTGGACCCTGTCCCTGTGAAATGCGGGTGTAAACCGACACTAATGAAGATGTTTACTAAACACAAATATTATCTAAAACTGATTTTGGGGGGAAAATTTAGGGGAAATCTTAACCTTTTCATTGATTAAAAAAAAAAAAAAATGACTAGAACAAATATTGAATCCTCCTGTCTTTATCTTCCAAACATCCATATTAAAATATATCATGTTGGAATACTTGGCCACCCTTCTTGCTTCTCATGACTAGCTCAGTAGAACTGAGCCAGGAAATAAGAAAGACCTATGATGCACTTGGTGCTTTTTCTTTTCTGGTTCGACATGTACACTTGTGCTCAAAAATTTGCATACCCTTGGAGCAATATTTTAATATACAGTATGTACCATTTTTAAAGAAAACGTGAGTGAGTAGGCAAAACACATTCATTTTATTTCCTATTGGACTCATATTGAACTGTAGGTCAAAGCAAGATGGCACAATCATAAAACAAAACATGGCAACAAATGAACAAATGAAATGATCCCTGTTCAAAAATCTGCATACCCTTAGTTCATAATACTGTGTATTGCAACAGTCCAAAACAGGCAAACCACTCAGGTGTTATGGTTATGAGTAAGCGATTATCAGTGTCGTAAAACGCGTAAACCAAATACCTGTCCTGTGATGTATTAGTCTTGTTTGATGTTCTTGGTGACAAATAAACACTTCATATGCTTCGATATACATTGGAGTGCGGTCACTATCTTTTTGTTTGGAATTAATACTGTGTATTGCCCTTTTTAACATCAATGACAACATGCAGTCTTTTGTAATAGTTCTCTGAGGCCCCAAATTGCTGTAGGGGGTATAGCTGCCCATTAGCCTTGGAAAAATGCCATCGGGTCATGCAAAGTCTTTGGTCATCTTTGGTAGTCTTGCATGAACCGCACATTTGAGAACTTGGCCTTGTGCTTAGGGTCATTGTCGTGCTGTAAAGCCCATGTGCACCTTTTGTGCAGAAGAATACAAATTGTCTGCCAGTATTTTCTGATAACATGCTGCATTCATCTTGTCATCAATTTTCACAAGATCTGCCGTGCTTTAGAGCTTACACCCCCAAAACATCAATAAGCCACCCCCATACTACACAGTGGGAATGGTTTTCTTGTTACTATAGGCCTTTTTGACCCTCTCTAAACATATATTGGTTATGGCTTTCACCATAAAGCTCTATTTTGGCCTCGTCCCATCAGATTACAGTATGCCAGAAGGTGTGAGGTGTGTCAAAATGTTGTTGGGCATATTGTAACCTGGGTTTTTTGTTACATTGGCACAGTAACAGGCTTCTTTCTGGCAACTCGACAATGCAGCTAATTTTTGTTCAAGTATTGTGATATTATGCTGCTTGAAACAACCACAGTCTTTTTCCAGAGCAGCCTTTATTTCTCCTGAGGTTACCTGTGGGGTTTTCATTTTATTCTAGCAGTTGTGGCTGCAATCTATTTTGATCTACCTTACCATGGCTTGGTATCAAGAGATCCCCAAATTTTCTACTTTTTAAGTGATTGAACAGTACTGACAGCCAGCATATTCAAGGCTTTGGATATCTTTTTATATCCTTTTCCATCTCATTACCTTGTTACGCAGGCAAGTTACTTTTGACAGTTGACAGTTCTTTTCTGCTCCCCATGGCTTAAGCCCCGTACACACAATAAGATTATCGAACGATCTGTCGTCCGTTTTTTTTGGCATGCTAGTCTAAAGTGGAAAGTGAAGAGATTATTTTCATATGAATTTTCACGTACGACAGAATTCTACTTCAGAAGTGATGTCATGTGTTGAATTGCTTTGTATGTGTTCTTTCGTCTCTGAGCATGCCTAGTCTTGCTCTTAAGATTTTTTTCCGTCGAAATCTGTACTAATGAGACGAAAATCGGACGTTGTATTATGGACAACACAAATTTTATTGCCTGCACATCAGGATTTTGTCAGCCGAAAAGTCGGAGTTGGCTGTCGAAAGCACCATAATAACAATCCGAAAATCGGCAGATCGGTCGTCGGACGAAATTTCCCTTCCGATTTTCTTATCGTGTGTACGGGTCTTAAGTATCTAGCCTGCTCAGTGCATCAGTGTAAGAGCTAGCAAACTCAATGATTCATTATACACAGACTCTAATTGCAATTTAAAAAACACAGATGTGGGAAATTAACCTTTAATAGCTACTTTAACCTGTATGTGTCACCTTGTGTGTCTGTACCAAAGCTAAACATTTCAGGGTATGTAAACTTTTGATCAGGGCCATTTGGATGGTTTCTGTTATCATCATGAATTAAAAAAGAGCCAAACAACTATGTGATAATAAATGGCTTCATATGATCACTATCCTTAAATAAAATACAGTTTTTTGGAATGATCAGTCATATTTTTAATATCAATGACAAAATTTTACTATTTCTGCTAGGGTATGCAAACATTTGTGCATACCTATATTATGCTGTCAGTAATTATTGTGTACTGGAGTTCCTGCCAGCAATAATAAGCAGAAGCCTGGACAGTCCACCATGCACACTGCTTCATATGGCCTTTGGACTGCCTATTAGGCATGCAGGAGGTTTATGCAGACTTGATAGGCTGCCCAACAGCCTACTAAAGGAGTAAGCATGGCAGGCTGACAATGCAACTGCTAATTACAGGGCAGCAACTTATCATTCCTGCTAAATCGTCCAAAATTCCTTTCATATGTGTCCCTGTCGGCACAAGGCAGCTCGACAAAACAGCGCCTGCAGCTCTTGGCTGTCAGATTACAATAGCTGACACTGCAGATTTATCAATGCACGCTGTTTAGCACAGATGGGGGAATTGAGGGTGCACTCCCCTTCGACCCATAGGCTGAACAACAGAAATCTTAGTATATGGCCAGCTTTACGCTTACCTGTCCCCAATGCAGTGAGATATCACTGATAAGGTCATTGATAAAACTGCTAATCAGAGTTTTCTTAGCTGTGCCTTTTTATGTGCTCTGCACTCTCCATTTTGTCAATATCATTGACTAATTATAGGCAAGTGTCCATATAAGGGCACTAACATCACCAACATCCTTCCCTTTTGTGTATGTGTTCTGCAGAGTAAGCAATGACCCGATCCACAGTTGACTGGATTAGCAAATTGCTCAAAGTTGAAGGTCAGATAGAAGTAAGCTAAGACTAAGAGGATGCCCTAGCTCAGGGGTCTTCAGACTATGGCCCTCCAGTTATTCAGGAACTACAATTCCCATCATGCCTAGTCATGTCTGTGAATGTCAGAGTTTTACAATGCCTCATGGTATGTGTAGTTCCACAACAGCTGGAGGGCCGTAGTTTGAGGATGCCCTAGCTCATCTCCAGCCAGGAGTGTCATTGGGAGATCTCAAAAATGGCAACTATTATGTTTCTCTTTTGGGACTTTTTTTGTAAAGTGAACCTGAAACAATAATAGCACACTAACATTCTCGAAAAGCACACTTCAGAGCGGAAAGCAGGATTTTTCTGACTTCAGTCAGACTGGAGAGGATTGTGCATATGCAGCTGCGCTCCATTGGCTGTAGTTGGAAATACGTGATTTATATATGACTACTACAGCTTTAGGGTTTCAAGGGATTTCCATTTATAGCCCATAAATAAACAGGAGAAACAAGCAGGACAAAAATAGTCATCTCAGTTTCATAATAATAGTAACAGATGTTTTAGCCTGATATATTTGTGAAATTTAGTAGACAATTAAAATGGAACTGTCTTATTTAATTCAGGTACTTATATAGCACCGTCAAGTTACATACACATCAGTCCCTGCCCTCAAGGAGCTTACAATCTAAGGTCCCTAAATCACATTCATATATACTAGGGCCAATTTAGACAGGATCCAATTAACCTACCAGCATGCGCATCTTTAGAAAATGGAGTACCCAGAGAAAATCCATGCAGGCACAGGGAGAACATGCAAACTCCAGGCAGGTAGTGTTATGGTTGGGATTTGAACCAGTGACCCTTTTGCTGCTAGTTGAAAGTACTAGCCACTACACCACCGTGGGCACTCTGTTAAAGCCTAAAGCCCAGTACACACGTACAAAATGTTGGCCGAACGATCGGCCGTCTTTTGTCCGGTGCTGTCCTGTCGGCTGAAAAGTGCTAAAGACTGCACACGAATTTTGTCGGCCAACAACAACCGACTGCAGAAGAGATGTCATGTGATGGTTAACTTTCCGTGTGTTTTTTCTTTTCTGAGCATGCCCAGTCTTGCTAATCTGCTGTTTGTCGGCCGAATTCTGTACTGACTGGCGAACAATCGGCCGTTCTGGTGACGGCCAACAAAAATTTTAAAGTCTGCACGCCAGATTCTGTTCGGCTGAAAATGCGCTGTCGGAAGCATCATACTAACAAGCCTACAATCGGCCGATCGGTCGGTGGCCGAATATTTACGGCCGACAATCGGTACGTGTGTACGGGGCTTTAGTCTACACACTGTAACCTATACTAGAACTGGCTAGGCTCTCTTTTTGGGTCGCAAGCTTCTAAACACTTGGGTACTAACGACTAAGGAGGAAAATTACTCCAGGTTCACTTCCAAAGAGCCCTCATCTCAAGATTTGTACATTACCCAAAAATTTTTTGTCTGTAGAAGCAGGATTAACCACTTCTGGACCGAAAGGTTTTACCCCCTTAATGACCAGGCTATTTTTTGCGATACGGCACTGCGTTACTTTAACTGATAATTGCACGGTCGTGTGACGCTGTGCCCAAATACAATTCATGTCCTTTTTTTCCCACAATTTCAGCTTTCTTTTGGTGGTATTTTATCACCTCTGAGCTATAAATAAAAAAAGAGCGGCGATTTTGAAAATAAAAATATATATGTTTTACTTTCTACTATAAAACACAGCCAATAAAAAAATTCAAAAAAGTTTTTTTTTTTTTTATCAATTTAGGCCAATATGTATTCTGCTACATAATATTTTTGGTAAACAAAATTCCAATAAATGTAAAATTTTTTGTTTTGCGCAAAAGTTATAGCGTCTACAAACGATGCAAAATTTTTATGGAATTTATATTTATTTATTGTTTTTACTAGTAAATATAACCGTAAGGGCTCTTTCACACGGGCGTTCCGTGTGAGAGCTCCGCTGCGGTCCTTTTTTTTTTTTCACGGAGCGGATGACAGAAATGTCCGTGTGTCCGCATATCATCCCATCCGTTTGCGGATGATATGCGGACCTAATGTAAGTCTATGGGGATTGCGGATGTCAGCGGATGACACCGCTGACATCCGATTTTCCTTCCTTTCCGTTTTTTACACGGAGGAAAAATAGGGTTCTGTTCCGTTCGAAAAAACGGAACAGAACTGAAAGGAAGGAAATCGGATGTCAGCGGATGGTATTCCGCTGACATCCGCAATGCCATTCACTTACATTATGTCCGCAAATCATCCGCAAAAAAATAGGATGATTTGCAGACATACGGAACGCCCTTGTGAAAGAGCCCTTAAATGTTTAAATGTTTGTGCATCCTAACAAGCCAAAAAATAAATGTTTGAAGGTGGAAGTGATTCACACAAGTGAACTTTACCCTAAGTTCTGGTATGTTTCTAAAGCAATGCTACATGAACACATACTGTAGCATAAGAGTAAAGAATTTGCATTACATGACATTTTTTATATGGTACAGCCTTTCTTTTCTATTTTACTTCTGATTTCTTAACATCCCATATCTGTGGGTGCTTTAAATTTAAAAGACACTTTTGATTTATTTCTGCAGTGGACTAGTGGAGCATGATTCAAATAGTTTCCAATCCTCATCAAAATGCTTAAATCGCTGTAAAACACACAAGCATAAATTCCAATAAATATCAGCTTTAGAGAAAAGCCTAGATGACTCAAAGAAAAACATCACAAAGCAGAGGTCATGCTTTCATATTGCGGCAATGTGTGTGTAGCAGTACACAGAGTAACTGAGTTTTGTGTGTATATATATATTAACCTTTTCCCTTATTATATACTGGAGATGTGAGGGGTAAGTGCAGCATTAGTAGCAGAAAAGTGTTGAACGCATCATAGGATTTAGCAGATAGGAAGAAAAATATACTGTGCTGCTAAAAAGGTACACATATTTATATGCACCATTTTATTGTTAGGGCACTTTAAGGGATTTTTTTTTTACAAGTATTAATAAATAAATTTCACCTATGTTTATAAAAAATATTTTTTTTTTTACAGTACACAGGATAATATGGCCAAACTGATTTTATATCCAAAAGTGATATCTTGGAGCTAACTTTTGTACCTCAGAGAGCATAGTGTTCATGTTTTATACAATGGTGCAGCAAGAACTTGTAACTTGCACTTTATAAATGACCAAATTTAAATCTGATGTCATAGACACAGTATATTCAGAAAAAGGTGGCTATCATTTTCAATTCACCCCTTAAGCCGGTCATAGCTGGTACAATTTTCTTTCCTGCAACCATGGATGACAGGAAATTACTCAATTTCAATTACTTAAATTTAAAATTACTCAATTTAACAGCCAGTGTTGTTAAGGTGAATTACTCCCATGGAGCAATTGTTTTCTCCTATCGAGGGGACATGGGGGGGGCTGTCCCTGCTGGGAGAACACACACTGATTATTGCTAGCAGCTATAACCTCTGGCAAAAATCACATGAAAAATCTGACCAATCGAACAATATGGGTATAATCAGCCTGCCCATACATGGTTCGAACCTTCTATGGCCGGCTTTAATACTGTAATAGAATCACCCACTTTCTATACATTTTCAGATACTGTTGTCATAAACAGTTTGATAAGAAAAAGGTAGGAATCACATGAAGCAGCTACTAAAATTATCATTTAAAAGTCACATTTAATCATAAAAAACAAGACTTCTAGCAATAATGCAATATGTTACAAAAGGTGATAACCAAAATGTAAACTATAAAGTGTCCATCAAAATGTCCCCAAATCCAATAAGATGGGTGACGAAATGTCAATGCTCTTCTCAATATGCAGAATGATGATCACCACGTGTAACTTTACCCATCAAAACTGCACTAATTCTGACTCCCAAATCATAGAAAGGTCAGTATGTGCATGTGTCATCCATCCATACACTGGAAAATCTTCATGGTCAAAGGAATGCCTGCTAGGTATGAACCCCAAATTATAGGCAGATCAATGTGCACATTGATCATCTATCCAAACACTGGAAATCTTTATCAATCCACCACAACTCAAAATGTCAAGAAGAATGCCCAAAAGGCAATTTTGCTTCTCATACTATAAGAACATTTTATTAAAATAAAGCTAAAACCAATAAGAGACCTACGTACATGTTAAAAGTGCTTGAATAACACTACTTTTCACGTGCATCATAATAAAACAGCTGCATGGCCCCATGCAATATGTGTAGAGGCAGCAGGCAGGGGAGATCAGTATAATCCTTACCCCTTCAGTAAACAGCGAGGACCTGCATGCCACATGTGTGCATTATGAAATCTCCGCTCTACGCATTTTGACATAATGTATTCAACAGGATCATCTGACTTCACACACATGGTGCAAGAAACACTGGCATCTTAATCCTCAACAATCCAGAGATTAGACTGTAAAAAATATTCAAAAAAATTATCTAATAGAAAAAACTACCTATGTTGTCCCCACCACCAAGGAACAGGGCCAAAAAATCTGGCTCTCTATTGTTCAGCGCATATTAGCACCCCTAACTTCCGCTAAAGATAATAAAACCTGTTACCTGCAGCCATATTTTCACCTTTGTGTTACAAATAAATAGGAAAATGAATATTATATCAAAATCTGTGGAGTAGTTATGTCATCATGCATGCATGTGGCACACTGGCATTGCAATAATGTTCACCTATTCGTACCCTAAATGGGAGGATAATGCATCCTACATACTGTAGTTTACAGATTGTAAATCGTATAGACTAAACCATATTGTGAGAACCACAGTTAATTGTATTGATGTATGGGAAAAGATTCTCTGATGACTAAAGACTTAGTTTCTTAGAGATCTTAGTTTTAAAACGAACCCAAAAATATCAGCAAATGTTGGTACCACACTTGTATGAGTCAGCATTGGGGAGCCATGATTTCACTGTGAATGGTGGTGATGTGCATAAACAAGGTAATAGGAGGGAACCCGAATTGGGGGGCTTTCCTACTACAGAACTCACAGCTCTCCTTAAGAATACAACACAATGTATCGTCCACAAAAAGGGCACATTTTTCCTAAAGCAGTTGTAAAAGTAGAACGTTTTTACATGTGTCCAGCTCCTCCCCCCAGCCCCCTAAATACTTACCTGAGCCCAATCTCAATCCAGTGTTGTACCTGACAGCAGCAGCTCTGTCTGTTATCTTTCTCCAGCAGTTCCTGCTGCTTTCAATCACAGCTTGTGAGGAGAGAGTGGGGGGTGGGACCGATCTTTGGACACACAGTGCTTGGCTCTTTGTGCCCCCATAGCAAGCCGATTGCATGAGTGCCCCCATAACAATTGGCTTGCTATGGGGGCACTCATGGGGGGAAGAGCAAGGAGTGCCAGCTGGGGGACCTCAGAAGAAGAGGATCGGGGCTACTCTGTGCCAAACATTGACACAGAGCAGGTAAATATGATATGCTTGTTAATTAAAAAAAAATAAAAAAATTTACAATCTCTTTAATAATTTTGGTGATATTTTGTCACATACTGTACCTGGTGGAGATCAAGCTGTAGAGGGGGCTTCTCTTGCACCTCTTGTCCAACACCCCTGGCAGTGATGACAGAAGGTGTGAGGACACAGAGTGGCACCTAGGGCTGGTATAACAGACAGCCCCAGCTTAAGTTTGCAGGAACCAGATAAAATGGATCACAAGGCAGGAACCAGGAACTGGACGCGGTGACAATTGATCAACAGGCAGGAACGTAGCGAGGACACAAGCCAAAAGGTCAGCCAGGCAGCAAGGTATAGGAAAATCAGGCAGAGGCAGAGTCAGGATGTAGGCCAGGGTTGGCACACAATTGGGCAGTGAGGCACAAGAGCACAAAACAGGAGCAGAGTCATAGTACAAGCAGAGGTCACAGTAGGCAGGCAGGAATCCAGAGACTGGTCAAGGGCAAGCTGTGTCATGCATGTGTAGGCAGGTATATAGCAGGTCAAGACACAGGTTAAAAAGTTACATAGTCAGGTTAAAAAAAGACACAAGTCCATCTTGTTCAACCAAAAAAGTGGAAAAAAATCCCATATACACAATCCTATACCCACAGTTGATCCAGAGGAATGTGAAAAACCCCAGCAAAGCATGATGCAATTTGCTACAGCAGTGGAAAAATATCCTTCCTGATCCCCCAAGAGGCATTTGGATATTCCCTGGATCAACTTTACCTATAAATGTTAGTACCCAGTTATTTTATGTATATTTAGGAAATAATCCAGGCCTTTTTTAAAGCAATCTACTGATTTGGCCAGAACCAGCTCTTGGTGGAGTTTATTCCACATTTTCACAGCTCTTACTGTGAAGAAACCTTTCCATGTTTGGAGATGAAATCTCTTTTCCTCTAAACGTAAACAGTGTCCCCTTTTCCTCTGTGATGGCCTTTAAGTGAATAACTCAACACTAAGTTCACTATATAGACCCCTTATGTATTTGTACATGTTGATCATATCCCCTCTTAATCTCCCCTTCTTAAGACAGAATACATTCAGTTCCTAATTTTTCCTCATAGCTGAGCTCCTCCATACCTCTTATCAGTTCGGTTGCCCTTCTCTGAACTTTCTCCAGTTCCCTGATATCCTTTTTGAGAACTGGTGACCAAAACTGAACTGCATATTCAAGATGAGCAGGAGAGAGAAGAAAAAGTGCCTCTAAGTGCAGACATTAAAAAGGTTTATTAGGTGCAATAAAATACAAGGGGCAACTCACATGGAGTGAAGTGAAACAAGTTCATGAGGAATAGGAGTCCCGAATGTCAGCCCTGGATGTCCGTGATTAGGACCGCCAGGGTCTGCTGCTGCATGGAAGAGGCCGGGCAGAAGTCCTCGGGTGGAATACCGAGCAGGGGGGATGAAGCTAGACTGTGGCTTGGACCGCAGCACATGCAGATGACATCACCGGAGGGGGGGAGGTCGCAATGCATTTCAGAGTCTGCCTGATGCCAAGCTGGGCATGCGCACTCCTTCATCAGGCAGGATTGACGAAGGAGTGCGCATACCCAGTACTGGCATAGTGCAGACTCAGAAACGTGTTGCCACCCCCCTTCCCCCTCCAGTGACATCATCACGTACTGCGATCAACGCCGTTGCCTCATCCCCCTGCTCGTCTATCTACCTGAGGACTTTGGCCTGGCCTCCTCCATGCAGCAGCGGACCCCGGCGGTCCACATCACAGACGTCCAGTGCTGACATCCTGGACTCCCCTTCCTGATGAGCTTGTTTCACTTCACTCCATGATAGTTGCCCCTTGTATTTTACCCCTCTGTTTTACCCTGTCTTTCCCAAAAGAGAGTATAGCCAGGGATAATAATAGCTGTAAAGAATGAAGCCAAGATTCAGCAATATCAATTAAATCATAGTTCTCCTCGTGCACCAAAACTCACCTGTTTTGCTTGACAGACTTCTGGCATTGGCAAACAACCACTTTAATAACTTTTAGCCCAAGGACATCATAATAATAATGGACCATCAATATAGCAGCAATACCAATGAATTCACTGTTTGAAAGGATTGCATTCTGAAAAAAAGGAAAGAGTGAAAATGTATCCCCTCATCGATGTCCCACAAAGTTGGAGATAGTAGGTACCATCAAAAAGAAAGTAATTATGTTTGAGGGGAAAATAAACAGATATCAAAAACCCTTTTAATTCACTGTTATAGGCACTATATTTATCCAGCTGACCCTGTAATGAGCTAAGTGCTCGATGGAGGGGAATAGAGGAATACAAAACCTTGATGTTGAATTTAATCCACATAAAATCATAAAGCCATTTGAACCTCTTAATGTGCGTATGCAGCGTTTTGGCGTTCCTCCTATACTTCAATTATGGAAGCCTAGGGATCAAAGGTTGAAGATGGACATCTGTTCATTTCCCTAAAGGTTCAAGGACTGCACCTATGGCAGCCTTGATAAATCTGCCCTGGATGGTATTCCAGGCCTTATAAATCTTAGGCAGATGATGGAACACAGAAGTACATTTGCTGTCCTGTCAAAATAACTCAACACACAGCCATTAATGTCGAAACCGCTGGCAACAAAAGGGAGTACATCCCTAAGTGAAAATGTCCAAATTGTGCCCAATTAGCCATTTTCCCTACTCTGTGTCATGTGACTCGTTAGTGTTACAAGGTCTTAGGTGTGAATGGGGAGCAGGTGTGAAATTTGGTGTCATGGCTCTCGCTCTCTCATACTGGTTACTGGAAGTTCAACATGGCACCTCATGGCAAAGAACTCTCTGAGGATCTGAAAAAAAGAGTTGTTGCTCTACCTAAAGATGGCCTAGGCTATAGGAAGATTGCCAAGACCCTGAAACTGAACTGCAGCACGGTGGCCAAGACCATACAGCGGTTTAGCAGGACAGGTTCCACTCAGAATAGGCCTCGCCATGGTCGACCAAAGGAGTTGAGTGCACGTGCTCAGCGTCATATCAACAGGTTGTCTTTGGAAAATAGACATATGAGTGCTGCCAGCATTGCTGCAGAGGTTGAAGGGGTGGGGGTCAACCTCTCAGTGCTCAGACCATACGCCACATACTGCAGCAAAATGGTCTGCATGGCTGTCGTCCCAGAAGGAAGCTTCTTCTAAAGATAAGCCCACAAACAGTTTGCTGAAGACAAGCAGACTAAGGACATGGATTACTGGAACCATGGCCTGTGGTCTGATGAGACCAAGATAAACATATTTGGTTCAGATGGTGTCAAGCGTGTGTGGTGGCAACCGGGTGAGGAGTACAAAGATAAGTGTGTCTTGCCTACAGTCAAGCATGGTGGTGGGAGTGTCATGGTCTGGAGCTGCATGAGTGCTATCAGCACTGGGGAGCTACAGTTCATTGAGGGAACCATGATTGCTAACATGTACTGTGACATACTAAAGCAGAGCATAATCCCCTCTCTTCGGAGACTAGGCCACAGGGCAGTATTCCAACATGATAACGACCCCAAACACACGTCTAAGACAACCACTGCCTTGCTAAAGAAGCTGAGGGTAAAGGTGATGGACTGGCCAAACGTGTCTCTAGCCATAAATCCTATTGAGCATCTGTGGGGCATCCTCAAACTGAAGGTCGAGGAGCAAAAGGTTTCTAACATCCCCCAGCTCCGTGATGTCGTCATAGAGGTGTGGAAGAGGACTGTGAAGCTCTGGAGAACTCCATACCTAGGAGGCTTAAGGCAGTGCTGGAAAATAATGGTGGCCATACAAAATATTAACACTTTGGGCCCAATTTGGAGGTGTTTATTTGGGACGTATTCACTTTTGTTGCTAGCAGTTTAGACATTAATGGCTGTGTGTTGAGTTATTTTGAGGGGACAGAAAATGTACACTGTTATGTGAGCTGTACACTCACTACTTTACATTGTAGCAAAGTGTAATTTATTCATTGTTGTCACATTAAAAGATATAATAAAATATCTGCAAAAATGTTTGGGGTGTACTCACTTTTGTGACATACCGTATATGATTGTATACATTTTCTTATTGTACAGCTGTTCTGCCTTATCTAATGATAAATTATGCAACAACTGTATGCTTCGTGAGTGTGACAATAAATAATTCATTCTCTCTCTATCTGAATGTTAAATGAATATGAGACAATGTTATACTATACATAATTGTGTTCTTTCTCTGACAAAAATGATATGTCTGGCTCCTAAAAATGAAGAAGTTAAGGTGAATAATAGTAACATATGTCATCTGCACAAAAAAAAATAAATGTTGCAAACATTATGAAATTTAGGAAAAGATAATTACTGCAAAATGTGTACAAAGTGGCCAACACTTAAACATATAAATAATGTAAATATATAAATAATGAAAGATTCAGATTACATCAGATTACTGATATATAACTTGTAATTTTCACAATAGAAAATGAAAAATACAACTAGCAGGTAATGAAAGATTGCATGCCCTATTCACCCCTTTGCCACAGTATGCCCTGCCACAGTTGTATATCAGTAGCTGATAGTGAAGTGTACCTATGGTCATGAAAAGATCTCAGCTACACAGCAGGAGTTCATCCTAATTTTTGGCAAATATTATACAGTTGATGAAAAACAAGGTTGAAGTCACTTTGTCAATTTAGGGAAAACTCTCATTAGTCTCTGTTGCAGATACTTACCTCTCCTTTGTCCCTCCTTTCATATCACCTGTGAAGTACCAAGGTTTTTCAGGGGACTCTTACCTTTTCCCCCCATAATACAGTGCTTAGCATTTTAGTGACCATTTGCCAAGCCTGAGGCAAGGGGAAGTTCCTTAGCTCTGACAAAGTCCCACACATTAAGAAAAATATATTATAATAAAAAAAATATTATTAATAATTACTATTAATATTATTTATAAATACATAATAATAAATATATTCCTTAATCAAAATGAATCCCCAGGTTGCAACACTGATGCTGGATAATCTGATTCACAAAAGTGAACACGTCATTGGAATTTTTAGCAATTTCAAACCTGTAAGAAAGTCACTAATGCTAATTTGTACCCTAGTAAACTTGACTTAATCTTATCCCAATGTTACACTAAGGGTCTTTTCACATGGGCATTCCGCCCGGCAGACTCAACTTTGCTCAGTGGGGGATCGATCCGCCGATACCCGCTGAGCAGGCGGATGACAGGTCCTTCTCCGCTCACTGTGCAGAGACAGACCGGTCAGATCCCTGCTCTACTCTATGGGGAGATCGTATGAAAATGGACCGCCTGTCCGTTTTCATCCGATCCGATCTGCAATACGGATGGAAAATAGGGTTACCATCCATCTGGATCTCACAGACAGGATCGGATCAGATAGCAGCGGGTGTCAGCGGACATGTCACCGCTGACATCTGCTGCTCCATATGGATGCGTGGAGCATCTGATCAGGCTGCCTGAAAAACTGACAGGCGGACCTGATCAGAAAGCCCGTGTGAAAAGGATCTAACACTTTACATACAGTAGGTAGAGTTTTTTTCTCCCCTGTCTGTTGCAATGTAGCATCAAAAGTGGGGGGTAAAGCTGTTCTAAACCAAAATGCATATGTTCACTTTGAGATCTGCTACACTGGTAAGTTACAAAAAAGTCACATTAATGTGATATCATTTTATTCAAAAGACATTTGAATACATACTTACTTTGAGTACATACTATACTTACATATAGTATGTTGCACTGGGACAAATTTCATGAAGTTACACTTTTTTAACTGTTTAGTATTTATTCTAAAAAAAACCCCAAGAAAATAAAAATATATGTATCCAAATTTGATACCAAATTAAATCTCTATTTGTCCTGAAAAAAGTAAGTTAGGGTACACTAAGATACCTAAAAGGCATTCCCAAAATGAAAAAAAAAATATATATCAATAAATGAAATTTAGCTTTTTGACCTCAAATAAATATAAGGGGGTACAGTGGTTTCTTGTGTTTATAATGGCTACTCAGCTTTTTTAAAAAATATATTTATAACATTTTATTAATGATTATTTTTTTTCACAACATCATTTAACAAAAGAGTTTCTTTCTAGGTACCTATCACGTAGTGGCTATAAAAACTGATAGGCTTTATAATAAGAATCTCTGTGCTGTATGTGCTATTTGCTGCTAATGAGATAGCTACAGGCATTTTTGATTAATAACTGTGAAAAATTAATTAAACTGTGCTTTTATTTGTCATAAAAGATTTTTTGTTTTTACTCTCTTCAGAATAACAGCATAAACCGATAGCATGATGCATGAAAAAATGTAAATGATTGACTGGACTAAATTTGGGATTGATATCCCTGACTATCTCGTGATTCAGTATTGCATTGTGAAATGAGTGTAGTCAGCTGTATTCATGTGCAGAAAATGCCTATTAATTTGCATTTCTTCATTTGCATATTGCAAAGCTTTGTAGGACCAGAGCCAATTTTCAAAACAAGTGCTTTCTTTGAAATTGAGACTAGCAGCAAATGAACATTTGTGTCAGATACTGTGCTATGTGAGCTATTACAATTTTTTTTTCTAAATATATAAAATTCAGTTGCTTCCAAATTTTTATGAAAAGTGGAACCTCAGTGCTAAAGGTCTAGAAGCTATAATAACGTAAATAATGCCTAACCACCTCTTCCTGTCCTACCTAAAATTGAAGGTGTTGTAAAGTCTTTTTTGCTCCCTCCCTGTTATATCACATCTCTCAAACAACCTTAGGCTAGGAGCTGTAAAAGTCTGTAAAAATTCAATGTACCTCTTTTCATTTTTAGCTTTCTTCATCTCTATTTTTCTTATCAGCTGAAATGATTTATTTCTTTTGGCTAGCATCAGCCAATTGGGAAATGAGGGGTGACTTCCACAGCTCCTAAGGCCAGCCATAGACAGTTTGAATAGTTCTTGCTGAACTGGCCGAGATTCGAACCATGTGTGGGCAAGCTGAATGTACCAAGTTGGTTGATCAATCCTACCTAACATAGAAGGTGTTGTAAAGTCTATTTTGCTCCCTCCCTGTCATATCACATCTCTCAATAAACCTTAAGCTACAAGCTGTAAAAGTCTGTAAAAATTCAACTTTCTTTTTTTCATCTCTATTTTTCTTATCAGCTGAAATTATTTATTTATTTTGGCTAGCATCAGCCAATTGGGAAATGAGGGATGACTTCCACAGCTCCTAAGGCCAGCCATAGACAGTTCGAATAGTTGTTGCTGAACTGGCCAAGATTCGAACCACGTGTGGGCAGGCTGAATGTACCAAGTTGGTTGATCAACTTGGGTACAACCAGCCTACCGGATTTACTGCTATAGCCGCTAGCAATAATCACAGCCTTCTCCCAGGTGGGGAAGGCTTCCCCTGCCCCCCGCTGTTCCCCCCGCCAAGAGAAGGCAATGTCTCTCCAGGAGAGATTCCCCTGTCAGCACTGTCTGTGTTGATGGGGGAATCATGTGAATTTCTTTCTTGCGAACCGTGTTTGCAAGAAAGAAATTCATATATATATTATATATGGCCTGCCTAACTGTCCCTCCTTTGAAGCAACTGTTCTTCCTTTGGAATCCGATCCCTCTTTCTCTCTTTATTACTTAGTTTGTCTCCTTTTGATCCAAAGTATAGCCCTCTCCCTAAAAAACAAAAAAAAATGGAAGTATTACTAATTAATTAATTGTAAGTATTATTGTAAGTATTACATCCACACACACACACCATAGGTTGAAATGGATGGACTGTCTTTTTTTAACCTTACCAACTATGTAACTGTGAATTTGTTTTAGCTAACAAAGCCATTAAACCTTCCATCAAACCTCTAAATTATTAATAAAAAAAAAATAAACATACACAAATGAATTGCGGTTGCAGCATTACTGAAATAACTAAAACAAAATAGTTTAAGGCCCCTTTCACACTTGTGTGACTTGTCCTGTGACTTGGGACTGCAAAGTCCCATGACAAGTCATACTCCGTGATCTCCAATGAGTACCGTTCATATCTGTGCGACTTCAAGTTGCAACAACTTCAAAGTAGTCCCTGCACTACTTTGGTCCGACTTTAAATGCGTTTCCTACTTAAACAACGCTCACTGATTGCTGATGCTGTTTATTCCCCTGTAAGAAAGTCTGTTATATCAGTTCTGTGCTACTGTAGCCCTTCTAATATTATTGGGAGTCTGAGGAAAGTAGAGGTACAATTCTAAATGGCAACACCATCCATACAGATGTATCCATTATGTGCGAAGAGATGTAACCCCACACTGTTATCTAAAATCCTGAAAGAAACATCTTCCCTGCCTTTGGTATTTCTGTTAGGACAGAACGAAAAGAGACGAGTTAAACCTCTATTAGAAAGACTTTTAACATTGCATTTATAAAATGTATTTCTTATATTCTGTTTATGGTACTGTTAAAATCCCATTAAAAAAAACTTTCCTTCATATACCTTCTATTCAGGGATGTCGGGGCCTTTTTGAACCTGTCACCAAGCCACATTACAACCTCTGTTGGATCTTCAGCCATACTACCCATGCTGCTTGCCGAAATAAATTATCTTTGTATTTCTACAGAATATTCACTAGACTAGAGTGTTCCTGCTCAACCCTTTTGCCCTTAAGAAACCCTTAAAATAATTTTCAGTTCTGGGGGATCTCCTGCTAAAAACATTTTAAAAAATTGTTTGAGATCAGTGAGAAAAAAGTACCTTGCGTTTGTGGTCAATAGAAAGAACTCCCCTGTTACAGACAACTGTAATAATGCCAGTCCTACAGACAGCTAAACAACTCATTGGTGTCATTCTGCTGACTTTTCCAAGTTGCCTTGCATGTATGCACAGCATATTAACCTATTATGGCAGACCTAGTGAAGTGGTCCACTTCCGTGCCTCAGTGTCAACGTTCCCTTCCATCGCAAGTGCTGTCATCTTTTCCTGGTCTTCTTTCAGGTTTGAGTCTTCGACTTCTTGACTGGCTGGACCCAGGTATCATCAGCTGATAAAATACTTCCTTGTTTTCAATTTATCCATTTTAATTACTCTTTTTTAGTATATCTGTGAAAAATTGTGTTATTTAAAGCTGAATTTGGAGAAATTATAAAATACACAAATTAATTTAGTTCTGTATTTATTAATATATCTGTAAATTTATTTTGAAATGCAAGTAGTTTAGATAACTGAATTTTACTTGGTGTCAGCCTCTTGCAATCACGTATACAACAGAGCTTTGGGTTAGAAGCAGGGCCGGCGCTACCAATAGGCAAGGTAGGGGCCGGCCCAGAGCGCAGATCAGTGGGGAAGCAGTGCTCTTTCCCCTGCTTGGTCTGTCAGAGAGCTGATGCCAGCTGTGCGACCCTGTGAAGCTTTTCAGTGTTCTACTCTCATCTGCCTGAATGGGAGGAGTGGTCATGTGGATCTCTGAGGCAAATAGAAAACGGAGAACACAGCGGGGCTGCGACAGCTGCTGGAGGGAGGATTCTATTCTCACTTCCCTCCAACAGTAACCTGATGTGGGTGGGAGAAAGCTGGCAGAGCGGGTACTGGCCAGGGGCAGTGCCAGGCGGGTGCTTTAGCTCTGCCAAATTTTCCCATAGCCCCCCCATCAGCAGCCGCTTAGGGCGCTCCAGGATTATCACCGTTTGGAGCCTGGGTCTCCTGCTTGTCATGATGACTGCAGGCAGACCCGGCTCCTGATACCAGTGTCACTCCAATCCCCGATCCCCCATGTGTGCAAAACAGAGTCCTTATCAGGCTCAGAGAATGGCAGACAAGTCAGATGCAGGGCTGGACGATACCTTTTTACTGCCCTGACCTGCATGGGGGGGGGGGAGGTTCTCAGGCTGATCCAATCAGCCTGTATCTATGCTGTAACCCATCCCCCTTTCTCTGCCGCCTTTTTTGGATTTCCAGTAGCAGAGCAAGAAGAAGCCAAAATGACCCCTGAGCTCTCAAATTGCCACGTGAGACTCTTTTTTCTGTACATTGCTTGAGGGAGGGGAGAATCGTGTTGTGCAGCAGCCTGGACAGTAGGGATCGACCAATATCGTTTTTTCATTGCTGATACCGATACCGATATTTTGGTCATTGCGTATCGGCCGATATGGGCCAATATTTTCGTACATTTAACCACTTAAGCCCCGGAAGATTTTACCCCCTTCCTGACCAGGGCCTATTTTGCGATTCGGCACTGCGTGGATTTAACGGACAATTGTGCGGTCGTACGACACTGTACCTAAACGAATTTGACGTCCTTTTTTCCCCATAAACAGAGCTTTCTTTTGGTGGTATTTGATCACCTGTGCGATTTTTTGATCATGCGCTATAAACAAAAAAAGAGCGTAAATTTTGCAAAAATAACAATATTTTTCACATTTTTTTATATGAAATTCCCCCCCCCAAAAAAATGTAAAAATCTAAATTTTTAAAAATTTTAAGCCAATTTGTTTTACGCTACATATGTTTGGTAAAAAAAATCGCAAAAAGCGTATTTTGATTGGTTTGCGCAAAAGTTATTGCGTTTACTAACTAAGGGAAAGATTTTTGTCATTTTTGTTGTTTTTTCTTTTAACGAGTAATGTCGGCGATCTGCGATTTTTTTTGCGGGACTGCGACATTGCGGCGGACAGATCGGACCCTGGAGCCTCACAGGCTAGCAACGTAGTACTATGTCGCTTTGCCTGTGAGGGGCTGACCGCTGCAGTAAATAGTCGTGTGGCGGTCGGCAAGCGAAAAAAATCTTTTTTTTTTTTTATATTTTTACTTGACAGGTACTCTTGTGGAGGGATCTGGGGGTCTAAAAGGCCCCAAACCCCTCCTCTGCACTTAAAAGCATTCAAAACGCCAAGTTTGGCTGTTTTTGAATGCTGTCATTTTAATCTGGCGCCAATACCCGGAAGGGATGTCATGACATCACTTCCAGGTTTTTACATGGAGACCTGATCAGAGCCGAATGCAGCTTTGATCGGGTCTTCGGCGGCCATGCTTGCTGGTCTCCCGTCCCACCTGGAGACTCGGGTGAGCCACCGAAAGTGACAGGAGGGGGAGGGGGGGGACGTCCTCTTCCGTTCCTTGTATTGACAGCCGAGTGGCTTCTCAGCCGCATCAGTTGTCATTACAAGACAGCAGACCATCGGCTATGGACGCCGGTACCGGGGTGATGCCTCTAGCTGCAGGCATCACTCCGGTACAAGCACTTTCTGAAATATCGGTAATATCGGCCACCAAGGTGGCCGATTCCAATACATCGGGGAAAGTGCATATCGGCCCTCGATATATCGGCTTTGCCGATAATCGGTCGATCCCTACTGGACAGTCACAGTTCCAAGTTTTAGTGCAGGCAGAGAAGGGAGCAGAGGAAAGCATTCTCTATATGATCTGTTCATTTACACACCAAGAGGCTATTGTTAGAAATCCTCAGGGACAGTGTCAGAGCGAGGGAACACATACATCAAGTATTCCTTTCTACTGAAGAAATCAGGTTTCCTATATGATATATGTCTACATGAGACTTTCTGAGTAGGAGAAAAAAAACGCAGGGTCTGTGTGTTCTGTCCCTCTCCACTCTCTGCTTGCTTCATCTTTGACCCTTAGGGCTCCTTTACACTAGCTGTGCTCTCTGAAGAGCAATAAACACTTGGATTGCCTTTCAGAGAGCATTAGACAGGTAGTAAGAAGGTGTTTTATCATCTCCTCACCGCCTGCTTTACCTGATGGAATCTAGCACTAGTGCACAAGTGGTGTGCATTGCACACAGCAGTGGTGCTGTTGCAGACCAGCCCCAGTCACTTGAATGTGTTGTATTCAGTGGGTGGTAGCACCTGCCAAAAGCTGGTGACTGACTCCACCCCCTGAATGGTAGCAGTGATTAAAAAGGTGGGGTAAACATGGGCAGGGCAAAGGGGGTGGAGTCAGGGGGTGGCAAAATTAGGTTTCGCCTAGGGTGTCAACAATCCTTACATCAGCCCTGGTTAGAAGTAGCAGGAGTAGCAGGCTGATAAGAGAAGAGAGCATAGTGGCTGAGAAATGACCCTCAGGGTGCTGCTTCTCATTTCATTGTCCAGTCGCAACAAGGTACCTGCCCTAGAAATGAAAGTAAAGCTGCAGCAGAAAAAGAGTAGGGCTGTGCTGTGTGTGGCATAACTGGGTACATCTTGGGAGGTTATAAACAGAAGTACACATTTTTGCGTAGGTAAAACAGCTCCCTTATATGATTTTAATATGTGTATTGACATATTTAGGACAATATCCCCCATTCACCCTGACATTTTATGTGTGGCACACTTTTAGCCACAGGAAATCTCTCATACAATAAAGGAGCTGATTTTTTGTTCTTGCCTCCCAGGCCAAAACTTGCCAGCAGGGGCAGATTGGTAACTTTCAGCCCAGGGGGCAAGTACAAACCATGGTCCCATGGTGCAGCGACTCAGCCCCCCTCCCACTCTCCCTCTTCCTGTCCTACTCCTGACCCTTATTCCAGGCTGAAGCTCTGCTCCAGGTACTCTCTTGTTAACCGGCTGAATCCTGGTTCCCAACCTGGCCAGCAGCGGGCAGTTGGGAGGAGCTGGGACAGCTTGGTTGGGGCTGGCCAGGGAAGGAGAGTCTCAAGTGGGGCATGGAACCGGCCTCTGCTCAGACACAGTTTACACCATCCATGCTGGGGGGGGGGGCTGCGCTCTTTGCTTGTCTTCATCCCGCACTCAGTAGGTCAGCGGCAGAGACTTTTTCTTCTCTTTACCAGGAATCCTTTAGACATGTCTGTGGCAGAAGTTTTGCAGCCTTTTTACAGGACATCAGAGTGGCCCAGGGGGCAATTCCCCTACTTCCTCCCCTACTTCCATAATCTGTGTCCAAATTTCAACATAAAACTCCTGCATGTATGTACTGTACGTATACATGTATAAATATTTTTTTGTATACAGTAGTGGCAAAAATTGTGGACACTTTAGGAAACTTTAATGTTTTGCAAATTTGCAGGTTTATATGAAATGTTATTTTGCACTACATGCATATGTTTATATGCCAATTTAAACACTTAAAATATATGCAGTACAAAAAAAGTTATTCTTACTTTAATCTAAAAAAGAAAGAAAGTGTGAAGACCAGGCGGTTAATGGCACTTTTTGTGACAGATTTTTTTGCTAGGAAATGACTTAGGGCACCCAAACATTATATATCCACATAGATAGATAGATAGATAGATAGATAGATAGATAGATAGATAGATAGATAGATAGATAGATAGATAGATAGATAGATAGATAGATAGATAGATAGATAGATAGATAGATAGATAGATAGATAGATAGATAGATAGATAGATAGATAGATAGATAGATAGATAGATAGATAGATAGATAGATAGATAGATAGATAGATATTAGCAGAAGCCCTAGAGAATAAAATTGTGAATTTTGCAATTTTTTATGTTACACTGTATTTGCACAGCTGTTTTTTGAATGCAAATGTTATGGAAAAAATACACTTTAACCACTTGCCGACCAGCCACTGTAGTCTTACTGCGGCAGGTTGGCTCTATTACACGAAACAACGTACCTGTACGTCGCTTCGTGTAATAGATAGTGGGGGAGCCCATGCGCTGCCAGAGGCGCGCACACACACAGATTGGCCAGAGGGGGAACCAATCAGTGGGTCACCACCCATGATGTCCCCCGGCCACCCACGATCGCTCCCCATGCAGACAGAATGCCTGTCTGCCTTTGTGAACATGGCAGACTGATGTACTGTAAGAGATTAACACAGTGTTCCAGTGTAAAAAGTGTCAGTTAGGTGTGTGATCTGTCAGCCGCAATGTCGCAGTCCCGCTAAAAATTGCTGATTTCCGCCAATAATAGTGAAAAAAAATAAAAATGACAAATCTATCTCCTAGTTTGTAGATGTGATAACTTTTGCGCAAACCAATCAATATACGCTTATTGGGATTTTTTTTTTTACCAAAAATATGTGTCAGAATTATTGGTGCATTTCGGCAACCAAAATTTTCGGATGAAAATGAGCCTATGCCATTTCACCCAAAAATGGGTCATATATGCCGAAAATAAATGGCCGCTAGGGATGATCGAACGGTTTGGGTCGACCATCGGTTCGACCCGAACATTGGGTGTTCGAAATTCGGCCGAATTCTGAACTTTTTGCGGTAAAAGTTCGGAATTCGGTCACCAGAAGCGCCCAAAATGCAATGGGACAGGAAATGGGCTTTAAAAGCCTGTGATTGGCCCAGACACTTCAGTAAAAGCCAATTGAGGGGACAGGAGTCTGCTAGGAATGTGATTGGAGTGACTACGGGGTCCAGAGGCCAATCAGGAGTGAATATGCCCCCCAGTATATAACATAGCCCCGCCAAACCTCTAGCACTGTAATACAGAGGCTGTGGAAGAGAGTGGAAGCGTTTGTGTTTCTCCTGCTGCTTGTAAAGCTCCAGTGTCATTTTGCAATTATCTTCTGCTGTATGGAGCTGTTCTTTTAGTGTGAGGAAAGGGATATGCAGTGTAGTTAGGGTACTATATACCACTATAGTTAGATTCAATAATCTAGTTTTTGTAGGGATACTTTTAAGTGTCAGGGTGACCGTAGTATAGTTTAGGGTGACCTGACTCTGCCATGGCAGGGTGACCGTAGTGTAGTTTAGGTGACCTGACTCTGCCATGTCAGGGTGACAGTAGTGTAGTTTATGGTGACCTGACTCTGCCATGTCAGGGTGACCGTAGTGTAGTTTAGGGTGACCTGACTCTGCCATGTCAGGGTGACCGTAGTGTAGTTTAGGGTGACCTGACTCTGCCATGCCAGGGTGACCGAACTCTGCCATGTCAGGGTGACCGTAGTGTAGTTTAGGGTGACCTGACTCTGCCATGCCAGGGTGACCGAACTCTGCCATGTTATATATATATATATATATATATATATATATACACACACACACACACATACACATATATTTATATATATACATACACATATATATATATATATATATACACACACACACACACATATATATATATATATATATATATATATATATATACCCCTATACAGAAGTTCAGATGTCATGCCTGCCTCCAAACGCCTTCAAAAAACGGCAAAAAAAAAAACACCTGAAAAACGCCTGAAACAAAAATGCCCAGGTGTGAAAGAAGGGTAACACCATCCCTGCGCTACTGAAATTCTAAGAAAAATAATCTGTTTTTTTTTTTCCTGGTTCTGGACATGCTAGAGAGCTGAAACTTCACAGGTACACTTTTTAGACCCCCCAGACACTAAATCCAAAGAAATCTCATTTTTTTTTTCAATAACTTTTTCAATAATTTTCTCTCTATCAAAAACGACAATTTTTAAGAACTTTTTTTGCCTGATTCATAGTCCCTGAGGCATGACCCAGAACCCTAGGCACTTTTTAGGGGCATTTATTGGGTTTTAGGGCTTCAAAATTGTGTTTTTTGATTCCCGAAGTTCGGGTCCCATTGATTTCAATGTGGTTCTGGAATCCGAACCGAACTTTCGGGAAATTCGGGTGTTCTGGTCGAACCAAACTTTTTAAAAGTTCGATCATCCCTAATGGCCGCCGCAGCAGCAGCTTTCACTTTTACTTATATGGTGCGTGACCGGCCACGGCGGGCTCCCGAGACCCACTGTTTGCACCTGCTCGCCCGCCCTGTGCTAGACTGGCTGCTAGAATCGCCAGCCGCCTGCAACCAGTGACGTCATGGTCCCGAGAGTAAAGCGAAAGGCTGAGAAGAGGACCCAGCATGCAGAGTGGAGGCCACTATGGATAGACAGGACAGGAGCAAAACCAGAGTCAACCTGCTATCTGTGGGGAGCAGTGAGTGACAACATATTATGTGTTATGATGTGCATCATTGTTTCCCTATACTTAGCTACCCCCTATAATACAGCTATGGGACAGGAATATAGTGCCAGGAACATTTATATACAGGCTGTAACTATTTTAAAATCATTTGGGGGAAAAAAGGCATTTTCGGTTTCGGTTTTCGGCCAAGGGCATCCTGAATTTTCAGTTTCTGTTTCGGCCCAGAATTTTCATTTCGGTGCATCCCTAGTAAGAATACATATTGTCCTATATTGATAAAAAAATTAGATTTTTTTTTTTTTAGAATTGTCGCTCTTTTTTTGTTTATTGCGCAAAAAAAAAAAAAAAAAAAAAGGAGGGACAGAGGTGGTAAAATACCACGAAAAGAAAGCTCTATTTGTGGGAAAAAAAGGACATGAATTTTATTTGGGTACAGCATCGCACGACCACTCAATTGTCAGTTAAAGTAACGCAGTGCTGTATCGCAAAAAACGGCCTGGTCATTAAGGGGTTAAAACCTTCCAGTCCTTAAGTGGGTAATGAATTTTAATGCAAACAAACACAATATAATACCAATTTTTTGGGTAAAAATTTAATTGTTTTTAAATTGCCTTTTGCATTTGGGGCAAAATAACATTTCTTATAAGCTTGCAAATTTGCAAAACATTAAGATTTCCTAATCCTAAAGTGTCCACAAGTTTTGCCACCACTGCATACTGTATATTAGGGCCATGTCTAATAGTTAAAGTGTTACTAAACCCACAACAGTAAAATCATCCTGTATATGCTTTTTATACTCTCTGTGGAACATAAGGGGTTAATCCTCTGCTGCTGTAAAAAAAAAAGCTGTTTGATCCTGACTTCTCTGATCCTCCCCTTCTTCCACTGTCCCCAATCGATGTCCTCATAATACAAAGCCTTTTGAGTCACTCTGCACATGCTCAGTTTAGTATGTATATATATATATATATATATATATATATATACAGTATATCTATCTATCTATCTATCTATCTATCTATCTATCTATCTATCTATCTATATATATATATATATATACACACACATATATATATACAGTATATCTATATCTATATATATATATATATATATATATATATATATATATATATATATATATATATATATACACAGTATATCTATCTATCTATCTATATATATATACAGTATATCTATCTATCTATCTATCTATCTATCTATCTATCTATCTATCTATCTATCTATATTTATATATATATATATATATATTTTTTTTTTTTTTGGGGAGGGTGCATGTGATCAGCACAGGGACCAATCGGCACAGACAGCCATGGGTCCTGCAGCCTCATAGGACAGTCAGAGTAGAATAATTATCCTACAAGTTTTAACCAAATACTGATAGAAGTCACAAGGCTATATACTGCTGATGGGAAATGGTATTTAGCAGTTTATATTTACTAAAAAAATTGCATTTCCCTGTTCTGTGTACTGAGGGCATAGATATAGTGAATAAATGGTCCTGGGTTTAGTAACACTTTAAGTTATTTGTAATAATAAAAAATAAAGAAGAAATTGATTGGCACATTTCCATATCTTCGGTCACATTTTAAAATACCCTTTCCAGATAGAAGTAACAACGTATTCATAAGTCACAATGAACTGAGCCCTTTAAATGAATGAATACTCGGCACATTCTCTTGACACTGAATTAATCCAGGATACGAGCAGATACAGATTACAAGATTAGTCTCTTTGCCGAGTAGACTTTAGCATTCCGATTACAGTTTGAATGTCATTGTGCTCAAATGCCAACTTCTCTGCTTCCTTAGCTGTCTATGTGAACCTAAATTCTGCTTTCTATTCAGTGGAGCAAAGATTATATTAGTTCATTTTCATGTTGCCCTTACAGTGGATGTCTGCCTTGAATAATACTGTTAAGTAAAGGAGAAGAAATGCATAGCAGGAAGGTAAAGAAGAATCTGATGAATGATCTCTGTGGAGTGTCTAAAAGATAAACCATTAAATAATATTCTGTCTTTTGCTGGAAAACACTACAGCATTTCATCTTTTTACGCTGAGCAGGATGAGAGGATAAAAAAATATAGGTGCAATTGCATTATGAAAAAGAGATAAATTGATGACAATTCTTGCCTTGAAATTTTTAGTTCATACTGACACCAAGGAGATTAAGCTCTGTAAATCTCTGCAAGCGTCAGACCAGAATAACTCCTGAAATGTTCTTTGAAATGTGGTTGACTGATAAAGGGAGATGCTTAGAAGAGTATTTTTTAATAACATGAGCAAACACAGGTTATGGTAAAATAAAATTGAACAATATTTAAGCTTCCGCTTAACAGGCTTTAAATACACTTTGCTGACTCCATTTTTCCAATTTTTCAATAATTTAGCCAGTACGTTAAAATATCTACTGCTATAACTCATCATGATACCTAGAAATGAAAAATTGAAGAAATTTTACATTTCCAGGAATTTCAGCATTAGAGTTGAGCTAACAGTTCGAACAGAGCAAAAGTTCGGCCCAAACATCGCCCGTTCGGCGAACACCCGAATTTGGGGGAAGCTCAGGATTTTTGTCCGCTGAGCACCCCACAATGCACTGTGCGCTGCACAGTGCATTCTAAGCCCTGAGATTAGGCTTGTTGTTAAGGAATGGGCCTGGAAGCTGGCCGTGGCGTCCTTAACAACGAATGAGTCATCAGCTTTCAACGGGCTTTCCCACTGTCAGCTGAATAAAAAAAAAAAACATTGATGGCAATAGAAAAATGTGAAAAGAAAATGGCATGGGGGTCCCCCCCCCCAAAATCCATACCAGACCCTTATCTGAGCATGCAGGCAAGTTAAGGGCATGTGTCTTGGTATGGTTCTTTACCTGCTGGGCACCATGCTCAGCTAAGGACCTGATATGGATTGGGAGGGGGATCCCCACACAGTTTTTTTTTACATTTTTGTATTGCTGGCAATAGTATTGTACTGCTCACAATTAAATGTCTTTTTATTTTCCTTATAAATGTTAGTTTTGCTGCAATATGTTCTATTCATGGTACACATGCACCACTTTACAGGCAGAATAAGGGGACCTCCCCCAGCACTATAATGAAATAAATTTTTCATTATTATTGTTTTACTTTAAGCATCAAAATCACTAGTCCTGTAAAAACGATCTTTTTAAAAAACATCTTTGCATTGATACATGTTCCCCCAGGGCAGTACCCAGGCCCCATACCTTTTTTATGGCCAATAACGTACATATAAGCCTTTACAATGGGGACTTTTGATTTTTCAAGTTCAGGTCCCTAATGCCCCGTACACACGTGCAGATTATCTGAAGACTTTTGTCTTCAGATTTACCTTTTCTATGTAGTGCAAGGGCCTGCCGGATTGCATACAAATTGAAAGTGTTTAGGTTTGACCTCATATTATATGGTTTTGGTAAGTCTACAGACAAAAGTCTTCAGATAATCTGTGTACGGGGCATTAGACTTCAATGAGGTTCACGGTTTGGGTCCAAACTTTTGCGATGTTCGATAGTTCTGGTGCTAACCGAACCGGGGGGGGGGGGGGGGATATTCAGCCCAACTCTATTCAGCATAAATCCTCAATTTTCTTTAAAATTTAAGCATTTTGGCATAATGCATTGGAATCAATTATAAAGGTGAAGTTAACAAAAAGTGCACTTTAAAGATATGTAGCACAATCCAAAGGCTAGAGTTCTGCTATTTGTCTTCTTCCAGTGGTAGAGTTTTTCAGTGTTCTGGCTACATCTGCATATTAGTACCCCGCAGACTGCTATGAGCCTGTGTTCCGAGGCCAGAGGCAATTGGAGACATCCTATAGAAATCTATGGGGATTTAATGCACAGTTTACATCCAATTGTGCAAGTCTTCACTTGTCCTGGCACATCTCTATGGGACAGTCTTAGATTGTTTCTGCCCTCGGTAAATGGCCCCATAGCAGTCTGTGGAGTAACTAACCATTTCAGCTATGGAAGGTTCCCCCCCCCCCCTTCATCACAAGGCCATTTTTCTTTTGCAATACAGCACTGCGTTATTTTGACTGACAATTGTGCGGCCGTGCGACACTGTACCTAAATGAAACCGAAGTCTAACTGTGTGGAGGATTCTTTGACTGGGGGGGGGGGGGGGGAGACAAAGATTCATGTTCCTGCTTTGCAGAAACACAACATCTCCATCTTCACCTCTGACAGAAAGGCGATCTGCCTTGTTTACATAGGCAGACTACCGTTCTGCCTCTCTCAGAAATGATCGCCAGGTGCCGGCGAATATCAGGTCTGCTGGACCCGTTGATTGGCTCCCACTGTTTCCAATCACAGTGGAAGTGGGTCGCCGGTGGTGTGCATGCGCACCCCAGACCCCCTTAAAAAAAAAAAAAAAGTCATACAGGTACGCAATTTCGTGCTGAAGGGCCTCCGTGCAGCAGTATATATGCAGGCATTGCCAGAACTGTGAAGACTTGCACCACTGGATGTAAATAAGCAGTGGAACTGCAGCTGTAAGACTGATGTAAGTGTTTCTCTGTGGGGGAGCTTTGTTTTAAAGAAGAAAGAAAAATGTAATAGGTTTTGCTTCGCGGCAAAAAACGCAGTAAAAAATTGCGTGACTTTGAGGTCATGGTACAGGCATGGCACATGTGATGGTATAGGCATGGCACATGTGATGGTAAGTGCATGGCACAGGTGATGGTACAGGCATGGCACAGATGATGGTATAGGCATTGCACAGGTGATGGTATAGGCATGGCACAGGTGATGGTATAGGCATGGCACAGGTGATGGTACAGGCATGTCACAGGTCATGGTACAGGAGATGGTATAGGCATGGCACAGGTCTTGGCACAGGTGATGGTACAGGCATGGCACAGATGATGGTATAGGCATGGCACAGGTCATGATACAGGCATGGCACAGGGCATGGTAAGGGCATGGCACAGGGGATGGTACAGGCATGTCACAGGTCATGGTACAGGCATGTCACAGGTCATGGTAAGGGCATGTCACAGGTCATGGCACATGTCATGACACAGACATGGCACAGGTCATGGTACAGGCATGTCACAGGTCATGGTAAGTGCATGGCACAGGTCATGGTAATTGCATGGCACAGGTCATGGTAAGGGCAAGGCATGGGTCATGGTAAGGGCATGGCACAGGTCATGGTAAGGGCATGGCACAGGTCATAGTAAGGGCATGTCACAGGTCATAGCACATGCATGTCACAGGTCATGTCACAGGTCATGGCACAGGCATGTCACAGGTCATGGCACAGGCATGTCACAGGTCATGGTACAGGCATGGCACCGGTCATGGTAAGGGCATGGCACAGGTGATGGTACAGGCATGGCACAGATGATGGTATAGGCATGGCACAGGTGATGGTATAGGCATGGCACAGGTGATGGTATAGGCATGGCACAGGTGATGGTACAGGCATGTCACAGGTCATGGTACAGGAGATGGTATAGGCATGGCACAGGTCTTGGCACAGGTCATGGTACAGGCATGGCACAGGTCATGGTACAGGCATGTCACAGGTCATGGTAAGGGCATGGCACAGGTGATGGTACAGGCAAGTCACAGGTGATGGTATAGGCATGTCACAGGTCATGGTAAGGGCATGTCACAGGTCATGGCACAGGTCATGACACAGGCATGGCACAGGTCATGGTACAGGCATATCACAGGTCATGGTAAGTGCATGGCACAGGTCATGGTAAGGGCATGGCGCAGGTCATGGTAAGGGCATGGCACAGGTCATGGCAAAGGAATGTCACAGGTCATGGCAAAGGAATGTGTTAGACATAACCTTTTGGAGCTAAACAAAGTACAGGTAGACAGTCTGTTGTTTCACTGAACACTGCTTTTGTTCGGAGCAGGAACTCTTCTTTTTTACTTTTTGAGGCATAGACAAAACATGAACTCACAAATGTAACACTGCCATCTAGTGGTCATACAATGTAATAGGCACACAGCAATGACATACAGTGGTTGTTGCTGATTAAATACAAACCTTGTATGCTAACACCCCCACTCAACAACTACTATCAATCCCATTTATGATCTAAGATCCACAAATCTGGTTCTAGCTAGTGGCTTTCTCAAAGCATCAGCAATCATTTTTTCCGACTCACAATACACAAGTACAATCACTTTCTGATCAACTAAGTCATGAATGTAATGATGTCTGACATTGATGTGCTTGGTTCTTCCATTAATTTTCTCACTTGTTGCAAGCTTAATGCAAGCCTGATTGTCCTCAAATAAGACGGTAGGTTCTGATGTTGCTTCTCCAAGATCCTTGAGTAATTGTTGTAACCACACAACTTCTTGACTGCCATAAGCTGCAGATATGTATTCAGCTTCTGTAGAGGACAATGCCACTGACATCTGTTTCTTGCTGGACCATGATATAGGACTGTTTCCCAATTTTAATAAGTAACCACTTGTGGATTTGCGTGTGCTGTGATCACCTGCCCAATCGGAGTCCACATATCCCACGAGGTTTAAACCACCACTTGCTGATAGTTTCAAATTTAAGTCTTTTGTCTGTTTCAGATATCTCATAACTCTTTTGATCGCATTCCAGTCTCTTTGACGTGGTTTATCAACTCGCCTGCAAAGAAGAGACATGCTGGCTGCAATGTCTGGACGTGTAGTGGTTGCAATGTAGAGAAGTGCCCCCACTGCTTGTCTGTATTGTTCATTGGATGTGAGAAGATCATCTTCTCCTTCTAACTTTGGATAGACTGTATCCATAGGTGTGCTTGCTCCTTTCGCCTCTGTCATGTTGAATTGCTGAAGAATAGATTCAATTTTTGCACTCTGATTCAACAGGAAACTTCCATCTTTCTCACGCTGGATGTCAATTCCAAGATAATATGTCACTTCACCTAGGTCTTTAGTTTCAAAGTGCTTGTTGAGTACTCCTATTAACTTTGCAATTTCATTGTCGTTTTTGTGAGCAATGATCAGGTCATCTACATAAATTAGCAGATACATCCACTCAGTGTCTACTTGTTTAGCATATAGGCACGGATCAGCTTTGCTTCTTGTAAATCCTTCATTTAGTAGAACTTGATTAATCTTTAGGTTCCATGCTCGAGCTGATTGTTTAAGGCCATAAAGAGATTTATTCAACTTGCAGACAAGATGCTCTTGTCCCTTTTTCAAATATCCTTATGGCTGTGACATGTAAATTTCTTCTTCAATATCACCATTAAGAAAAGCTGTCTTAATATCGTGATGTTTCACAATCATTGTACGCATGGCAGCCACTGTCATTAGTGTTCTGAAAGTACTTTGTTTAGCAACTGGAGCAAAAGTAGCATCATAGTCCTCACTGAACTTCTGTGAGTAACCTTTAGCAACCAGCCTTGCCTTGTACCGACAGACTTTCCCTTCAGAGTTACATTTGGTTTTAAAAACCCATTTACATCCTATGGCATGTTTACCTTGAGGTAGCTCTGAAAGTGTCCATGTCTGGAGATCTTTGAGTGATGTCATTTCTTCATCAGCGGCTTTATACCATACTTGTTTCTCATGCATTGGCAGTTTCTGCATCTCTTTCCATGAGCCTGGTTCAGTTTGAACAGCTCTGCGAGCTATGTAAGATAAACGTTCAGCTGGAACACCTTTATTGATTCTGGTTGATTTTCTGACTGAAGGTATTTCTGGTTCAGTTTCAGGTTTTGATTCTTCTGCAGTTATTTCTATTTCTGTATCACTTTCCTTATTTTCTTGAGTGATTGATGTTGATTCTTTCTCAGTTTGAAAAGTTTGAGTCTGTTGTTCAAACTTTGAGCACACAGAACTTTCATCAATAATCACACTTCTGCTGACTGTTACTTTGTTCGTGTCTTGATTCAAAATCCTGTATCCTTTTTGAGATTCACTGTACCCCACAAGTACACCTTCTTTTGCACATGCATCCCATTTTGTACGTTTTTCTTTTGGAATGTGTACATAGGCTTTACTTCCAAAAATTCTGATGTGTCTCAAATCTGGTTTCCTTTTGTTCCACAGTTCATATGGAGTTTTTATTGTTGCTTTTCCCGGCAAACGATTTTGAAGATAACATGCAGTTGTGATAGCTTCTCCCCAGTATGTAGTTGGCATATCAGCATCAAATAGCATGCTCCTCCCACTTTCACACAGTGTGCGGTTCATTCTCTCTGCAACTCCATTTTGCTCTGGGTTATATGAAACTGTTGTCTGGAACATAATTCCATGCTTCCTGAGAATGGCTTGTGTTTTACCACTTGTATATTCTGAGCCATTATCTGTTCGTAGTACTCTGGGCATTCCGCCAAAAATATTGTTTACTTGAGCGAGATACTCTTCTAATTTCTCTGGCACTTCATCTTTATTGTGAAGTAGAAATACTGTGGTATATCTGGAGTAATCATCAATGAAGGTCAGGAAGTACTTTTTCTTTCCTGGAGTCATAGTTTTCATTGGACCACAAAGATCTGAATGTATTAAGTCCAGAGGTTTTTGGGATTTGCTGTTGGTCTGCTTGGGAAAAGGTGTCCTTGCCATTTTTCCTTTAATACAGCTGGTACAAATCATTATGTGATCACATGGATTAATCTTAATACCACTTGCATAGTTATTCTCAACTATTTTCTTTATTGTATCAGAATTTCTGTGCCCCAATCGTCTGTGCCAAGTGTGGATGCAGTTTGAATGTTTATCCTCTTTGGCTATTTTAACCATTTCACTGCAGTTCAGCTGATGCAGTTCATCTATGATTTTAGCCTTTGCAAGCAAGCAATCCCCTTTTGTTATGATACAACTGTCACCCTGAAATGTGACTACATTGCCTTGGTTAGTGAGTTTCTTTACTGACAAAAGGTTGCTTTCAAGATCTGGCACATACAGAACATTCCTCATATGGATCTTTTTAGTGATATCTGGAGAGATAGGACAGTATAGAAAGCCATCTCCTATTCCCACTGATTTCATAAATTGTCCATTAGCTGTAGTTATCCCTTCTGTTTTGCTTCCATCAAGCTGAGTGAAGAAACTTCGGTCATTTGTCATGTGACTTGTAGCACCTGAGTCCACACACCATGCTTGCACAGAGGTGACACCATTTTTGGATCCGAATGCATACTCCTTTGTTTCTATGACATTCTTAGCTTGTTGCAATGCACTTTGTTTTTGCATTCTAGCTTTCCAGATTCTACAATCTGCTTTTAGGTGTCCTGGTTTCTTGCACACAAAGCATTCCCGCTTTTCTAGCTGCACGTTACTGTGTTTATTTTTGAATTTTGTCTTTAAAGCTGTCTCTGAACACACACTCACATTACTCATGCTTTCAGTTTTGCGCTTGTATTCATCCACAAGCTTGCCTTTAACATATTCCAGTGTCAGATCATCATCTGGACGTGCATCTAGTGCTGTGACAAGTGTCTCATAACTTTCAGGAAGTCCACTTAACAGCGCTGCAACATGGAAATCTTTTATCTCTTCTCCAATCCCTCTCAGTCTCTCCACCATCTCTAAGGTCTGTCTTATATAGTCCTGCATGTCCTGGTCTTTCTGTAGCTTAGTCTGATAGAACTTTCTGATTAAATACAGTTTATTGCTGAGATTAACTCTTTCATGTGCTTTCTGTAACTCTTCCCACATGTCTTTAGCAGTCTGACAGTTACATATATGTATGATTTGATCATCATCTATGCACAGGGAGATTGTGCTCTGTGCTTTCTGATCTCTGTCTAACCACTCCTCTGTGGGCTGTGCAGGTCTTGATTCATTTATACATTTCCACGTACCTTCTCTTATAAGCAGCATTTTCATCTTGAATTTCCAAGATTGGTAGTTCTGATTTGTCAGATTTGCAATGGAGAACTTTGCTGAGGGGATGGCAGCAGCCATTTCTGCTGTTTGTCTTTCTGTTGCTGTCTCCTGTACTCACTTGCTTTAGCTCACTGTATCTGGCTATATCCAGGGGTAATCTGTATTATATCCTGGGCTTCTGTAACATGTCCTGGGCCCATAACCTGTTAGACATAACCTTTTGGAGCTAAACAAAGTACAGGTAGACAGTCTGTTGTTTCACTGAACACTGCTTTTGTTCGGAGCAGGAACTCTTCTTTTTTACTTTTTGAGGCATAGACAAAACATGAACTCACAAATGTAACACTGCCATCTAGTGGTCATACAATGTAATAGGCACACAGCAATGACATACAGTGGTTGTTGCTGATTAAATACAAACCTTGTATGCTAACAGAATGTCACAGGTCATGGTAAGGGCATGTCACAGGTCATGGCACATGTCATGACACAGGCATGGCACAGGTCATGGCACATGTCATGACACAGGCATGGCACAGGTCATGGTACAGGTATGTCACAGGTCATGGTAAGTGCATGGCACAGGTCATGGTAATTGCATGGCACAGGTCATGGTAAGGGCATGGCACGGGTCATGGTAAGGGCATGGCACAGGTCATGGTAAGGGCATGGCACAGGTCATGGCACATGCATGTCACAGGTCATGTCACAGGTCATGGCACATGCATGTCACAGGTCATAGCACAGGCATGTCACAGGTCATGGTACAGGCATGGCACCGGTCATGGTAAGGGCATGGCACAGGTGATGGTACAGGCATGGCACAGATGATGGTATAGGCATGGCACAGATGATGGTATAGGCATGGCACAGGTGATGGTATAGGCATGGCACGGGTGATGGTATAGGCATGGCACAGGTGATGGTACAGGAATGTCACAGATCATGGTACAGGAGATGGTATAGGCATGGCACAGGTCTTGGCACAGGTGATGGTACAGGCATGGCACAGATGATGGTACAGGCATGGCACAGGTCATGGTACAGGCATGGCACAGGTCATGGTACAGGCATGTCACAGGTGATGGTAAGGGCATGGCACAGGTGATGGTACAGGCAAGTCACAGGTGATGGTATAGGCATGTCACAGGTCATGGTAAGGGCATGTCACAGGTCATGTCACAGGTAATGGCACAGGTCATGGTACAGGCATGTCACAGGTCATGGTAAGTGCATGGCACAGGTCATGGTAAGGGCATGGCACAGGTCATGGTAAGGGCATGGCACAGGTCATGGTAAGGGCATGTCACAGGTCATGGCAAAGGAATGTCACAGGTCATGGTAAGGGTCATGGCACAGGCATGAAACGGGTCATGTCACAGGTCATGGCACAGGCATATCACAGGTCATGGCACAGGCATGGCACATGTCATGGCACAGGTCATGGTACAGGCATGTCACAGGTCATGGCACAGGTCATTGTACAGGCAGGGCACAGGTCATGGTAAGGGCATGGCACAGGTCATGGTAAGGGCATGTCACAGGTCATGGCAAAGGAATGTCACAGGTCATGGTAAGGGTCATGGCACAGGCATGTCACAGGTCATGTCACAGGTTATGGCACAGGCATGTCACAGGTCATGGCACAGGCATGGCACATGTCATGGCACAGGTCATGGTACAGGCATGTCACAGGTCACGGCACAGGTCATGGTACAGGCATGGCACAGGTCATGGTAAGGGCATGGCACAGGTCATGGTACAGGCATGTCACAGGTTATGGTAAGGGCATAGCACAGGTCATGGTTCAGGCATGTCACAGGTCATGGTAAGGGCATGGCACAGGTCATGGTACAGGCATGTCACAGGTCATGGTAAGGGCATGGCACAGGTCATGGTACAGGCATGTCACCGGTCATGGTAAGGGCATGGCACAGGTCATGGTAAGAGCATGGCACAGGTCATGGTAAGGGCATGTCACAGGTCATGGCACAAGCATGGCACAGGTCATGGTACAGGCATGTCACAGGTCATGGCACAGGCATGTCACAGGCATGTCACAGGTCATATCACGGGTCATGGCACAGGTCATGGTACAGGCATGATGTTATAAATGACTCGTTCAGTAGCGCAATTGATGAGAGATTTAATGGAATAAGAGTTTTTCTTTTCAGCATCAATAAACTTATCCGTTCTCTCAACATGACAACAGATCTGACAATGTCCACAGGCGAACATGCCAGTGGATCTCGGGATGGACGAGAGCCAAGTGGGGTCAGAAGAGTGGGTGAACTCAGAACTAGTCAATTTATCGGAGAGATTGGGAGCCCGTCGAGCAACCATTTGAGGGTAATCCCCAACTATTTTGCTCAAGACTGGGCACTGTCTGAGAATATGCCAATGGGATGAAAGTACACTCCTGACCTGACCCCACTGGGCACCAAATCGAGTGATGAATCTTGTTGGTCCCCGTCCATCCCCATCTCCACTGGCAGGGACTTTCTTAGTCAACAGGGAACTGCGGTCTCTCTGGGACGCTGTTTTCTTGGCTTTTTTCAGAACTTTGTTAGAATACCCCCTTTCCTTGAACCTATTGAACATGTCACAGGCCTCCTGAGAAAACTCATCATTTCTTGAGCAGTTCCTCCGGATACGGAGGAACTGCCCCACCGGAATACCCCTAATCAAGGAGGGCGGATGGAAGCTATCCGCGCGTAATAGCGTATTAGCCGCTGTAGGTTTGCGGAAGGTGGAAGTCAAGAGAGTGCCTTTGTTTTTAACGATCTGGAGGTCCAGTAAAGGAATCCCCTTCAAGTCAAATTGGTATGTAAGTTTGATGTTCAACTCGTTAAGTTGTAATTTCTGAATGAACGCATGGAGGTCCTGCTCCTGGCCCTTCCAGACCACCAGGACATCATCGATGTAGCGGACCCAAAGGGCCACTAGATCGTTGAATTCTGGTAATTGGTAAACATGTTTTTCCTCCCACATACCAAGGTGGAGGCACGCGCAAGCGGGTGCCCACGGGGCCCCCATGGACGTCCCCGAAATCTGCTGGTAATAGGAACCATCGAACTGGAAAAAGTTGTTTTTGAGGACAAATTCAAGGATTTCCAGGATGAACTCATTTTGATGGGCCATGGTTGGAAAATGTTTAGACAAAAAATATTCAACCGCCCGTAGTCCCCAACAATGGGGAATAGATGTATATAAAGACATCAACATCTATTCCAACCAGGAGCCAATCATCTTCAATCTGAAATCCATCCAACCTACCCAAAACATCTTTAGTGTCCTGTACAAATGAGTCGAGCAACGGAACCATAGGTTTAAGAAGTTCGTCAACGTACTGACCTATTTTTTCCAGAGGGCCATTAACAGCAGAAACGATCGGACGACCAGAATCCTAGCTTCTGTGGGGTCACTATTGATTTGTGCTCTATCCATTAGTGCTTTGTGATTCGGCTACTCATATGTGCATGCAGATTGCTCTTTAGGTGTCAGCAGTCCACCTACTTTATCTGCGTTTGTCCTTTGTTTTTAATCACCACGTGGTATATTTTTAGTGGTGAGGTGGAAGGTGTTGTATCGTATTTTACAACGTTACCGTGTGTTCTGCTTTTTGTATTCAATACATTTTCTATTTTTCATTAGCAGTGGTTCCGTTGTTGTGTTTTTCTTTGAGACTCTATTTTTGTATAGTTATACCCCTGTTACTCTATTGTATGGCGCTTTTTTTTGGGGTGACACCTCTTTTTCTAGTTGTCCCATTCCTTTTTTGAGTATGCTGTTTTGCCATTTGAGTACCGTTCACTTATGAGCGAGTGGGTAAACTTCTTCAAATTTATCTAATTTTTGGTTACCTTTCCCTCTTTTTGTTTTTTGTCATGGCACAGGCATGTCACAGGTCATGTCACAGGTCATGGCACAGGTCATGGTACAGGCATGTCACAGGTCATGGCACAGGCATGTCACAGGTCATGTCACAGGTCATGTCACAGGCATGTCACAGGTCATGTCACAGGTCATGTCACAGGTCATGGCACAGGCATGTCACAGGTCATGGCACATGTATGTCACAGGTCATTGCACAGGTCATGGTAAGGGCATGGCACAGGTTATGGCACAGGCATGTCACAGGTCATGTCACAGGTCATGGCACAGGCATGTCACAGGTCATGTCACAGGTCATGGCACAGGAATGTCACAGGCATGTCACAGGTCATGTCACAGGTCATGGCACAGGTCATGGCACATGTATGTCACAGGTCATGTCACAGGTCATGGTACAGGCATGTCACAGGTCATGTCACAGGCCATGTCACAGGTCATGGCACAGGTCATGTCACAGGTCATGTCACAGGTCATGGCACAGGTATGTCACAGGTCATTGCACAGGTCATGGTAAGGGCATGGCACAGGTCATGGCACAGGCATGTCACAGGTCATGTCACAGGTCATGGCACAGGCACAGTGTCATAGCCAGCAATAAGTCCAGTGCCCCATAGTGGACTAAATGGTAATTTTTTTTCTTTGAAGACAATTTTTTTATGATGGGGGGGGGGGGCCCTATCGACGGGCTGCAACTGGTTTAAAGCGTAACTCTACTTTTGTTGAGAAAAAAAAACATTTCCCTCTGGGTGATCTTTTTTCATTACACGGATTTTAATCACCTCCCACCTGCCCTATAGGCAATTGACGGCAGGAAGGTGGTTGCATTATCCTGACCGGACGTCATATGATGGCGGCAGGATAATGCGCTCTGTGCGCCCTCCGGCGATCGGTGATGCGGCTTGTCACTCTGACACACCGCATTTCTGATCTCGGTAATCCGATCTTGGTAAAGAGCCTGACGTAGGCTCTTTACCATGTAACTAGCTGTGTCCAATTACAGCTGGTCACATAGTAAATAGAAAGTGCCGTTGATTGACTTTCCTCAGCACGAGTAGAGGAGAGCCGATCTACAGGTCTCCTGACGGGGGGGGGGTGGTCTGCACTGGTAATCATTACCAGTGCGGACCCTGGGGGGGGGGGGTGCCACTAGAACCACCAGGGATGCCCACCCATGACCCCAGGGATGCCCACCATGGCCACCAGGGATGGCAATCAGGGCTCAGGGAGTGCCCTCCCCATCAGTGCTGCCTGCCAGTGCCCTCCCCATCAGTGCTGCCCGCCAGTGCCTATCATTGACATCTATTAGTGCCGCCCACCAGTGCCCATTATTGCCCAACTGTGCCGCCTATCAGTGCCGCCCACCAGTCCCCATTATTGCCCACCTGTGATGCCTATCAGTGCCCATTAGTGCCCATCAGTGCCGCCCATCAGTGCCGATTAGTGCTGCCTATTAGTGACTCTCAGTGCCACCTATCAGTGCCAATCAGTGCCGCCTAGTAGTGCCCATCAGTGCCACCTAGCAGTGCCCATCAATGCCGTCTATGAGTGCCCAGCAGTGCCAAATATCAGTGCCCATCAGTGCTGCCTATCAGTGCTGCCTATCAGTGCCGCAAATTAGTGCCACCCCATCAGTGCCTGTCAGTGCGGCCTCATCAGTGCTCATGAGTACAAAATTGTATAACATAAACAAAAAACTTTTTTTTTCCCCAAAATATTTCGATATTTTTTTATTTGTTTATAAAAAAAGAAAAAAACTTGTGGTGATCAAATACCACCAAAAAAAGCTCAATTTGTGGGGGAAAAATGACATAAATTTGGTTTAGGTACAGTGTTGCATGACCGCGCAATTGTCATTCAAAATGCAACAGCGCTGAAAATTGGCCTGGGCAGGAAGGGGGTGAAAGTGGTTAACAAACTTTTTTTGCAGATTCCTACCTTTTGTTATTCTGAAGAAATCATTTTTTGTTCCTCTGTGCTGAGTGGGTCTAATGGGAGTGGTTTCATAATTATTAATCAGCTGTGGCAGTTGCAGGGCACTGATGAGAAAAGCTGCTGGACGGCCTGCATCCCTTTAGACATGTTTCTATTGGTAGTATCTCACCAAAAACGACACTTTTATTGCAGGGGATGCCAGAAATCTGACTTGTATCTTAGACTTCTGGGAAAACTGGTGAGCCAATCACACAAGCAGGAAATTATCTTTCTGGGGTGTGGTCAGTACACATTCTGTATACAGAACACCTCCAGGTAGCCATATTGCATTGCACTTGCAGAAAATGACAATGGCTGCAGATTGAAAAGGAAAGGTAATTTTTAAAAACATTCAATTACAATATGATTTGTGTCACAATTGTATACGCTATATTGTTTTTTCTTTATTTGGTATTTTTTTCCTCATGAAGGTGGAGTTACCCTTTAATGTCTACTCCCCCAGGTGCAGAGAAATAAAAAATAGCTTGTTGCTTACTGGAACACGGTGGGACAAGTGAATAGTGGAGACAAACTCTTCTTGCTGGGACCAGGACATTGGTAATGTGAAGTTAAGTGTATGAACACTTGAGCAGATGCGCACAGGATATAAATATGATAGATTTATTATAGTGGTTGTCACATTGAAAATTATTTATGTGAGAAAAAAAAAAATATAATTTTATACATAATTTTAAATTAGGTAAATGAAATGTGTATGACCTGCTTGTCGAAACAACAGTGAAGTTGGAAATTAGTGAGTGTAATGGGGACAGCGCTCCAATATTAGTGTAGATAAATACGTAAAGTATATGAATATGTAAAGTCAGTTATTTTCATATACTTTACGTATTTATCTACACTAGTATTGGAGCGCTGTCCCCATTACACTCACATTGGTAATGTACTTCCCTTATTTTCCAAACTTTAACACCCACTGCTATAATATTTTTTTTGTAGCAGGATAGCAAATGAATGGCCATTTCCTACTTCTTGGCTGAAAAACCCCAGACATTTCATATCATGGGTTAAAACATACCTGTGTTTTTTGTTAGTTAGGGTAGTAGACCCAGACATTTTCAGGTAAAATTATTAAAGATGTATAGGTTGTTCACAAAGTGTATATTCACTCTATATTTTATTTACAAATTGAATGTTAGTAACAAAATCGAACCAGCATTCATGGTGACTGCCAAATAATGACCGAGCAAACGCAAGAACAAACGGGTTATTGTGATTTCGATTTTGTAAGGGTCACTGAAATTGTCACTAGGCACACTGGCTCCAGTTTGGCAGCTCTTCATAAAACAGGGAATAACCTAAAGGAAGGAACGGGGTGAAAAAAACAGAATTGAGAATCCACATACATATAATCCATTGAGAGTGCAAACAAATATCCAATGTAATTTAAGGATAAATACCGATTCATAGCAGAATAAATCCAACTTGTTTCAAGGGCAAAGCACACTCTCCTCCCTTAATCAGGGCTGTGATTTACCACTTCGAACAGTTTCAGGGGGAAGGTTATGCCAGTGTTACTGAATGCAATGTTGGTGAAAGTCTCCTTTACTGCATTCTCTAATATTGGACCTGCCAATGACCTCCCTCCCAAAACTGTTCCAAATAGTAAATCACAGCCCTGATGAAGTGTCTTTGGCCTCTGAAACGCATTGAATTTATTCTGCTACGAATCAGTTCTATCATTAAATTTCATTTGTTTGGTGCTCTCATTGTAAACAATATTTGAGGATACTTTAATAAAAAAAAAAAGGATTTTTTGTAGGACATGGTTGGATGATCAAAGTGATAACAGTTTCACCCTGTTTACTAAACTTAGAAAACATTGTTTTGCTAAACAAATGTTTACTGCACCTTTAGTAAATCAGCCCCTATGTACCGCCCCACGTACATTATGTATCTCTGTTTGTGGAAAAGGAAGATTCCTGCATTTTCTATCACATATGGTATGTGTAAATAAAAAGCTGTATATTGCTGTTCCTGTTTTTGATTCACATCTTAGCTGTATCCTATTTGTTAGCTAATTTTTGAATATTTTGCATCCTGCTCAATGCATTTGTCCAACCACTGGTGAATTCTGAAAAAAAACGAATTATGTTCTGGCATTACTAAACAGTGAAATCAGAAGCAGCAGACTGATGCACTTATCTCTGTCACTCGTCTCTTCACTCAGCTTGCTCCTTGCACTGAAGCACAACTTCACTTTCAGCTTCTCCCTCCCTCAGTCTGGGATCTGTTGTAAAGGGTCTTTAGGTGGTTGGTATCAAGTCATTTAAAACACATATAAGGGTACTTAAAAAATTTTGCATTATTATGAGATCTGTGTCTGAATTGCGCTAATCATTTGTAAATGCAGGGCTTTTTTTTCTCAGAAAAAGGTGCAGGAACTCAACCACGACCCCCCCAAAACCCCCTCCCCAAACTGGTTAAAATGTCACTAACAGTGAGAGGGTCTTAACCACTTGCCGACCGCCGCACGACTATTTACTGCGGCGGTCAGCCCCTCACAGGCAAAGCGACGTAGGGTTACGTCGCTAGTCTGTGAGGCTCTAGGGAGCGAGCGCGCGCCACCGGAGGCGCTCTCCCGCTCCAGCTGGGTCACGGACCCCCCCGCGCGTGGCACTCGCGATCGTCCGTTACATCGGGAGAAAGGCAGGCGGCTAATGTAAACAAAGCCGCCTGTCATTCTTCCCTGTGTAAGAATGGAGATCATATGGTTCTGCTATGTAGGACCGTTGATCTCTGTTCTTACACTTGTAGCCACATCCAATCACAGTTAGAATCACGCCCCTAGGGACACACTTAACCCTTCCCTCTAAAAAAAAGACAACCCCTTCACTGCCAGTGTCATTTTTACCGTAACAGTGCATATGTATAGCACTGATTACTGTAGTAATGTCACTGGTAACCCCAAAAGTGTCAAAAATGTCAGTCAAGGGTCGGATCTGTCCGCCGCAATGTCGCAGTCCCACGAAAAAAATCGCAGATCGCCGCCATTACTCGTTAAAAAAAAACAAATAAAATGACAAAAATCTTTCCCTTAGTTAGTAAACGCAATAACTTTTGCTCAAACCAATCAAAATACGCTTTTTGCAATTTTTTTTTACCAAACATATGTAGCATAAAATAAATTGGCCTAAAATGTTAAAAAATTTAGATTTTTACATTTTTTTGGGGGGAATTTCATATAAAAAAATGTGAAAAATATTGTTAGTTTTGCAAAATTTACACTCTTTTTTGTTTATAGCGCATGATCACAAAATCGCACAGAAGATCATATACCACCAAAAGAAAGCTATGTTTATGGAAAAAAAAAGGACGTTGAATTTGTTTAGGTACAGCATCGCATGACCGCGTAATTGTCCGTTAAAGTCACACAGTGCCGAATCGCAAAATAGGCCCTGGTCAGGAAGGGGGTAAAATCTTCCGGGGCTTAAGTGGTTAAAGGGGCATCAAATACCAGGAGTGCATTATCTACAGAGTGCAGAGTTCGGTTGGGTTACACACAGAGTGCAAAGTTCAGGGGTGTGCTACGTGCAGAGTTTGGGAGTGTGCTACGTATACAGTGCAGGGCTCAGTGGTGTGCTACACACAGAGTGCAGAGTTCAGCCTTCTTCCACAGCTGCTTAGCTCGGCATCCCCCATCCACATCTCACTTTTACCCCTCTTCTTCTCTAGTACATCCCTTCACACTGTAGATGGCTTTGCCGCACTCACTTGCAGGGAGATCATCCAGTGGGGGCATCAGCATCCACACTGCACCCCAGGCACTGGCATCTCCTTTGTCCTTATACTGCACGTGGAAAACACTGGAAGCCAGATCTCTGTGGTTACAAGTGATAATGGTGAGCAAGGAGCAGAGGGCGTGAGCCAAAGGTGGTGGAACTGAGTTCCACCAAGTTCCAGCTTAAAAAAAAGCCCTGTGAAAATGAATGACTTATCATAGGTACCTGTGTTGAGAGATCCAATTTAACTACAATTTCTACTATTCTTCTAAAGATGGCTGTCAGTACTGATTGTCATTGACCTGGGAAAAGGACTAGGAAACAATTGAAGCTAAAGAATAAGTAGGGTAGCCGCACAGCCAGCCAAAGAGCATTTTCAAAGGGACGTTAGTGATGGTATCTTGCATATTACTATCATGACAGGTTTCCTTTAATAATATTTTGAATGGCTGCACAGTCAATGAAGGTAAAAATGAGGAAAGCAGGAATAAAGATAAATGCTGTATACAAATGAAAGCTTTTCACACTTTGTCTAGCTATCTGTCTAGATGAGTGTTGCTCACATACAAGACATTAGATGTTTTCACACACTGTTAACTATTTAAAAAAATAGAAAGTGCAAGAATGGTAGAATAGATGGTATGCACCCAGCCATTAAATTGAAATATAATGAATAGAGGAAACAGGCCAGAATATTGGCGTGTACTTGTTTTCACTGATATGAGATTTCTCAGCATAAAATTAACATTGAGCTGATTATATTTTTCAAGAGAATGTGATGAATAGATGATTAAACTTTTGTTTCTGTATTGCACATTGTCTGCCTAAGAAAACAGTTTAAAATGTATTATGGAGGCATTCATCATCTGATTTAAAACTGATCACCAGGTAAAACACTGGGTAAAAAAGATATCATTTAACCCAGTTTTGAATAAACAATAAAATCATCCAATCACTTACAAGAATAGGGGTGGGGGGGAATCTGAAAGTTGGTGGGATATAAAAACCCTGATTCCAAAAAAGTTGGAATAAAAACAGAATGCAATGATTGGCCAATCTCATAAATCCATATTTTATTCACTATAGAAAATAGACAACATACCAAATGTTTAACCTGTAAAATAGACCATTTTAAGAACAAAATAAGGTAATTTTCAAACAGATAGCAGCGACACGCCTCAAAAAAGTTGGGACAGGGCCATGTTACTGCAGTGTAGCTTCCTCTCTTATTTTATCAACACCCTGTAAACATCTTGGAACTAAGGTTTGGAACACTGGTTTTTGGAGAGGAATGTCGTCTCATTCTTGCCTGATATATAATTACAACTGCTCAACCGTCCTGGGTTGTCTTTGTCATATTTTTGGTTTTAAGGCTCACCAAATATTTTCAGTTGGTGAAAGGTCTGGACTGCAGGTAAAGCCAGTTAAGCACCCAGACTCTTCTACTACAAAACCATGCTTTTGTCATAGATGCAGTATGCAGTTTAGCATTGTCCTGCTGAAATATGCAAGGCCTACCTTGAAAATGATATATCTTAAGGATGGGAGCATATGCTGTTGTAAAACCTGGATCTATCTTTCTGCATTGACTGGTTGATAAAAAAGAATATGAAATTTCGATTCATCTGACCACAGAACAGTTTTCAACTTTGCAACAGACCATTTTAAATGAACCTTGACCAAAAAGATGGTGGCGTTTATGGATCATGTTCAGATAGGGCTTCTTTTTTACATAATAGAGCTTTACCTTGCATTTTTGGATGACACAGTGAACTGTGCTCACACACCGTGATTTTTGGAAGTATTCCTGAGCCCACTAAGTAATATCCATCACAGAATCATGCCTGTTTGTAATGCAGTGCTGTCTGAGTGGCCAAAGGTCATGGGTATCCAATATTGTGTTTTGGTCTTGTCCCTTGCACACAGAGATTTTTCCAGACTCTCAAAATATTTTGATATTAACCACTTAAGCCCCGGAAGATTTTACCCCCTTCCTGACCAGGGTTTTTTTTGCGATTTTTTACTGCGTGACTTTAACGGATAATTGCGCGGTCGTGCGACGCTGTACCTAAACTAATTTGACGTCCTTTTTTCCCCACAAACAGAGCTTTCTTTTGGTGGTATTTGATCACCTGTGCCATTTTTTGATTATGCGCTATAAACAAAAGAGCGTCAATTTTGCAAAAATAACAATATTTTTCACATTTTTTTACATGAAATTCCCCCAAAAAAATGTAAAAATCAAAATTTTTTAACATTTTCGGCCAATGTGTTTTATGCTACATATGTTTGGTAAAAAAAAAATTGCAAAAAGCGTATTTTGATTGGTTTGCGCAAAAGTTATTGCGTTTACTAACAAAGGGGAAGATTTTTGTCATTTTTGGTGTTTTTTTTTTAACGAGTAATGGCGGCGATCTGCGATTTTTTTTGCGGGACTGCAACATTGTGGCGGACAGATCGGACCCTTGACTGACATTTTTGACACTTTTGGGGTTACCAGTGACATTACTGCAGTAATCAGTGCTATACATATGTACTGTTACTGTAAAAATGACACTGGCAGGGAAGGGGTTAACTGTGTAGGAGAGGGAGGGGTTAAGTGTGTCCTAGGGGCGTGTTTCTAACTGTGATTGGACATGGCTAGTTGTGTAAAAACAGAGATCAACGGTCCTACATAGTAGAACCGTCTGATGTCCATTTTTACACAGGGGAGAATGACAGGCGACTTGTTTACATTAGCCGCCTGCCTTTCTCCCTTCCCGGCGATTGATCGCAAATGACCGGCGGACATCGAGTCCGCCGGTCACACGCACTGACTTGTTAGGGAACGAGCCGGGGCGGGCGCGCGCCTCAGCGGGCGTGCGCTCGCCCGCTATAGGCTCAGAAGCCAGTGACATGCTAGTGACGTACCGGTACGTCACTTTGCCTGGCCGGGGCTGACAGCCGCAGTATATGTACTTGCGGCGGTCGGCAAGTGGTTAACTACAGTAGCTGTTGATATATTTAAAGTCTTTGCAATTTTACGTTGAGGAACATTATTCTAAAATTGCTTGAAAATTTTTAGACACAGATTTTCACACGATTGGTTATCCTCTGCCTATCTTTACTTCTGGGACACTCTAAGATGCTCATTTATACCCAGTCATGTTACTGACCTATTGCCAACTGACTTAATTAGTTGCACAATGTTCTTACAGCTCTTCCTTGTTAGTACTACTTACTTTGCAAGCTTTTTTGTTGTCTTCTGCCAACCTTTTTAAGACGTATTAAATTTCAAAATGACCTTTTTTTTTTTTTTTTTTTAAATGGTACATTTTCTCAGTTTAAACATTTGCTATGGTTTCTATAGTGAATAAAATGTAGGTTTATAAGATTTGCATATCATTGCATTCTGCTTTTATGTAGATTTTACACAGCGCCCCAAATTTTTGATGTTGAGGTTGTATTAGGTACCAAGTAAACAAGTTGTCACTGAAGTTGTTTAAGGCAGAACAAATGGGCACCGCAGTTTGTTGTGTTTAGCTGCAGACCAGTCAGTGTGCCCATGCGGACTCATGTCCACAGCCAAAAGCACTTAAAATATGCACATGAGCATTATAACTGGACCACAGGGCAATGGAAGAATTTGGCCTAGTGTGATGAATCATGTCACATTCATGTGGATGTTACTTTGACATGTACCACCTACCTAAACATTGTTGCTGACCTTGTACATCCCTTCATGGAAACGTGATTCCCTGATGGCAGTGGCCTCTATCAGCAGAATAATACGCCCTGCCACAATGCAAAAATGGTTCTAGAATCTCAATCCAGTTGAGAATTTTTGAGATGTGCTGAAAAAGCAAGTCAGATCCATGGAGGCCCCACCCTTGGATTATCTAGGACTTAAAGGATCTGGTACTAACGACTTTGTGCCAAATATAACAGCATACCTTCAGAGGTCTAGTGGCATCTCTGCTTCAATGGGTGAGAGCTGTTTTGATGGCAAAATGGGTTTTGGAGGCAAAACAAAAGGGGGGCCAACTTAAAGCAGTAGGAACCGTGGCTGGTTAAAAAAACAAAAAACAAAAAAACCTGTAGGCAATTGCATAATGTGCTAGTATGCATTGCATACTAGCACATTATGAAATACTTACCTTGGAACAAAGCCTTTCAGCAGCCCACTGTCACCACTAAGAGGGCTAACATCTTCCCCTGGTCTTTCTTCTGGGTTTGCGCGATCTAGCTATGTGATTAGCTGGAGCTTGCGGTAGCCCTCGATTCCAGCACAAAGCTCTGAAGATTCAACAAGGTATGTCAGACCTTCAGAGCACATGTGTCGGGGATGTCACCAGCTGCACCCAGGGTGAGTATCTCCTAAATGATGCATGTTTAGGAAAATTTTATTTTACCTTTAGGTAAAGGCTCATACACACTCTAACATTCGTACAATTTTCGTATAGTGTGTACACAACTTTCGACAGCCGATTCTGACTTTTCGTATGAAAATTCTCGAAGGGACAAACTCCAAAATCTTTTTGTACGATAACAGAATGAACAATTTTTGTTTAATCTGTACTGCTTTCGTTCGATTTTCGTACAAGAAAAATTAGGAAAGAAAGACTGCGCATTGTCAGAAACAACAAACAACAAAAAAAATCCTTTGTCGAACGAGAATTTTCGTACATATTTTCGTTCATTGGTTTTCGATTTGCTGTGGAACAATGAGGAAAATCGGATGATCATTCGCCAGATTTTCTTATAGTATGTACTCCACTTAGGCCTTATTATTGGCTTACCTGTAGGTAAAAATCACCAAGCGGACTTTGCTACCGCTTTAATATTTAGTGGGTGATCATAAAGTTCTGGCTGATCGGTGGATGTGTACTGCTGCTGGGTATTTAGCTGTTTACCTTGTGCTTAGTAGCAGCCCACTGTGAATAAATGTTCTTGAAAGAAAAACACATTAAAGTCTCGTGACCTAGACTCTCCTGTTTTCAGGGCACAACATGAAAAAGCATAGAGTAAGCTAAATTTCACTTCACGCTTCGTGTGGTTGCAAATGCATTTTAACTTATCTAGCCATGAATCTTGAATAGCTTTATGCAAATTAGAATCACTAATAAACTAATTTTACACATGTATGCATATCCTTTACATGATTGTTGTGTAATATGGCCTAAAGTTGAACAAAAGAAAAAAAAAATTACCCTTTAATCTTGTTATATGTTATTTAATTTTTTGGGACTGCTGGTATAAATATGTGCGATCTGCATTTACATTATTCCTTCCATATTCCTCTGCACACCAAGAATCAGACAGAGAAAGTAAAAGTATGTGCTATTAGCCATCCGGGTTCTATTGCAATTCCGTTAGTCTAATATATTTTTGGCAATGTAAGCAGGTTAGAGCAAGGAACAACAGGTTGTTAATTCAGCCGGGTGATATTCCATTGTCAAATCAGGAGCCTGGGAGCAAGGAGGGGGCTGAGCTACATTTTTTTAATCTATAATAGAGCTATTTGATGTAACACACTTGGATATATATATATATATATATATATATATATATATATATATATACATACATACATATACAGTATATATATATATATATATATATATATATATATATATATATATATATACATACATACATACACAGTGCCTTGCGAAAGTATTCGGCCCCCTTGAACTTTGCGACCTTTTGCCACATTTCAGGCTTCAAACATAAAGATATAAAACTGTAATTTTTTGTGAAGAATCAACAACAAGTGGGACACAATCATGAAGTGGAACGAAATTTATTGGATATTTCAAACTAAATAAAAAACTGAAAAATTGGGCGTGCAAAATTATTCAGCCCCTTTACTTTCAGTGCAGCAAACTCTCTCCAGAAGTTCAGTGAGGATCTCTGAATGATCCAATGTTGACCTAAATGACTAATGATGATAAATAAAATCCACCTGTGTCTAATCAAGTCTCCATATAAATGCACCTGCACTGTGATAGTCTCAGAGGTCCGTTTAAAGCGCAGAGAGCATCATGAAGAACAAGGAACACACCAGGCAGGTCTGAGATACTGTTGTGGAGAAGTTTAAAGCCGGATTTGGATACAAAAAGATTTCCCAAGCTTTAAACATCCCAAGGAGCACTGTGCAAGCGATAATATTGAAATGGAAGGAGTATTAGACAACTGAAAATCTACGAAGACCTGGCCGTCCCTCTAAAGTTTGAGCTCATACAAGGAGAAGACTAATCAGAGATGTAGCCAAGAGGCCCATGATCACTCTGAATGAACTGCAGAGATCTACAGCTGAGGTGGGAGACTCTGTCCATAGGACAACAATCAGTCGTATACTGCACAAATCTGGCCTTTATGGAAGAGTGGCAAGAAGAAAGCCATTTCTTAAAGATATCCATAAAAAGTGTTGTTTAAAGTTTGCCACAAGCCACCTGGGTGTAGCTGGCCAGCTAGAACCTGTCCTAGGTTGCTAATATGACCTACATGTATATACAGCTAGACCTGTTAATAACCTCAATACAGTGCATATGTTTATATGTGAGAGACAAAAGCAGAGTTATTTACTGTGATTTCATGTTTGGATGTCACATAACAATTGTATATTGTGTTCACAGAAGCAAAGGAAAAACAAACTATCAAACTTCAAAAGTTATATCGAATTCAAACTATCGAACAAACCCAAACAACTCTAACAACTCAAAACCAAACCCAAGCAAACAAACTCAAACAGCAAACAGCAATAGAGAGAGAAATATATCCACCATTTGTTATACTGTATTCAGCACATGTTTGTACATGGACTGTCTGCTGCAAAAGTGTCACTGTTATCTATGAAGAAAAGTTGAAGTTAATAAAGAAGATATCTTAAGCGTTTGGTGTGCTCTTTAAACCTACTGCTTTCCATAGAACGGTATTAGAGGAATTTATAGAGTAACAGACAGTCTGGTTAGATTGAAGTCAGAGAGATCCAATTCTTCTAATGCCACAGCGCATAAGGCACTTTGTAGTGCTGCGCCTGCCACACTGGGAGACACACCAAACATGTGGAAGAAGGTGCTCTGGTCAGAGGAAACCAAAATTGAACTTTTTGGCAACAATGCAAAACGTTATGTTTGGCGTAAAAGCAACACAGCTCATCACCCTGAACACACCATCCCCACTGTCAAACATGGTGATGACAGCATCATGGTTTGGGCCTGCTTTTCTTCAGCAGGGACAGGGAAGATGGTTAAAATTGATGGGAAGATGGATGGAGCCAAATACAGGACCATTCTGGAAGAAAACCTGATGGAGCCTGCAAAAGACCTGAGACTGGGACAGAGATTTGTCTTCCAACAAGACAATGATCCAAAACATAAAGCAAAATCTACAATGGAATGGTTCACAAATAAACATATCCAGGTGTTAGAATGGCCAAGTCAAAGTCCAGACCTGAATCCAATCGAGAATCTGTGGAAAGAACTGAAAACTGCTGTTCACAAACGCTCTCCATCCAAACTCACTGAGCTCGAGCTGTTTTGCAAGAAGGAATGGGCAAAAATTTAAGTCTCTCGATGTGCAAAACTGATAGACACATACCCCAAGCGACTTACAGCTGTAATCGCAGCAAAAGGTGGCACTACAAAGTATTAACTTAAGGGGGCTGGTTAATTTTGCACGCCCAATTTTTCAGTTTTTTATTTGTTAAAAAATTTTGAAATATCCAATAAATTTTGTTCCACTTCATGATTGTGTCCCACTTGTTGTTGATTCTTCACAAAATATTACAGTTTTATATCTTTATGTTTGAAGCCTGAAATGTGGCAAAAGGTCGAAAAGTTCAAGGGGACCGAATACTTTCGCAAGGCACTGTATATATATATATATATATATATATATATATATATATATATATATATATATATATATTTATTTTCAGGGGTGGCACTACACACAGGGTGCAGAGTTCAGGGGTGGCACTACACACTGAGTGCAGAGTTCAGGGGTGGCACTACACACAGGGTGCAGAGTTCAGGGGTGGCACTACACACAGAGTGCAGAGTTCAGGGGTGGCACTACACACAGGGTGCAGAGTTCAGCGCTCTTCCACAGCCGCTTACCTCTGCATTCCCCATCCACATCTCCTTTTCAAAACCCCTTTAGCTCTGACCTCTGCTCACCCCCCTCTCCCCCACTGCCCCTCCTTCTCCTTCACTCCTTATAAGCTCTGCCATCTTCCGCATGTGTTACTTTTGTTGCCGTATTAAGCTGAAGCACCCACCTGGCTGTAGTACCTCCACACAAACTGTAGGCAGTTTTGCCTTTCTCACTTGCAGGGAGATCATCCAGCAGGGGTATCGGCATACAAGCACCAGGGAAAAATGGAAATCACAGAGGATCAGCCTACCACACAATGCCCCCCTCCCGCCCATGACCACACTGCAGCCCGGACACCTGCATCTCCCTTCTCCCCTTCCTGTACTCAGTGGGATCTGCTCAGGAGATCAGACCTGTGGGAGATGAAGTGATAGTGGGAGCGGGGAGCAGAGAGCCTAGCCCAAAGGTGGTGGAACTCAGTTCCACCAAGTTCCAGCTGAAAAAAAAGCACTGGATAGAATTACACATTTTTGGGAGTGCAAATACAGTCGGTCCCCGGGTTACAAACATCTGACTTACAAACAACTCCTACTTACAAACAGAGAGAGACAACAGGAAGTGAGGAGAAATCTCCCCCTAGGAAGGAAAATTCACTCCTGTAAGAGTTCTCATGGGAAAAAGGCGTCTCCACTGAAGCTTTATCACCAATCCTTCTTTCCACAACAACCCAAAATCCAATTGTCATAGGGACAGAAAGTGAGGTGAAATCTTCTGAACAGGGGCTCAGATAGCAAAACAACGTTACAGGGGTATGAACCCTTCCTACGCTATCCAAAGAGCTTAAAATTTATTTTTTGTCTGGAGTTACATTTAAAAAATGTACCTGCTCTGACTTACATACAAATTCAAGTTAAGAACAAATCTACGGAAACAATCTTGTTTGTAACCCAGGGGACTGCCTGTATAATGTAAAATGTATAATGTAAAATGGTATTAAACCCAAAACAAAAAAATTTAATATATTGCAGATTAACAATAATTTGATGTGGTGGCTGCATTTTTTTTCTTTAGGCCTTTTACTCTTTTTTTCACCTGGTGTTCTGGCCAGTAACACACATCCTGTATTAGTGTGCCCCCACTCTGGATGAGGGAGTACAAAGGAAATTTTTGTACAGCAGCATTGTCAGTCTGGAGGGAAGGGAGCATTAGATGTACTAGCAGACTTACATACTCTAATAAATTGAAACCAAACTTCAGCTCACTGTTTATAATTAATTCAATTTTTTTTTAAATACCTCCCTGAGGAGCTATTGTGAATTCAAAGGCACACACCTTACCTTTTTTTCATGCTAATGAAGCCACCCATTGCTCAAAGTTTTTAATATCTGTGACCCTTTGTTTTCAACCGTAGGGCTTTTCCAGTTTGAGGGGTTGTGGAGTAAGTACACCTTATATTGTTTCAAGGGCATTGGGGTTAAATGAAGTAAGAATTAAAAGGGGTTGTCTTGGAAGTCTACATTAAGTATGGCTTTACTCACTGGCACAGAGAGGTCGGAGCTGCAAGATCACTTATCTGGACTAGAGCGAACTAAAATAGGCAAGTATACACATCTTTTTTACACAGGTCAGACAGGATAGGTAGCAGGAGGGGGAGGGTATATTTTTAAGCATAGTTAGTGTTAGGCGGGAACTCAATTTCAACTGGTATTTTGACACATTGGCAAAAAGCGTGGAGTTCTGGGCTGTCCCACCCCATCCTCACAAGCATAGAGGAGACTCTGGAGTAAATTTTAACCAACTGGGAGGGTGCCCTTCCATCATGTAAGCAGCGTATAGCTGGTTTCCTTAGTCCTAATGTTGGTAGAAGCAGTGCTTGTTAACCTCAATATCTGTATTAGTTGGGAGTCCATAAAAGTTCCCTTTGTTTCCATGAAAAATAAGACACCTGTAGAGTCCTTTTGTAGTAAGAATTATTTAATGGGGAGGTAAGGGGCTTGGAGGCACATGTGTAACTCATGTGGCATTATTGATACAACCTGCCAAAACGCTTAGCTTGGGATTGGGAAAAGTGTTGAATGTGTTTGATTCTCTACTCATCCATAGGGAAACCACCCCATCTCTTACTCATCTCCCCCAGGGATAACAAGGCACCATCCCTAAGAAATGTAAATAGACATTCTGTGGTGTGGCCCAGGATCTAAAGTATGCTAGGTGATCACCTGGTATGAGCCAGGGAAATCCTCATATGGGGAAGAGGAAGAGGGGGGAAATCCCAGATACTGAGGAGCCACCCCTGTTAATGGTGGTATGAGCTAGGGAAATCCTCATATGGGGAAGAGGAAGAGGGGGGAAATCCCAGACACTGGGGAGCCATCCCTGTTAATGGTGGTATGAGCTAGGGAAATCCTCATATGGGGAAGAGGAAGAGGGGGGAAATCCCAGACACTGAGGAGCCATCCCTGTTAATGGTGGTATGAGCCAGGGAAATCCTTATATGGGGAAGAGGAAGAGGGGGGAAATCCCAGACACTGAGGAGCCACCCCTGTTAATGGTGGTATGAGCCAGGGAAATCCTTATATGAGGAAGAGGGGGGATATCCCAGACACTGGGGAGCCATCCCTGTTAATGGTGGTATGAGCTAGCGAAATCCTCATATGGGGAAGAGGGGGGAAATCCCAGACACTGAGGAGCCATCCCTGTTAATGGTGGTATGAGCCAGGGAAATCCTCATATGGGGAAGAGGAAGAGGGGGGAAATCCCAGACACTGAGGAGCCACCCCTGGTAATGGTGGTATGAGCCAGGGAAATCCTCATACGGGGAAGAGGAAGAGGGGGGAAATCCCAGACACTGGGGAGCCATCCCTGTTAATGGTGGTATGAGCTAGGGAAATCCTCATATGGGGAAGAGGAAGAGGGGGGAAATCCCAGACACTGAGGAGCCATCCCTGTTAATGGTGGTATGAGCCAGGGAAATCCTCATATGGGGAAGAGGAAGAGGGGGGAAATCCCAGACACTAAGGAGCCATCCCTGTTAATGGTGTTCCATAAGTTTAGGGTGTGGGAGGTTAGTGGTGAAACTTTCAAAGACAGGCCCCAAAGCTCAGGTGGGAACGAGGTGGCATGACAAGATTCCTTCCTGCCATGCACTTGTTCATATAAACCCATAATTCAAGGGACCGCAGAGAGGCCGCTAATGTGGATGTTGAAGAATCTGCTCCAGTTTTCATAACTGTCCAATTGAATCAATTGGGTCTTAATCCTATGTTCTTGTCTGACATTTTATCTTTAATTTAAACCAAAGAATCAAGAGCCTCCACATATATATTTAGTCTCAGGAGCTTCCAATTTCTGCCCCATCTAAGTAGTTTCAGATTTAGAATTGTTGATATTCTGCCTATTAATCTTCCCTACCCAAGCATCAAACCACATAATGTTTACCTTAGTCAGGAGGGATTTAATGTTTATCTTAAAGTTCCAGTCAGCGTCCTTTTCTACTGCATCTGAGATGGCATACTCTGAGCTCATATACATGGGGCAGTCTCAGGAGGGTTGTGTACTACTCCTTTTAAGAGGGTGATAAGATGGGACAGGGAGGTGGGTACTTTGTCACTTTACTTTTGTCATGTCCTTTTCACCAGCATATCAGTGACACAATAAGGCAGTCAGTAATGCCCCGAATGGGGCAATGGAGAGCAAGAACCTAAACTAACATGTCCATCTTCTTCCATGTCCAAGCCCCATTTTAAATGTTTTGAGACTGCATTTGCATAGAGTGCACTCACATGTGACGCTGAGCCTTTATAACTAAAAGAACTAGTATCCAATTAATAGGACAGGCTAGACACAGTCAGACTGAGGAGGAATAGGGGTAGATGATGCTGGATGTCTTCCAGCCAGGTAATGAGGCAGGCTCTATCTGACTTATTGCAGTTTCTATACCCACTGTTGGAAGCTCACATTGTACAGTGAAATCAGGGAAGGTAAATGGGCAAAATTGAATAACAGGATACACCTCCCCTTAGACTTCAATGCAGTTTGCCACAAAAGGTGTGTACCTCGAGAAAGATTTGTGAACCAAACTCACGCAGATTTGTTCATCCCTAATAGGCAGCTGTAGCTATATACAAATCTATTTCCACCCAATAAGTCCTAGGATTTATCCTATAATGTGGAGTACAGAGTAACTAATTAATAGGGTGCTGTGGTCTAGAAGGTGGGAAGAGGGCAGGACCAATTTTATCTTTTACAGAAAAAGTCGAGTTTATCCTATAACTTCAGCTGTCTTTTTCTCTAGATAGTTGATAATTATTGACATGTGGTTGTCACTGAAGGTAAACTCCGATTAGAATTTTTAATCATTTGCTCTGTTTAATCACTTTTTTTTTGTAACAGATGTGCTTTAAGAAATATAAGCCAACCTTCAACTCTGTAGAATAGGCAAGCAGAAACTGTCACAGTAATCTAGAGAATGTTGGATAATTAATCCTTATGGCACTTCACTTTTAAGTGAAAAAAAAAGTTTTGCTGGAGTTATAGTTTAAAGCAACACTAAAGAATGCAATACCCATTTAAATATGTTATGCATATCTTGCTAAAATAAAATGTACAAAATATGCAGTGGTATCACGTAATGAGAACATTAACCAGATTTTAATAATAAAAACAGATTGTGTATTATTATTATCTTTATGTTGACAATGTTTTCAGCATATGGTTCGATGCATAATTGTTACACGGTTAATATGCACTGAGAACAGTAATTGTTAAACGTGCATTAATTTATTGTGCATTTAAGCATAGCATATGTTATTTAATCTTATTTTAACATATTTTGTGTTAAATGAGAATTTAAAAAAAACATTCATTAAAAAAAAATAAAATAAAAAAAAATGGCCTAGGAAATAAAATAGAACAGATGTTTTGATTTTCTAAGTCACAGCTTAGCTTTGCTTTTCTGCTATACAGGAACGTTCAATCACATTAAATAAACTTATAAGGTTTGTTGATCAAAGTAATGAAAGTGTCAAATACAGTAGTGTGGTATGAATCGTGTATAGTAGCGGATCACAAAGTAGGTGGTGCCACCCCTCTGGGAGCTATGCTGTGGAAATTTGTCTCTGAGAGGAGAGCATTGGGGTCATCAGAATGAAATGAGCAAAAAGGTTTCTGCTACAAATCTGTATAAACTAATATGTCTGCAAAATCTATGCAACAACACTAAGAGCCGGTTCACACTAATCCGACTCGACTTTGAAGTCGAACGTGCAGCATGACTTCATCGCGACTTGCAAACGCCTTCTCATAATAGAAGTCAATGAAAGTTGCACCGACTTTGCCAAAAAATAGTGCAGGAACCTTTTTCTAAGTCAAAACGACTTGAGTCGCTCTGATTAGAACGGTTCCATTGCACAGCATTGGGAGCTACTTGTCAGGCGACCAAGTCGCCTGACAGGTCAGAGTAGTGTGAACCGGCTCTTAGAGGCATATGTATAAAGCAGTGACTGACATTCACCAAACATTCTCTGGTGCATATGTTTAAATGATGGATACTAATTCACTACACGTTAAAATTTGATGTTCTCCGCTATATAAATATGCCCTTCAAGTGTAGCTAAAATTAAAAGCAGAAAAAAAAAATGTGTTAACAGGTATGATTTTTTGGTCAAAGATACTTTTCCTAATCTGTTCTGCCAATAAAAGATCTTTATCTGCGTGCTATAAATTTTTTATTAGGGTATATTGCCTGCAGTACATGCACAGTTCAGTGTACATTCCTAAACCATTTTCAACATCTGTAAGATGTGCGTATTTAGGAGTTATGTCACTGGTAGCTGCTCAATTGCAGACCTGGAATAAAACCCAGAGAAGAGGTTAAGAGGTTGTGAATGGAATAAATATGGATCTCCCATCACTCCAAGGACAGTATAATTGGCAGTAAGTGCACTATAAGGTGCAAGTATGTACATTCTTGTAAAATACACACACAAGCAGCGCTGGTAAAAACATAAAAAATAATGTTCATCAAAGTTCAACAGATATGAGGATAATCCAGAAGATTGAGGAATACGGGTTTTTCACCCAGGTGCTTGACAGTTTACACTTGACATAAACCTTCCACCAAACACTGACTCTTACCGACAGAGGAGGATCAGCACAGCAGTAAGTGATTTAGGGGACCACTAAACCCTGATATCCGTGGAAGGAAACTGGGGACATCCGTGGATCCAATCAGCCAGGCAGCAGAAAGCCTTTAACCACTTTACCACCGGAGGATTTTGCTGTCTTACGTCTGGGCCACTTTTTGAGATTTTGCGAATTTAACTGACAATTGCGTGGTCATGCAACGCCGTACCCAAACGAAATTTACGTCCTTTTTCCCCACAAACAGAGCTTTCATTTGGTGGTATTTGATCATCTCTACGATTTTTATTTTTTGCGATATTAATAAAAAAATTAAAATAATTTTGAAAAAATAACAATATTTTTCTACTTTGACAGTTAAAAAAATATCCAATATATTCAATTTTTGTCATATATTTAGGCCAAAATGTATTTAGCTACATGTCGTTGACAAAAAAATTCTCAATGAGCGTATTTTTAACCGCTTTAAGAACGGAAGATTTTACCCCATTCCTGACCAGGCCATATTTTGCGATTCGGCACTGTGTTATTTTGACGGACAATTACACGGTCGTGCGATGCTGTACCCAAATTAAATCGACGGCCTTTTTTTCCCCACAAATAGAGCTTTCTTTTGGTGGTATTTGATCACCTGTGCGATTTTTACTTTTTGCGCTATAAGCAAAAAAAGAGCGACAATTTTGAAAAAATAACAATATTTTTCACATTTTTTTATATGAAATTCCCCCCCCAAAAAATGTAAAAATCAAAATTTTTTAACATTTTAGGCCAATTTGTTTTCTGCTACATATGCTTGGTAAAAAAAATCACAATAAGTGTATTTTGATTGGTTTGGGCAAAAGTTATCGCAGCTACTAACTACGGGAAATTTATGTAATTTTTATTGTTTTTTTTTTTAACTAGTAATGGCGGCGATCTGCGATTTTTTTTGCGGGACTGCGACGGACAGATCGGACCCTTGACTGACATTTTTGACACTTTTGGGGGTACCAGTGACATTACTACAGTAATCAGTGCTATAAATATGCACTGTTACTGTAAAAATGACACTGGCAGGGAAGGGGTTAACTTTTATTGGTGATCAAGGGGTTAATGTATGCCTGGTGCTTACTGACGTGTGTGGGGGGAGGGGACTGTGTGACACAGGCACAGATCGCAGTTTCAGCTATGCTGAATCCTGCAATCTGACCCTGCCTGTCACATAGGAGATCCGCCCGCTTTGTTTACACAAGCGGGCGGATCTCCACACTCGATCCCCGACGATCGGGGAAGAGCAGCGGTGATCACCGCTGCTCCTCCGCTGGCCCGACTCCCGCTGTGACTGAATACAGCGGGAGCGAGCCTCCAGCGGTACGCGCGCGCCGCCGAGAGAGGGGGGAATGTCTGGTGACGCAGCAGAAGCAGCACAGTGAGCAGTGGTAAAGTGGTTAATAACCATACTCCGCATAGAGTGAAATGTGGAATCAGTCCTCCTTATATCTCCAAACAGGCATACAACACATCGATATTTCATCAGACCTCAAACATGGGAGAAATGTCAAAGAAAACCGCCCATAGTGTTATATGTTTAAAACAATTTATTGAGACTCACCATCCTGTGTAATAAAACAGGCAAAGTATATAACATTTTTTTCTTGATGATGCACAATTTTGTACTGTCTGCGCTACTTATACTTGATTCATTGCCCTGTGGGATTAGTGATTAGAGTATACCTATACATATTGCTTTTCATTAGGTAGCTGCGACAGTGTCTGTCTTGAAGACGCATCTGTTCATGTGCCTTGTGCGCAGGGGATATATCTTATCATTTTCAGAGGGCGCATATAGTGATATTTTATATACAATTACATTTCAATTTTTTTACCCTTGCTGCCATGGAGGTTATTAAATTCCTCAAATCCAGGAAACTGGATCTAAAAGAGATTTTTAAGCAGAATGTGGTTCCCCCAGTAGATGAGGATCTTTCCATTTTGCTAAAATCTCTGTCCTTAACCTTGGAGAAACAAGTACGTGCCTGGTGGGACATCTCCACAATAGAAATGTACTTAGCAGAAGGCATGGTTAGTAGAGGTTTGAGGTGGGATGTAGCCCCCCCCCAGGATGGCCTGGAGGATGCAGAATCCATGAAAGAATGGTTGGATTTTTTCCACCAGGCAGGTATGGATCTTCAAACTCTACTTTTAAAACGTAAAAAGAGAAAAATGGAACGTATCAATAACAAAATTAAGGATTTAAAAGAAAAAATTGACAATGTGGTGGGAACCAATGATTTAAAAGATTTTAATGAAGCAACCCAGAAAAAGTTGGATAAAATAGACAAGGATATTCAAAAAAAGAAGGTGAAGAAATACAATAGAGACAAGAGGGATTTTGAAAGTAAAGTCATTTATAAATGGCAGATAGAGACTACTAATAGTGAAGGGCCGGAAATACTGATAGAGGACACGGGGGATGTAGGGGCACCAACTAATGTTCCTGAAACACCTGTCCAGAGAGTAACACCCAGAAGACCCCCTAAAAATCATTGGGAATCCAGGGACTCTACTCCCAATTGGAGACAACATCAAGGGAATTGGCATTCAGAAAATAACCAGTGGATTGAGGTCCCCCAAAGGGGAAAATCCGCTAGAGGATTAGGTAATGGGAGGAGGGGAAGGGGTAAATCAGGAGGCACTACCTATGCACAAGGTGGTGGTTACCCCAATCCCAACTTTGTACACAACAACTATTACCAACCCCTTGTAGAACATGGAACTTCTAATGGTCAAACATCAAGAGGGAGGCCTTTTTTAGGGAGAGGGAGGGGACGGGGGAGACACCGTCCCTACCTGAACCCGCATCAAGCGGGGAGATCGGGAGAAAACCCAATACAAGACGAGGAGTCCGAGCTGGACGAAGGGTCCAATACAAGAAAAAGGAGAAGGGAACGCTAAATCAGGGCATCTTCAATCTTAGCCAAGTGGAATTGACCCAAAAAGAACTATATATTCTGGACCAGGGTTTAAAATGTGCACCAAAACGTGCTGTAAACAAATTTAATGTATACATTGATACTCACAAATTTATCAGAAAATTAAATTTGAAAAAATATTTTCTGAATAACCCAATTACCTCTGTGAGTAATGTAAATGGAGGAAGTATGATAAACAGCGGTCTTAAAAATAAATCTATTATGAACCCCCAGGTGAATAATAATCACTATGTGGAGGTGTTTAAAAATTCAGTATTGGATGATCTCCAGGAATTGATACCTAATAAGAAGGTTCAGAGTAGTAGTAGACATATTATGGAAGGCCTTGAATCTTTGGAGAAGAGGAAAGAAATTATTATCAGGCCTGCGGATAAGGGGGGAGGAGTGGTGGTATTGGATAGGGTTTTCTATCATCAACAATTGACCACCATGTTGAATGATGAGAGTACCTATACCAAACTATCCACTGATCCGACCTCCAGGTTTGATGAGGAATTAAAAAGCTTGGTTAATCAGGGCTATAGAGCATTTGCCCTGACAAAAAAGGAGAAGAGGTATTTGACCCCGAGTGTGTGCCTTATTCCCACAATATATACGCTCCCAAAAATACATAAGGACGTGGCCTGTCCTCCAGCCCGTCCTATAGTGAATGGGATTGGGTCGGTGACCGCAAGGTTAGGCCAATACCTCGATAAATTCCTCCAACCAAGTGTGATCACTACCAAGGCCTTTTTGAAGGATACTAAAGATCTACTAATATCACTGGGTGATGTGTTGTTGGGTGAGGACTCGTCGGCCTTCTTAGTGACGGCCGACGTGTCCTCACTCTACACCATCATCCAGCATGATGATGCCCTTCTGGCCCTCAACTGGGCGCTCAGTAAAAGGGATGACATCCCATTTGAACAAAAGCGCTTTATTCATAAGTCATTAGATTTTTGTCTTTCCCACAATTATTTTTGGTTTAACGATTGTTTCTATAGCCAGAAGACAGGGGTGGCCATGGGAGCCAAATTTGCTCCGAGTTTGGCTAATATTTTCATGGCCGAATGGGAAGACAAATATGTTTTTAACCAGTCGAAAAAAGAATTACGGTTTTATAAAAGATTTATTGATGACATTTTGTTCATCTGGGAAGGCTCTGAGGAATCCCTTTTGTCCTTTATGTCCCATTTGAATTCTAACTCAAATAATATTAGGTTGGAGTTCCATTGGGACAGAACTAATATTCAGTTTTTAGATGTTACGATTTTTAGACATCTTAATGGTTTTGCCACCAAGGTTTATTTTAAACAAACTGATCGGAACAGCTACCTATCTATCATGAGTGGCCACCACCCTACGTGGTTAAAAAACATACCAAGGGGTCAATTTATGAGGGTCAAACGGAATTGTACATTTGACGAAGATTTTGTAACACAATCTGCAGTAATAAGAGACAGGTTTTTACAAAAAGGTTATGAGGAGAAGTCCCTGGATCAAGAGATTAAGAAAATTCTTGATCTACCAAGGTCAGAAGTTTTAAAAACTAAAGATAGATCTGTGGACAACTCGAAGGAGTGGAGCTTTCTGTCTGACTTCTCGAGTGATTATAAAAATGTGGAGGCGATTTTTAAAAAACACTGGCCTATGTTGCAGAAAGATCGGGTATTGGGTCCAGTATTACCGCCCAACCCATCCTTTATATACCGTAAGGCCCCTAATTTTGGGGATAGGGTAGTTAGGAAAGTTTTAGATCCTCCGAATCTAACCTTCTTTCCAAATAGAAAGGGTTTTCACACATGTGGGCGGTGCAGGGCATGTTCCTTCACAAAATCAAATTTAAAGAGAAGAGTTGAGTTTGAGGTCCCTGCAATAGGGAAACATTTTAAAATTCAAAACTTGATTACTTGTGATACCACCCATGTGGTATACGTCCTTATGTGTCCCTGTAACCTTATATATATTGGTAGAACCAAATGGACTGTCAAAAAACGGGTGGGAGAACACATCACCAACATTATTAATGGTTTCAAGTACCATAGTGTTCCCGAGCATTTCAGGAGGTTCCATAATCAGGACCCTAGTGGTCTTCAATTTTGGGGTGTGGAAAGGGTTACCCCCTCTTGGAGGGGGGCCAACTGGGTGAGAGAGCTATCTAAATGTGAAACCAAGTGGATATATCTCACCCAGGCCCTTGTCCCCAAAGGATTAAACATCGATTTGGACCTCAACTGTTTCATAAGTGACTCGTGATGAACACTATAATGTTGAGAAGCCTGTGGGATATATATCCATATCCATTTACATTTGATAGTCATTTATTTATTTGAGGTCAGTTTATATTTATATTTATATTTATATCCATATATCCTTGTCTTTTTATCCTTCCATTTTTAAACCTTTTTTAACCGTTTTTATTCATTTTTATCCTTCTTATTTATGTATTGATCTGATTGATTGGAATTTGTATATATTCAGGATCTTATAGATTGTATTTTAATATGCATGTCGGCTTTACATTAATACATCTGAGTATTAGGCCATTCGTGTATATGTTTACATTGGGGTATTTAGAGTACCTTTGTTTTTAACATATTTTTAAATTTTAATTTTCAATGCATGAGGTTTATTACCAAGTGTATTGGGTGTCATGATTTTATGATGTATTGTGCATTTTAGCAAGCACGATATGTCAAAGTATACATTATGAGTCTAAATCATATTTACTCAGTGTATTATGAATTTGTTATTGATGGACATCAGTAGAGAGTTGCTGACAGTGTGCTTAGTACTTTGGAATTCACGAGGTTACCAATGCCCATTTGATTAAATACAGTCCCTTTGTAATCATTGCGGCTGTTTGCAAGTATCACTATGTAAAAAGGACCTTAGTGTGGGCAGGGTCGGAAGGTTGCAAGACCTTTCAGGAGTATAGTACTGGCGGAAGTCCTCTTGGCCGTATAATGGCTAGATTAGCATAAAGGGGTGTAACATCCGATAGACGTCAGCACTGTCAGCATTTGTCTCTCTATTTATCCGGGCGCCGCGCCGTGAGGTTCACGCCCTTCGAAGAAGTCGGAAATGACGAAACGCGTCAGAGCGTGAACCTTGCGGCGACCGGAAGTACACAGGGGACACGAGCGGAGGCTCCGGAGGTCCGGGACACCAGCGTGGAGAGGGTGAGCTGGACCACCATTGCCCACTACGTTACCCTGGGTGCTTATGCATTGATGAAAACGCATTTATATATTGTGAGTGCATTGTATTTTGGGTTCGTGGGAATAAAGGATTACTGGTGTTTAGCAATATTACGCTAGTGCGGCTACTTTTTTGTTTCACCATATGCTTGCTGGACGGCTGGTGCATTGTGAGAACAAGAGACGCACACCACTAAAGGAGGCATTAAAATCCGTAGCAGAAGCCGATCGCAGGAGAGGTTTTACACACAAGTTTGTTTGCCTGTCCTATGAGAGTAGGAGGGCCAATCTTTTTGGTGAGTTGCCATTTCCCCTGTATGTTCACAACGGTGGAGGTATAGTTAAAGGGTGATCCCGACTCACAGTGGTGACCGCTCCTTGGTGTGGTGGACTATTGCTGGATACTGATACCCTATTGAACCCTGTTTATGGATCCAGGGATGGACGTTTGATTGAAAGCATTGATTATCCAATTGTGTGAATATTCCATGGACTTTGTTTTCTTGATGATGCACAATTTTGTACTGTCTGCGCTACTTATACTTGATTCATTGCCCTGTGGGATTAGTGATTAGAGTATACCTATACATAAAGTATATAACATAGTGCAGCAGAACGCTCCCCTGGTTCCCACCAGAGTGATGGCTGACTTCCGGGTGTGACGATGTGACGCAGGCGAGCTCCTCCCAACGAGTTTCATCATTATGACATCATCAGGGGGCGTGGCCATACGTTTGCGTCACATCCAATATATAGCCCAGACAGAAACAACCATTATCAAGAACAGCTGGGTACCCAGTATAATCACCCAGTATAATCATCATTTAGCTTTAGGGACCCACTGAGGATTTAGTTTAGCTTTAACTAACGATTGTTATGCAAAGAGAAATATATTAACATACAGTAGAGTTATACATGAAAACATGGTTGCATTTTGTGGTTCAAGTCTTAGGCCTCATGTACACTGCAGCTGGTAATTGGAAGTTTAGAGCATTTTTTCAGCAACCCCTGAGCTCTCCTCAATATTATCTTATGGGTACATGTACTCTCAGGTGTTTATAGTAGTTTAGTAGCAGTTGAGGTTAGAAGTATTTTTTTTAAAGCAAAAATTTAGCATTCAGGACGGTAATTTAGGGGCATTTGAAATGCCAAATGCTTGTAACAGCGTTTTAACGCGTGTAAACACGGTAACTCGCGTTTAAAGGCATTTTACTTTATAGGCATTTTCAATGGGGAATCATTTCTGACCATTTGCGATGAAAAAAAAAAAAACGAAGAGAGAGAGCACCTACATTCCAAAATGGAAAAAAAAAGTTTCGTCTTTAGTTATACTTTAATGTTTGTTTTTGGTGACATGGTCTGAGCAGGACACCCTGCACACACCAGCCAGACCAGGCACTATGGGGATCGGTGATCATCATGTTTTCACATCTACAAGAGCCAAGCCTCTAGATTTGTAAGTATTTCAAGCGTACTGGACATTTACAGGATTGCTTTAGGATTATACAGTGTCTAAAGACTGATTGTGATTGCAGTCTTGCTGTTGGTGATGATGATGAGGAATATATACATTATTTCTGAATAACTTGTGCTACCATCAGAATTTTATACTGCCCTGCACCTTTCCTTCTTTGGAGTAGGGCCAAGGCATGAAGTCCAATCAAACACCACAAGATCTTCACCAAAGCACCCCGTAAGGATTAGGGGACTTTTCTAGTTGGTGTACTAAGTTGTGGACCTCGGACACACCTGTGCATATGGCAGGTAAGCAAACATAGAACCACAGTGTGATACAAAGTTGAAAGACAATTTCAGAAACAGGGACAGGGCTAAGGTCAGGATGGGCAGCAAACAATCATAGTTAAATCCGAAGTTGGTACCCAGAAAAGCAGGAGTGCAGGAAATAGCACAAACTGGAGCCTTAAGCTGGGGAAGGAACCTTTTGTTCAGGAAATTGGTATTGGCAGGCTGGTGGAAGGCAGGCCATGTAGTTTCTATGTCAATCAGCAGGTTGGATCTGGTGACACCTACACTTCCCATTCCCGTGCAGCAACAAGGTAGGAGAAAGCACATGTTGGATACACTACAAGTAGAAGATCAGGTAACTGTGGATGAAAGTTCTTCATCAACTGAATTGCATGAAGATAAGAATGAGAAACCCAAGATTTTTCTTCAGGGCCATAGCCTTTCAATTAGACTAAATATGTTGTTTTTTCTAGATCAACCTAATATCCAACCAAATCAATAGATTCCACCTCTAACCCCTACTCAGAGTGCACCAAGACAGGACCAGGGGGAGGGGGGGGGGACTTGTTGGAATAATGGGTTAGAATAACAGGCTTCAGGAGAGATACATAAAATGAATTAGGCATTTGAAACCTGGAAGGCAACTTTAACTTATAGGTAACATAATTCATTTGTGACAGAACAAAGAAAAGCTAAATAAAACAGAAAGCAAGCTTGTAGGAAGATGGCACCCAAAGATGTATGTGTGGACCTGGGAAGAATTCAGTCTTTCTGTTGTTTGGAGGTACAAAAATTTTTTGTGATCAATGTAAATGGTGTTCAAATTGGGATGTCATTACTCAAGGGCATGTTTTACAGCCACAAACTCATAATTGGCTATATACAGTAGTTGTTCTTCTCTGGTGCCAGAACTTTTTTGGAAAAATAGCCACATTAACATAACTTGCCCATGTTGTTCCTTTGTGAAAAAAAGTAGCACCATCTCCAGCTTGAAAGGTGTCATCTTTAAGAACAAATGGCTGAAGTAAAAATGTGCTTCAGGTGTTTTAACCCACGAAGAGCTTCATCCGACTGGGATATGCAGTTAGCTCTTGGTGAGAGCAGTGATAGATGTCAGAACTGGGGGGTAATTCCTAATAAATTGTCAACAGAAAGGCCTAGAAACCTTTGAATTGCTTTCATTGTTGTGGAAATGGTCACTTTAAGACCACAGAACTTTCTCAGGATCCATATACAGACCGTAATCTGAGAATATATACTCCATCCTTCTTGCCTACAAAGAAGAAGCTAGCACTAGTGAGTGAGATAGAAACTCTGTCTAAGGTTCTCTCTGACCGTCAGGCATGGTTTAGGTTTCTGGTCTGGACAGAAGATATACACAACCATGATATGGCATGGTTCCAGGCAGGAACAGGATATGTACTGGAGAAGGTCTGTACTGGAGGAGGGGTCTTTACTGGGGGTCTGTACTGAAGAGAGAAGGTCCGTACTGGAGGGGGGTGGTATATACTGGAGAGGTAGGGAGTGTGTCTGTACTCTTTGGGAGGCAGGGGGGTCTATACTGTTGGTAGTCTGTACTGCAAAAGTCTGAAAAAAGGTATGTGCTGTGGGAGTAGTCTGTACTGAGTGTTTGTACTGAGAAGGGACTAGGAGGGGGGTTTAGGGCTGTGGGGAAAAAATCTATCATAGTGTGGATTGGGGATTCAGGGGGAGATCTGTACTTAGGAATAAGGGCTTGGGGAGGGGGGAACATGTACTGAGAGGAGGGGACATGTTTGCTTATACTGTTCATACTGGTTTGTATGTTACATACTTCTGACTAGGGATTAACTGATTATTGGTAAAGCCGATATATCAAGGGCCGATATGAACTTTCCCTGATATATCGGAATCGGCCCCGGCGGTTACCGATATTGCCGATATTGTCGTGATGTCATTGCGTATGTTGTGCCACGCGCCTCCGCACACTGGGACAGCTTCTGCCTTCTTAGGCCGCCTCCCTCAGCCTCGTCTGGAGTCAGGACAGTGAGTGTATGTACACTACAGTCACAGTGCACAGTGTGTTTAACACAGCCGCCGCAGCCACATACTGGAGTCTGGAGTCAGGACAGTGAGTAATTCTCATACAGTACAGTCACAGTGCACAGTTTGTTTAACACAGCCGCCGTGGCTGAAACACCCACCCACAGCTGCCCGGTGCCAGCCAGCCACCCACACACCCACAGGCCTGTACCAGCTAGCCAGCTACAGGCCCTGCTTGTACCAGCTAGCCAGCAACAGGCCCTGGGCCTGTACCAGCCAGCCACCCACTACACAGGGTGCCAGCCACCCACCCACCCACCAAAAAGTGCAAGCCAGCCACCCACCTCAGGGTGCCAGCCACCCACCACAGGGTGCCAGCCAGCCACCCACCCACCACAGGGTGCCAGCCACCCACCAAAGTGTGCCAGCCAGCCAGCCACCAAAGCTTACCAGCCAGTCAGTCAGCCACCCACCACAGGGTGCCAGCCAGTCAGCCAGCCACCCACCAAAGGGTGCCAGTCAGCCAGCCACCCACCAAAGGGTTCCAGCCAGCCAGCCACCCACCAGAGGGTGCCAGCCAGCCAGCCACCCATCAAAGGGTGCCAGCCAGACACCCACCACAGAGTGCCACCCAGCCAGCCACTCACCACAGGGTGCCAGCCAGCCACCCACCAAATGGTGCCAGCTAGCCAGCCAATAACCAAAGGGTGCCAGCCAGCCAGCCACCCACCACAGGGTGCCAGCCACAGCCAGCCAACCACCCACCAAAGGGTGCCAGCCAGCCACCCACCCACCCACCAAAGGGTGCCAGCCACTCATCACCACAGGGTGCCAGCCAGCCAGCCATTTTTTTTAAGCCTATATTCAATTTCAGTAGTGTCTTTTAAATTTTAATGGAGATGGATGCAGATAGAAAAATTAAAAGTGTGGTCTGGGACTATTCTCCATCTCCAGGAAAAGCCGCAACAGTGTGCAACACGTGCACAAACAATGTAAGCATGGGATCAATAACTGCAAAAACCAAAAATAAGTCAAATCTTTGGGCCCATCTAAGAGTTCATCATGCTGAATTGTATTATGCAGCACAGAAAAAACAAAATGAATCACAAGGTGAAACATCACTATCCCAGGCAACTATAACAGATATTTTTCAGAAAAAAAAACAGTTGGCTAAAATCGGATGGAAGATCCCAACTGCTATACAGAGTAATCACAGAGATGATGGTCACTGATAACCAGCCATTTACAATGGTGTCTGACTCTGGATTAATGCGGTTGATGTCCATACTTGAGCCAAGCTACACACTGAAGAGTGACAAGTATTATCAAACCGAAATGCTGGGAAAATTTACCAAAAGGTCATTGAGAAAGTAAAGGCTATGCTGAAACCAGAGAATGCTGACAACTCACTCTCATTCACGACTGACTGCTGGTCAGGACAAACAGAATCACTAATGAGTCTTACATGCCAGTTCATTGACAGCGGATGGACAAGAAGGTATTCGGTGTTGAATACAAAAGTGATGCAAGGATCTGGGGAGTACATTGAAGAAAGGTTTCTAGGCATGCTAGAAGAATGGGGAATCATCAAAGTGATGCTTGTGCTTCGAGACAGCGGAGCGAACATGGTGAAAGGAATGAGACTTGCTGAAGTGTCAGACCTCAGTTGCATGGCACACACCCTCCAAGTTGTGGTAAATGATGGTCTGTCAAACCAGAGAGCTTTGCTGGATGTATTCCTTCAAAAAAGTGTGGTTGAATTAAAAGCGTATTTGAAAGATACGAAGGAATTTTTAACCTTGTTGGACAATCTAACTCTGCCTGATGCCCCTGAGATATATCTTGTAACAGCTGATGTAGCATCTCTCTACACGATTATCCAGCACGAGGATGCATTACTAGCCCTCAATTGGGCAATGAGTAAGAGAGAGGACATACCACATACCCAGAAAAAATTCTTGGGGATAGTTATGGACTTTTGCTTAACCCACAACTATTTCTGGTATGAGGGACAATTCTTCACGCAGCAGAAAGGTGTGGCGATGGGTGCAAAATATGCACCCAGCCTCGCCAACCTATTTATGGGCGAGTGGGAAGATAGGAGTATATATGCCCACAGAAAAGAGCAGCTGGTCTTCTACAAAAGATACATCGACGACCTATTTTTTATTTGGGCTGGTACAGAGACATCACTAGCAGAGTTCACTGAGCATTTAAATATAAATAAACACAACATCAAATTAGAATGTACATGGGACAAAAAAGAAATTAACTATCTAGATGTATCTGTGCGGATCGAAAACAGACGGATCATCACTAAGGCGTATTTTAAGCCTACAGATAGAAACGGCTATCTTCCAGTATACAGTGGCCATCACCCGTGCTGGCTAAGGAACATCCCCAAGGGGCAATTGCTGAGGATACGGAGGAATTGCACCTTGGAGGAGGATTTTTTGGAACAATCACGCGTGATAACAGACAAATTTACCGATAAGGGATACAGACCGGAGGTACTGGAGGAGACAGTGAAAGAAGTACTGGCGGTTTCACATGAGTCCTGCCTGGCTCCAACTAATAAGATTCCAAATGAATCGCACCAATGGGGCTTCATAACAAATTATAATGTCCAGTTCAGGGAATTTGAATCTATCATGAAAAAGCACTGGGGAATATTGAAGCTTGATAAGGTTCTGGGCCCCGTGATTCCGGATAACCCAATATTTATATACAAAAAGGCTCCCACTATTGGAGACAGAGTGGTGAGGAAAGTTTTGGACCCTCCCAGACCACCAAAGATGTTCTGGGACTTGTCTGGATTTCACGCATGCAGAAGGTGTAAGGCTTGCAGACAAGTGAATACACACTTTCGGGGTCTAACGGAGTTCACTTCAGGAGCAAATGGGAAGACCTTTGAAATAAAGGAGTGTATCACGTGTATCACGACCCACGTGGTATACGGAATGGAGTGCCCTTGCGGTATGTTGTATATAGGAAGAACAAAGAGAAAATTGGGCATCAGGATTTCTGAGCACATTTATAAAATAACAACAGGCTTCAAGGAACACAGTGTCCCACTACATTTCAGGGAAAAGCATGATAAAGACCCCTCAGCACTGAAATTTTGGGGTATAGAAAAGATGCCAAGCAACTGGAGAGGGTGCAATAGAGTAAGAGAACTGTCCAAAAAGGAAACTGAATGGATTTACAAGACAAACTCCTTGGCGCCCAACGGGTTAAATATAGAACTTGACCTGAACTGTTTTTTAAGCAACTATTAAGTTTATTTTTTAGACAGGACGTTTTATGGATTCCATTTTATATATAGATTTTTATATACAAAATTTTATATATACTTTTATCCTTCTCCAATTTTACTTGAATTTACAATTATGCCTCGGCCATTGATTCCTTATGGCAACACGCCTTTATTTTTTATATATTTTAACCTTTAGTACCATTGGTTATGGACTAAGATATTTTAGAGCGAATTTTATATATTATATTTGCGATTTTGCCTCTATGAACAACATTTTCTTGTAATCTCAACATATGAATTGTACCTATTATTTATGAAGTTAATGTATTTATTTATTATGTATCTACTATTTATGAAATGATTTATTTAAGATTTGACATTTACTGGTTTTAAAACATATCAGAAATTACATGACATGTGCTAATTATGTAATAAGTATGACATCTTGAGGACAGTGGTCATACATGATGGTTTCACCATTAGAATGCACTTTACATTTTACCTATGGCCACATCACCCTGAACATGCCCGATCTCATCTGATCTCAGAAGCTCAGCAGGGTCGGGCCTGGTTAGTACCTGTATGGGAGACCACCTGGGAATACCAGGTGCTGTAGGTTTATTTTTGTGTCAAATTTTGGTTATATCGATTTTAGCATAACCGTTTTAAATATTAGTAGTACTTAAGATGTATGCATCCGGATAGGGCAAGATGGCATGTAGAATTAGGGGTAGAAAGAACTCCATGACCAATTTTTACAAATCGATAGGTTTGGAAATTTTGAACATACATGCTCAGATCGGGCAAAGATGGCCAATCTGAAAAAAACTGGGGTTCTGTGTGATTCAAACCCGGGGAATACCCATTCAGATACTGGTTGCAGTAATAAGAGAGTTAATAGCGGTATTAAACTTTGTTTTGTATCGATTAATCTTGTTTTTCCGGTATTTAGAAAATGATTCTATGGTATGTCCATATTGAATTTCCTTCAGGCCAGGTAATGGCAATGAAGAGGTGTTTGAACCCATCAGTGGTGTAAACCAATCATGATGGGAGGGAGGTCCTCCGGCTGCATACATTAATCTTGATTGCAGCAGCGCACGTTAGTCCTCTGTTGAAGTCTACCAGACGAAACCGGTCAGGATGCACGTACGCTGCTGCTGAGGAGACGAAGGGAGGATACCGCTGTTGTTCTGGATCTCGCCTGTTAGCCGCAGGAGCGCTGTAATCCACAGCAGGGACTAGTTCGCGGTCGGCGAGCGGCGGTACCTTTCAAAGCCTCTGTGTTTATGATATGCGTGCAAAGGGTGATTGAAATGTAAGCATATACGCTGAAGGGGAGGGAAGTTTTATTTAATTAATAAAGTCGAAACAGTATTACACTACTCTCTTGCTTCATGTCGTTTGCTTACAAATTGCACTGAGGAGATATACAGCCTGATAGTGACCCCTGGTGGACGGATAGGATCTGGACGTGCCTAAGAGACGACAGACCGACTAGAAGCAAGGGCTCATGCAGCTTATGCATAAAGGCGATATTTCAAGGGCAATTCGGTGAGTGGCCACTTCATAGGGGTGCACAGTCGGTGTGGTGAAGGATTAGTGATACTGTGTGTACAATCACTGGTGCTGAACATCAGAGGAGAAATCTTTTTGCTGGCTGTGACTGCACATCCTGTGGAGTTGGGACTAGTTTGCAATTGCAGGCTCTGAAGCACTGCAGGAACTGACTAATATACTTGCACACATACATTGTGTGTGCTGAAGCGCCGCTGAATGTATGATATAACGAACTGAGACGCACAGATTGGGCTATTATTATACATTTGATTTTGCAAGTTTTACATTTACAGTGGCAGCTAGTGCATAAAAAGGATGCACATAGTGACATGTTTTACATGATTTTATCTACATGATTTTATTTACTATTTATTCATGATTTGAGTAGATATATTTATTTCTTTATACCTTACACTGATTTATATATATATTTTAGCGCCGGGCGGGTGGTTGACGTTTTTTAGCATCAGTTACCTTTTACAATAGAGAGCTTTGCTTGACATAATTGGCATGCTGAAGTGGTGCGCAGGCCATTTCCACCATTCAGTCCTTGCCAAGCAGCGACTGAGGTGCATTCAGGAAGACCTTGGCCTACCCAAAAACAACTTAATTAACGCTGTTCCAACATGATGGAACTCAACACTTCACATGCTGCAAAGAATGCTGGAGCAGAAGGGAGCTCTTACCATATATTCAGGTGAATATGGAGGATATTCTTGTCCGACTGCTGATCAGTGGGACATTGTAGCCAATGTCATTGAGACCCTCCTCCCCATCGAGAAAGTGACACTAGAGGTGAGTCATTACGACTCATCTGTGTCATCTGTCATCCCATGTGTGAGAGTGCTGAAGATGCTTCTTCAACAGAATGAAGGACCCAACACACGTGGCACTAAAACATGTAGGCAGGTCATGAGGGACAGCCTCGCCAAACGTTTTGAGAAGCATGAAGAAAATAAAAATGTTGTGCTTGCATGTCTTTTGGATCCTCGATACAAGAACCATCCTTTCTCTTCTAATGATGTATTGGCCAAGGCAAAACAATGGCTGACAGAAGATATTCAACAGGAGGTGCAAGAGGTTCCTGCCAAAAAGAAAAGTCAATAGGAGCAGGTTTCTAATTTGGAAGAGCAGGATGCTTTAACCCTCCTCTTATGTGAGGGTCAGAACTGACCCGTTTTCAGGTTTTGAATGTCTATAAGTATCACATAAATTTGTTTATTGCATCAAGATTTTTTTACTTTGTCAGGAACCTCTATTTAAACAATGTAATAGAAAAATAATCCTTTTCACTAAATTATAAAATACTGTGGTGAAAATTAAGACGTTCATGGTGTTAGGGTCAATTCTGACCCAGTTATAATATAGGATTTTAGGACACTAATAAGTGCCAAAACTGAAATCATAAACACTCTCTCTGCTTAGTAACACTGACAGCCAATCCCCTCTCAACCCTGTGAGCTGTAGTTAGGGAGGGGCCTATCTCTTTTCCTGCTTGTCTGCTTCTCTAAATAAAGTGAAGAAACATAGGACAAATACATTTCAGAGTTGCTGACTTTATTTTACCATTTTTTAAATTTGAAGATGAGAGGTATGCTATCAAAAGAAAGGTCTAAGGGGTCACACCAAAAATAATAAAACCAATATTTTCAAGGATAAAGAAGCCTTACAAGGTAACAAAGAGGTAAGAAACATATTTGATGATAAATAATTATTCAGAGGGTATTTTATGGCTGATTTAAAACACGGGTCAAAACCGACCCTAAACATCATGGATAGTAACGGAATTCTAACATAAGAGGAGGGTTACAAATAGAAAAATGTCCAAAAAGACAACGGACAGAAGAGAAACTTCATCGTGGTCAAATAGATGACATGTTCAGTGTTTTATTGGGGCCTCATGCGGAGGATTCTTCTGAATCTGCAATAATGAGCCTGGATGATGAACTTCATTTCTATTTGAAGGAACCAGTAATTGACAGAAGAAGTGGTGATCCTCTTCAGTGATGGAAAGAAAATGAGGCACGCTACAAAAGACTTGCTTCTCATGCTAGAAGATACCTTTCTGCTCCTCCTTCCTCGGTACCAAGTGAGCGTGTTTTTAGTGAAATGGCAGCAATTTATGAAAAAAAAAAGAAGCTGTTTAACTGGTGAACATGCTGAAATGTTATGCTTTCTGCACTATAATATTGTTCTACTTAACTGGGAGTATTGAAAGTGTAATAGTATAGTACTAGTGTCCACTCCACTCCAATCCATTCCACTGTCTAGCTTTTTTCTAGCTAGCGCAGTCAGTGCAAAACTGCAAGAAAAACAAGCTAGACAGTGGATTGGAGTCAGTGGACTACTGCTGCAGTAGTGCGCCACTCACTGCTGCAATAATTTTAAATCACTACTGCAGTGCAGTCACTGCAGTAGTGATTTAACCACTTTAGGACAGGAGGATTTTCCTGCTTAACGTCCAGGCCACTTTTTTCAACTTGGCACTGCGCGACTTTAACTGACAATTGCGCGGTCATGCAACGCCGTAACCAAACTAAATTTACATCCTTTTTTTTTCCACAAACAGAGCTTTCTTTTTGTGTTATTTGATCACCTCTGCACTTTTCATTTTTTGCGATATTAATAAAAAAGTGCGAAAATTTTGCAAAAAAATTGACAGTTAAAAAATATCCAATATATTCAATTTTTGTCATATATTTAGGCGGAAATGTATTTAGCTACATGTCTTTGACAAAAAAATTCTCAATGAGCATATTTTTAACCACTTTAAGAACGGAAGATTTTACCCCATTCCTGACCAGGCTATATTTTGCGATTTGGCACTGCGTTACTTTAACGGACAATTACGCGGTCATGTGATGCTGTACCCAAATTAAATGTATGCCCTTTTTTCCCCCATAAATAGAGCTTTCTTTTGGTGGTATTTGATCACCTGTGCGATTTTTAATTTTTATAAAATTTTGAAAAAAATAACAATATTTTTCACATTTTTTTATATGAAATTCCCCCCCCAAAAAATGTAAAAATCAAAATTTTTTAACATTTTAGGCCAATTTGTTTTCTGCTACATATGCTTGGTAAAAAAAAATCACAATTAGCGTATTGTGATTGGTTTGCGCAAAAGTTATTGCATTTACTAACCACGGGAAAGATTTGTCATTTTTATTGTTTTTTTTTTTTTTTTTTACTAGTAATGGCGGGGATCTGCAATTTTTTTTGCAGGACTGCAACATTGTGGAAGACAGATCGGACCCCTAACTGACATTTTTGACACTTTTGGGGGGACCAGTGACATTACTACAGTAATCAGTGCTATAAATATGCACTGTTACTGTAATAATGACACTGGCAGGGAAGGTGTTAACAGTGTTGGTGATCAAGGGGTTAAATGTGTGCCTCATGCTTACTGACGTGTGTGGGGGGAGGGGATTGTGTGACACAGACACAGATCGCAGGTTTAGCTATGCTGAATCTTGTGATCTGTCCCTGCCTGTCTCAGAGGAGATCAGCCCGCTTTGTTTACACAAGCGGGAGGATTTCCTCACTCTTTCCCCGATGATCGGGGAAGACTGGCAGTGATCACCGCCTCTTCTCCCCTGGCCCGACTCCCGCTGTGTCTGAATACAGCGGGAGCAAACCTGCGGCGGCACTTGTGCGCCGACGAGAGTAGCAGCATCGTGAGCGGTCGGCAAGTGGTTACAATTATTGCAGTGAGTGAGTGTGCTACTGCAGCAGTAGTCCACTGACTCCTCACTGTCTAACTTTTTTTCTAGCAGTTTTGCACTGACTACTCCCAATGATTTTAAATCACTAACTGCAAACTACTGCAGCAGTAGTCCACGGACTCCTCCAATCCACTGTCTAGCTGTTTGTTGTTGTCTAGTTTTTTTTCTAGCAGTTTAATTTGCACTGACTGCAGTAGTGATTTAAAATCATAGCAGTAAGTGCACTACTGCAGCAGTAGTCCACTGACTCCTCCAATCCACTGTCTAGCTGTTTGTTGTTGTCTAGCTTTTTTTCTAGCAGTTTAATTTGCACTGACTGCAATGTTAAAATGTTAATAAACAAACACTAACATGTTCAGTAACAGATTTGTGTAGAAAATTGCGTTTATTTTGCAAAACTTTAAATATTCAAAATATCGGCCAATATCGGCCGATACCGATATGCAATTGCTAAAATATTGGTATCGGCAACGAAAAACCGATATCGGTCGATCACTACTTCTGACCCCTGCATTTTTCATGCTACATATTCCTGACTCTTGTACTCATGTGCATTATGAACTCCTAACCACTGTACTCCGTACATTTACTACTCCTAAACCTTACACTCTGTGTGTTACATACTCCTGAGTCCTACACTGTGTGTTATGCAGTCTTGACCTCTGCCGTCTTTTCCCAGCACTCTCTGTAATACCCACCCCCGGGCCCTACACCCTGTGCTTTGTGCACTTCCGAGCCCTGCATGAAAGAAACTATGTTGTACATAGTAGGCTGCCCTATGTGTGTCACTGGAAAAATGAGACAAAAAAACATACGCTCCCACTATTCTAGGGGGTGAATGGGGCCTGAAAGTGAAATTGGTATGTTTACCCAAGAACAATGAGGCTCCATTCACATCTATTTGTTTCCAATTGCATGGCAAACTGCACAGAAAAGTCCAAGACCCGCTTCCTGATTGACCGAAAGGCAAACACATGCCATTGGTCGAGGAGGAGGCGGGAGGACTCGAGGAGAAGCCGCCGCTGCAGGTAAGTGCACTGGCTTTCTGCATTGAAAGGGAGCACGCTGTAGTCAGTCTGCATTGAAAGGGGGCACGCTGTGGTCAGTCTGCATTGAAATAGGGCACGCAGTAGTCAGTCTGCATTGCAAGGGGGCATGCTGTGGTCAGTCTGCATTGAAAGGGGGCACGCTGTGGTCAGTCTGCATTGAAAGGGGGCACACTGTGGTCACACTGCATTGATGGGGGCACGCTGTGGTCAGTCTGCATTGAAAGAGGGCACGCTGTGGTCACTCTGCATAGATGGGGGCACGCTGTTGTCAGTCTGCATTGAAAGGGGGCATGCTGTGGTCACTCTGCATTGAAAGAGGGAACGCTGTGGTCACTCTGCATTGAAAGGGGGCACGCTGTGGTCAGTCTGCATTGAAAGGGGGCACAAACATTGCACTTGCGACCGGCCCTGGCGTTCCGCCACCAGGCTGGGAGGGAAGTGCACCGTACAGGGGGCCCTTTATGGTTTCTTGCATCGGGGCCCTGAAGGTTCTAGTTACGCCACTGCTCTTATTGCATCAGTTGTGTGACAACTTTGCATCAGAAAAAAACATGTAAAAAATATTTATGAGATTGGGATAAGATTCCACTCTCCTCTATGCTAACTTCAGTGTAGCAATATTTAGAATGACCACAATTCCCTATTATTATTATTTTTTTTTTAAATGAGTGGTTGCTACCATACTAAAATTTGTACAGCGTGTTAGTGTTATTTATTTTCCTCCCAGTATATCAATGTCTATTATATTACAGTTCAGCAAGCACTGACCTCTGAATGATATAACAATGTAGGGAATGGTCCTTCTACATTCTATTAATATGATACCTGCAGTGACACTTGGTAACACGCTTCAAATCATTTCCAAATTCCCACTGCAAAGAAAATCTTGGTCTTTTTCAATTTTTATTGCTATGAACACCGACAATTATTTGTTATACACTTGAATGGTTTTATAAGGGAAATTCAGAATAAGTGAGCGTTCTCATGGCGCAGAGTAGATATGATAGCGCATCAAGAATTCATCTAGTAGGGGCTATTTGCATATCCAGTTGGCAGTCTCTATTGTTAGACTTGTAGTATTCATTTGGTTTCAGAATACATATTACTATCTGTACAGCTGCGAAAGCTGAGTGGAAGCCTCTTTGAATGTATCATAGAATAAATTACACTTTAATGAAAGTCACTTTAATAATGTTTTTATAGGGATAAAAGGATATGATATGCAATGAATGTTTCTAGGGCAACATGTCTTCATTTGGAAATTATAGCAAACAATGGAGAATTAACCGACTTCTGGATGCCAAAGGTCATGTATCATCAGTGCATTGTAAGTGGTGCTGTTGTTTTATTGCCAGATCAGTTTCCTTGTACAGACTGGTAAATTTATATTGTAAGTGAACATTACGGGCAATTGGAGGCTAAAGGAGGATCAAAGCAAACTTGTCACTGAGCTAAACTAAAAAAAATGACCTGGCTAGTAAAGAGCGGGTACCAGGAGACAGGCCACCATTCTAAAAAAATGGGGCTCTGTACAGCCTACCTGCCAGCACCCCCCTTCCCAGCTTTGTTTTCCCATAAACTTTAATCCCCCTTCTCAGCCTCATGTTGTGTGGTAAGCTGGCACAGTACAGGGTCTGATGAGGGTATGTCCGGGACCATTAATCAGGCAGAGACAGAAATTGCAGTTAAAATCACACCTTTAATGTAATGGTAAAATAAAAATCAGGAACGTAGTTAAAAACATAAGCCAGGGTTAGGAAGCCAAAACGGGTAATCAGACGAACCGGAATCAGGGAGCCAGGAATCAGCGTAGTCAGAAGCCAGAAAGCAGAAGAAACGTCAGCCGGGCAAAGTCAAACAGGAACAGAGCAGAGAGACACACTGGATTTGTTGACCAGATGAGGGCACCAAAGGAATGACCCAGGCAGTTTAAATAGCCGAAAGGGGGTGGCTGTAGGCTGGACTAATTAGGCAGGTAATGGTAACCAGGTGAGTCATTATGGAAACAATGAGTGGCTGGTAGTTATCTGAGAGCTGAGCACTGAGAAGAGAGCTCATAAAAGCCCAGCCCTGACAGGGTATTATTATTAGTATTAGCAGTAGTAGTAGATAACCCTTCCCAAGCCTAACCTCTGCCACCACCTAGCCTTCACAAAGCACATTTCTGGCATACCTGTGTACCAACTGCAGAAAGAGAACAATGGAGAGTGCAGGGAGAGTAAGTCAGAGAGGAATGAGAGAGGAAGAGAGAGGGAACATGTGAGTGAGACTTGAGAGAGACTAAAGGCCCATTCACACTGATGCTTTGGCATTTTTTGCACCGGAAGAATACCAGTCACTGGTAGGACACATAGATAACAATTATTTTCTATGTGCACAGTTTTCATTGCAACATAGTCCAGGGGTGCAGAGAGGTGCGATAAAATGCAGACATGCTGAATCTTCTCACATCTAATGGGATAGAGATTTTGCTAGAGAGGGCAAAATTTGTCACAATTCTAGTCACAATACCAATCAGCTTCCACATTTTATTGCTAAAGCCTAATTAAACAAGCTGAGGTTAGAAGCTGATTGGTTTCTCTGCAGAATTGTCACTAATTTTTCCCTCTCTAGCTTTAGTAAACCCCCGTGTGTCACTGCATATCAACGCACCTCATTGTGCTGCACTGCGGTACATGAATGAGTTGTCACTTTGTTCATTTCAAATAATGTTGCCAAAACAGGAAAAAAAAAGTTGAACCATGTGATGTGGTAAAATGGGCATCATACTGCCCTACTGCATGTCACTACAACTAAAAATGGACAGCTGCCGTATACTAAACCACTTCAGTTTAGTGTGTGAGCAAGTGTGAACAGGCTCTAAGAGAGAGAAAAGAGACACAGAGAACAAGCAAGACAAAGAGAGATAAAAAATAAGAGGTTTTAATTGAGGCAATTGTCACCTTTGGTTACAAAACTATATGGTATATACAAATTTATAGATAACTATGCCTTACATCTTGAATGGTGTAATGGATTTACAGAAACTTCCATGGTATCTGTGGTCTAGCAATGTAAAATACAAGATTTATTAGGTTACTTGGAACTGGAAAAACAAGCATATGGCTCTATCTGCATCCCTCACAAAGTAACACATCTATATTTGCCCATTAAAAAAAGAGCTTGTAAATATGTGCTGTTGTTCCAAAGTACCCAGAGGGAAGCAAATATTACAGTTCATTTTAATGTATTTGTTCTACAAGTATTTACAACATTGTATATAATAATTCCCCTTATTGAATTTGAGAGCTCATATAATATAAATATATGTAAATACTGTATACACTATATTGACAAATGTATTGGGACCTTCCCAGAAGAGTTGAAGCTGTTATAACTACAAAGGGTGGGCCAACTCAATATTGAACCCTACAGACTAAGATTGAGATGCCATTAAAGTTCATATGTGTGTAAAGGCAGGCGTTCCGATACTTTTGGTATTATAGTGTATATATGTATATATTTATATATATATATATATATATATATATATATATATATATATATATATATATATATATATATACACTAAAACCTTGGATTACGAGCATAATTAGTTTCGGAAGCATACTTGTAATCCAAGGCACTCGTATAAGTGAATTTCGCCATAAGAAATAACGGAAACTCAGAAGATATGTTCCACAACCATTTATTCATAAGTCCTTCAGTTTACAGTCCATATAAAAATATTATAGCAATGTGATAGGTTGTGTAACCATAAAATGTCCATCCACAAATGGCAGCCTCCTCAAGTGGATTAGAAGTGTAGCAAGATTTCCAGGCATTGAGCCTGATGTGGGTCTGCCATGGCCACCGGTAACACCAACAGCACATTTAAGCTGATTGCCCAAGTGTGAGATCTGAGTCAAAGAACAGTCCGGCATCTTTGGTTTGTTTGGTTTATTTTATAAGGGGATGGGAGAAGGGAATGAGTGGGATACTCCTCTGGCTCAACTAGGTACAAACTGGGACACTTGAGAAAAAATGCCTATCAGCGCTGACTTGACGCTAACTGAATGCCGACCAACGTTTGCTGGCGCTTGAGATCACTAACTTGTGGTACTGTACTGAAGATTGACTTCTGACACTCTGGTTAGCTCAAAAGTCCTTGACTGTACTGAAGACTAACTTCTGACACTCTGGTTAGCTCAAAAGTCTTGACACTGCTCCCTCCAGTCCTTCCTGACTGAGGTAGCCTTTAGTAACACTGCTGCTGTTGCTGCTGCAACTCTCAACAACACTGTACACTGCCCACTGTACACTTCCACTGTACACTTCCATTGTACACTTCCACTGTACACTGAATACTTCAGAACCCAACCACTGGCACCCCCTTTACTCTTTAGAGTCAACACTGGCACCCCCTTTTTACTCTTCCTGCACCGGCTAGCTTGCTCTTGGATCTCTACGACCTTCTCCAGGGTGGTCCCCTCTCACTAGGCAGTTTGCAGTACTCACGACTGGGAATGCTTTCCTGAAACTCGACCCCTCTTAGCTCCGCTGGTCCTCAGCACACCGGATCCTCTCTGCAGCTCAGCTCAACCCTCTGTCCCCTCAGGCAAGCTGCCTGGGACACCCGATTCCTCTTGACAGGAGGAAAGACAGTCATACTCTCCCTCCTGGGACTTCACTTCCCTCCAAAGACACTGCGTCATGTGCTCCCCTCAAACGTATTCCCACTCCCAGAATGCTGTGTGGCAGAATATGCCTTTCTGAGGTAGATACAAGCCTAGGTGTGCCATTGGCTGGGTTTCCTCCACTGCCCAATGAGAGCCCTCATTGAGCACAGTGGGGAGACTCCCCAGTCTCAACAGCCACACCTGGAAACCATGACAACCTAGCTGAAAATCATGGCCCTGCTGATAAGCAGACAAGGCCTACTACACTTTACCAAGCACCTACCTTGTAGGGTGCTACAGAAGCAAAATTCAGCAGGAGCCACAGTGTATAAAAGAGAAGAGAGGTGGCTCTACGTGTAGCAATATGGTTACATCTAATAAAGGTACAACATTTAGCAACTCACATGGTTGATGATTAACCACTTTAAGACGGAAGGATTTGCCCCCTTAACCAATTCCGGACCACTTACGGTATATATATACTGCGGCAGGCTGACTCGTACAGGCAAAACGATGTAGGCAGCTAGGGGGCTAGCGCATGCCGCCAGCGGTGTGCTCCCACCCCAGATCGTCAGCGGGGAAGCTGATGCAGGTGTCAGGTGGCTCCGATTGCAGCTTGACAACCGCGATCATTCCCCGCTGAGAGAGAAGGACGGTCGGCTGTTGTAAACACAGCCGACCGTCCTCCCTGGGATGATCACAGACCTCATGTGATCCTGCTATTTAGTATCACATGTCTCTATGGTCATCTCATAAGCCATGCCCCCCCCCCCACAGTTAGAATCACTCCCCTAGGGTCACATTTAACCCCTTGATCACCTATACTGTTAACCCCTTCCCTGCCAGTGTCATTATTACAGTAACAGTGCATATTTTTAGCACTGATTACTGTAGTAATGTCACTGGTACCCACAAAAGTGTCAAAAATGTCAGTTAGGGGTCCGATCTGTCTGCCGCAATGTCGAAGTCCCGCATAAAATCACAGATCGCCACCATTACTAAAAAAATAAACAAAAAAACAATAAAAATGACATAAATCTTTCCCATAGTTAGTAGACGCGATAACTTTTGCACAAACCAATCAAAATACGCTTATTGCGATTTTTTTACCAAAAATATGTAGCAGAAAACAAATTGGCCTAGAATGTTAAAAAATTTTGATTTTTAATTTTTTTTTGGACAATGTCATATAGCAGAATGTGAAAAATATTGGGTTTTTTCAAAATTGTCGCTCTATTTTTGTTTATAGTGCAAAAAAAAAAAAAAAAAAAATTGCACAGGTGATAAAATACCACCAAAAGAAAGCTCTATTTGTGGGAAAAAAGGATGCAAATTTTGTTTGTGTTCAGTGTCACATGCCTGCGCAATTGTCCGTTAAAGTAACGCAGTGCCGAATCGCAAAATAGGGCCTGATCATTAAGGGGGCAAATCCTTCCGGTCTTAAAGTGTTTAATGACCAGGCCACTTTTTTCAACTTGGCACTGTATGACTTTAACTGACAATTGCGTGGTCGTGCGATGCTGTATCTAAATAAAATTTACGTCCTTTTTCCCCCACAAATAGAGCTTTCTTTTGATGATATTTGGTCACCTGTGCGATTTTTATTTTTTGCGCTATAAACAAAAAAAGAGCGACAATTCTGAAAAAAAAACAATATTTTTCACTTTCTGCTATATATCATTCCCCAAAAAAGAATGTAAAAATCTAAATTTTTTAACATTTTAGGCCAATTTGTTTTCTGCTACATATTTTTGGTAAAAAAAAATTCACAATAAGCGTATTTTGATTAGTTTGTGTAAAGTTATTGCGTACACTAACTACAGCAAAGATATATGTCACTTTTATTGTTTTTTTTTGTTTTTTTACTAGTAATGGCGGCGATCTGTGATTTTTTGCGGGACTGAGACATTGCAGCGGACAGATCGGCCCCCTACCTGACATTTTTGAAATTTTTGGGGGGACCAGTGACATTACTACAGTAATCAGTGCTAAAAATATGCACTATTACTGTAATAATGCCATTGGCAGGGAATGGGGTTAACCCTGTGGGTGATCAAGGGGTTAAATGTAAGCCTAGGGGAGTGATTCTAACTGTGGAGGGGGGGGCGTGGCTTCTGAAATGACCATAGAGACATGTGATCCTATATAGAAGGGTTACATGGGCTCTATGATCATTCTAGGGAGAAGAAAGGTCAGCTGTGTTTACAACAGCTGACCGTTCTTCTCTCTCAGCGGGGAATGATCGCGGGTGTCAGGCAGCAATCAGAGCCGCCTGCCCACTGCATCGGCTTCCCCGCTGATGAGAGGGGGCGGGAGCGCACCGCCGGTGGCGCGTGCTTACCCCCTAGCCTCCTGCGAGCGAGCGCCTTACAGTTACGCTGATTCGCGCAGAAGTGTCTGTCTGCTGCAGTACATCTACGGCGGGCGGTCGTACACAGGTTTAAAGAGGCACATCTAAGTTATGCAGGCATTCGGGGTAAAACTGTCCACACAGACCATCCTCTGCACTCTCTTGATGCCGGCTCTCAACGCCGTCAGTCTGCAACTGTGACCAGGAAGAGTACCCTGCAGTAGAGTGATTGGAAAGTGAGGCTTGAAGCGCTTGTGGAGAGCAGTGTGGAAGGGATGACGTCGATGGCGGTGAGGAGGATGGTCTATGTGGACAGCTTTACACCAGATGCCAGAATACTTAGATGTGCCTGTTTTAATCATCAACCATGAGTTGCTAAATGTTGTACCTTCATTAGATGTAACCATATTGCTACACTTAGAGGTGCCTCTCTTCTCTTTTATACTCAGTTGTGACTTGACGCTACCTGTATATCAAGATATCAACCGTTTATCAACTCAAAGTTTATAAAAAAAATTAGCTTGTCTTGCAAAATGCTCTCAAACCAAGTTACTCTCAATCCAAGATTTTGCTGTACATAGCAATTATAGTCTGATCATTAGGTGGATCAATCAAATGCCTAGTCAGCATATATGGCTCAATGTACGTGTTCCACATATACTGTATAGGTACCTTTAGCTTTTCCACAATTAGCCTATCAATGTCATTCATAATGACTTTGTGTAAATTTATCATGTAGAGACAGATCCTGGTGAAAAATTGTTGGACAAAAAGAAATTACTTTAGAAATTAGATCCTCTTTTTGAAGCCAGTGTCAATGATTACACATAATTTCTCTTGGCCGTGCATGTTAATATGAGAAGATGAAATAAATTCTATGTATACTCCTTGATAGTGAAATGCGTTAGCCAAACAGGCAGAGCAGGCTATGCACCAGAGGGATATATACATTTCTATACATTGTTTTAAAGATGGACAGCAGCTTCCTTTTCAATGTTTGAACACTATGCTTATGAACTGGACAACGAACCATTACAAACCTGCACCCATCAGTTGGAAAAGTAGCATTACAAAACAGAAACATTTGGATTTTCTAGGTGCTGAAACCACAGTATATATGGAAAATGCTGTGTACTGAGCAGCTTCCTGTTCATTCACAAACAGAAGCCTAGTGAACACAGTCTACTATACTTCAGTTATGACTGAACACACTCAGAAATAACAAAAAAAAAGTGGCCAGTAAATGACACGGACCCAGGCAGCAGGGGGAATCTATCCCGATTAGGGCGTACCCGGGCAAACCCCCTGCTCATACCTATGCTAACAACCAATGACATCATCGGTTAATAAAGAGGATGTCTGTTGCCTCCATGGCATCCTTGTTTGACCCTCCTGTGCCCCTCTCTCCCCAAGCACCGGGGTGTTATTAGCTGACTGGAGAGAAATTGAGGGAGAGGAGAAACACTGGAATACTAGTCAGTACCAGTGTGCAAAAGTGTATTTGCTTTGGAAGAATAAATCACCTCTAATATTGGTTGTCCTACATGTGTGGATGTTACTGCATTATGTAAAACTAATAGAATCGTTTTTACATTTGAGAATGGCGTGCGTTTTGACTGTCTTTAATTTTTAAGGGTGCTTTGAGACCGTGTTTCATTTAAAAGGATACATTGACTGGAAAAAAGGTTGAAAGACACTGATCTAGATAAATGAAAACCTTCATAGACACTCATTATGAAAATGATGTTTTCCAGTTAGCCAATCACCTTGGCTGAAATTATATTTTCACAGTTTTTTTATTTATTTTTATTTTTTTTACTTTACCTGTGCATATATTTATTTTTTTGGATACAAATAACTTTCTCAAACTGTTTTGCTTGACATATCACTTACTCTCCAGAGGCTAGCATGTGTACAGTTGCAGATCACTGCTTACAAAACAATGGCAAGCAATGTAGTCACCAGAATATGACTTGTGAGTCAACGCAACCTGCACATGATGGATTGAAAGCTACACCACAGGGAAAACAGTGCTTATTGTGCAGGTGATGAAATCTCTCAGTGGGTGGGAATACTAGTCGGCCCTTAAATGGCAAAACTCAGTAAGGGAGAGGTCATCCTTCACAGCTTAAAGCAAATGCTGAGAATAAATAAGGAAAATGTACTGTAGAAGACTTACAAGACATATAAACACCACACAGAAAAAAAACACCAAAAAAAAAAAAATAAACTCTTCCTTCAAGGTACACTTATTGCCTTTTGGATAAAATAAAATATTTTATTTTACATGAGTAAAGAAAATGTATATGCATGGGAAATTTTCTTAATGGAAAAGTCAAAAGGTTTTTCTTTTTTTTATTTATTTTTATTATTATTAGAGCGATGGGAAAAATAATGACATAATTGTGCAAACTATTTCCATTTCTAAGTAATGCAACCTCTGTATGCGCTGTATTATACTACATCATCAAATCATACAGCATCATCTACAAACAGTATGGCGGCGCTGTGTTCCACAGCAATACGGGCAAATTTCTGTCTGCTGAAGAACTTAACCACTTAAGCCCCGGAGGATTTTCCTGCTCAAAGACCAGGGCCTATTTTGCGATCCGGCACTGTGTGACTTTAAGGGACAATTGCGTGGTCGTGCAACGATGTACCCAAATTAAATTGACGTTCTATTTTTCCCACAAACAGAGCTTTCTTTTGGTGGTATTTGATCACCTGTGCGATTTTTATTTTTTTTGCGCTATAAACAAAAAAAGAGCGTCAATTTTGAAAAAATAACAATATTCTTCACATTTTTTTATATGAAATTCCCCAAAAAAATGTAAAAACCTAAATTTTTTAACATTTTAGGCCAATTTGTTTTCTGCTACATATTTTTGGTATTTTGATTGGTTTGCGCAAAAGTTATGGCGTTTACTAACTAAGGGAAAGATTTATGTCATTTTAATTGTTTTTTTTTTAACTAGTAATGGCAGCGATCTGCGATCTTTTTTGCGGGACTGCGACAGATCGGACCCCTGACTAACATTTTTCACACTTTTGGGGGTACCAGTGACATTACTACAGTAATCAGTGCTATACATATGCACTGTTACTGTAAAAATGACACTGGCAGGGAAGGGGTTAACTTTATTAGTGATCAAGGGGTTAAGTGTGTCCCTAGGGGCGTGATTCTAACTGTAAAGGGGCGTGATTCTAACTGTAAAGGGGCGTGGCTTGTGATGTAACCACAGAGACATACGATCTTACATAGCAGGATCGTATGATCTCTGCAGTTACAGCAGGGAGAATGACAGGCGGCTTTGTTTACATCAGGCGCCTGCCTTTCTCCCTCTCCAACGGACATCGGAGCCGCTGGTCACACACGCGGGGATGCAGGGGAACGAGCGGGGGCGGGAGCGCGCCTCCGGTGGCGCGCGCTCGCCCCCTGCAGGCTCCTGGGCGAGCGATGTAGTACTACGTCTCTTTGCCCAGGAGGGGCTGCCTGCCGCAGTAAATATACTGTGGGCGGTCGGCAAGTGGTTAATCGAGGTGGCCTAAATGCTTCTCAGCCATTCAGGAAAAACCTTGTATTTTTAACAATGAATACAAGGCAACAAGGTGGAGAGGTGAGTGTATAATGTCACAAATTTTTGCTGGCTGATTGCACTCGCAATCAGTCAGCAAAAATTGAATACCTATTACCTGCAATAGATACCTTTTAGAACGGATCTGCTACCAGCTAGCTACACGGGGGATCTAGATCAGATCTCCACTGAGCAGATTCAGACCTCCCATAAAGGAAAAAGAAAATGGTAAACCTGTAAAAAATAGAAAAATAAATTATACAGTGTGTGTGTGTGTGCTTTTTTTTTGTCCTCTTGTCAACGCAACCTAGTCTTTAGTTGGTTACATTTTTTTCTCAGCATTTGTTGCAATCTAGCACTGAAACGGGGGTCGCTAATTTTAGTGCCTATTTATCGAACCCTGCAGAGGCCACCAATAACCCAAATATCAGTTCATTCTTTTCAGCTCTAAAAAGCAGTCTAGGGGTTGTTTTTTTATAATTTTATTGCTTGTAGAACCTGTAACAGGAAAGTGGTTGGGGGCAAGGGATACTTCAAAAACATGTAACACATAGCAGTTGGTGGACAGCCTTCTATGAATCAAAGTTATTTGACATATACTTTCCTGCATAATAAATGGTGAATATAGAACAGTCCGAGCCCTCACAGCTGATGGCCATGAGGTAATTCCTGAACAGGTAAAGGGCTCACAGCTGGGAATCATGAGGCATATCTCTCTGACATGTAATATTCTCCTTAGTACTTGTTAAATACTGGACAGTCTAAAGCCTCACAGCTGAGGGCCATGGGGCAAGTCTTGGAATGTCTGGTTACCTGGTGCTAAGCCAGTAATCAGTAGCAAGTGCAGATTCCAAACACACAGTCTCAAGAATCAACTTAGGGTCACTACTAGCAAATCTCCAGGACAGCTACTAGCTTCCTCCTGACACACCCTAGTGAGTGAGATGGTGTTTTGCCACGTTTTTGGGTTTGTGTTCGATATGTGCAAAGAGAGATTACACAAATGCTTAAAAGTAAAACATTTATTAAATGTAATGACGGATACAAATAATGTTAGAGAACATAAAAAGAATACTTAACTAAAGATACTGTTTCCGCCATAGGTCCCGTAACATGGCACAGGTGACCACAGACACTTGCTCTGATGTGAGACAAAGAACTTAAAGGTTTTGGCTGTGGTACATTTTTTTTAAATGTAAGGAAAACACAACCCCCAAGCCAACTCCCTCTGCAATATGACCCCACAAGGACTTGGTCATCAGTTAACAATAACATTCCAATGACATAAGTCAGCTAAAAGTTACTAGAATAACCAAGATATTAGAAGCTTTATTAGATATTTGTGAGGCCAACCTTAATAAGGAATATGAAACATGCAATTTCCCAATCAGGTGGCAGCTCTCAAGACCAGATATCTGGTGGTATGTTTCTGCGGTCAGTTTCTGAGTAAAGTCTATTTACTCCTGGAACTTCTCAGGCCTCCCAGAACAGCTGCATGGTCCATGGGCTGCTTGGCAGCAGCCTTGCACCTCTGGAACACTCTTGGGGAGAAGGAACTGAGTCTTCAGTGTCTCAGACTATTTATCTTCATTCCAGCCTCCTGCTGGACACTCCTCTCCAATGGACTGGCTGGAACCCAATAAATATTTAGGCTGGTAGATTTGAATCTCCCACTCTAAGCTATGGAAACTTCTTCCAGAAGAGGGAAGCAATCAAACTACTGGCCAGTGAGACCCTGATCAGACGAGAACGAAGAATCACTGCTTCCTTGATTGCAGATGGAGCCAAAAACTAGATTGGCTTAGGATCCTTCGCTAGGAGGGTGCTACAGGGGGATGAAGTTCTCCTAAGGTAAATTGCATATATTCACTTTAAGTTTTACTATTGCAGGACATCATATGAAAGTCACTTTATTGTGATAACTGTTATTGTGTAGAGACCTTAAAAGTTATAAGGTGTGGAACCGAGATATTGCTAAAATAAGGGCGTTCAGGGAAAAAGGGCCTTGGGAATTCCAAGTACTTATATTTTCTCATCTTCTGTTTACCAGATCGGGGTGTGGTCGTTATTTGAATATTTGCAGATTTTCTGTATGGGGGTAGGTTGTCAAGCCTGCTCTGGTAAATTAATAAAACCGTTACTTCTGCAGGTGAATATCATTTAAAAAAATAAAAAGACACTAGGTAATAGGAAAATCGTCTTGTTCCCATGCAGAACAAAACAGTATACACATAACTCGCAGAGGTAAGAATAGTGCATCCTCCACAGGTGCTCTCTGGGTAACCCTGTTTTCACACTTTGGAGGGAGGACAAATTGCAGGGTATGTGGAGGAAGTGCTGCCTGTATATGATTTTTTTTAACAAGCCTTGAAATACTGGTGTACAGTACAGTTTTCCATCTGATTTTACATTATACATTTGTATCTGGACTTTAATATATTGGTGTGGCGCTTCAATTCAAGATTGACTACAATCACAACCCCAGGTGATAAGGAAGCCTTTGGTGTGCAGAAGCTGCCAGCCAAGTGTCTAGACACTGAATATTAACAACACTATTGGGTAGTAATAAGAAAACTTTGAGGGATATAGCTTAATTTATCCACTCTCTCAGACATCTTTAAAACCTTAGTCATGAGACCTGGTTAAGGTAGTCACAGCTGAAATACAAGGTAACAAGGGGACCAAGGGTGAAAAAAGATGGAGAAACACTACATTTAGGTCGGCCATAGATAAATCTAATTCAGCAGGAACCAGATGAATTTCGATCCAGCTATATACAGGCTGGTTGTACTGAAGTTGATCTATTGATCAACTTCAGTATAACCAGCATGTCTGGTTTTTCTCTTGTGACCACTGCCGGCGGCGGACAAACCTCCCGCTGCCAGAATGCAATAGCGCAGCGGGAGGAATTTTCCCATCCACGCTGACTGTGATGTTGGGGGAATCAAGCAATTTTCTTTTTTGTAACCCACGGTTGTAAGAAAGAAAATTGCATAATCTATGGTTTGCTTTCATTATTTTATGAGAATATATTGATATTATTTTATTTTTCTAATTTTTTTTTTAAATTAAGAATGGTTTACTATAAATACAAATGATTGTATAACTGTATTATTCCTATTGGTAAGGTAAAATATTGAAAAATTATTATTTTATTATTGTTGACTGGAAATTGACTATTTAATATGGAGAGGTTTTTCAAATTATTATAAAAACTAAAGAATTATGTAGGATCAGTAGAAATGAAACCTAGATAATTTCTGGCTAGTTGACTTACTTAACATGTCTCATTAAATCTATACATTTCCATGTAAATGAGTCTGTGTATGAAGGTTTTGCTTGAATTATCTAAATGACGTCTGTGCTTTTACTAGCAATCTCTGCCATCTTGGAAATGATTACTGAAAAGTCACACAGCTGTATTCTGCATTACTCTACTCCATATGGCTATTAGACTACTTTCATTTCATCTGGGATGCAAGCTAAAGGGATTTGATGTGGTCTTGTCTCTATCTGAGAGATTTGCTGAAATGGTTTATGTTTCCATTTGCATAATTCTTTGTGCTTTTGATTTTAATTGTATACTTACCAGTGATGAATATATACTATTTGGATGTAGTGTAAAGAAGAAAGAAACCTTTGTGCTAAGAGATTATACTGTTCAGAGCAAACTGTAAATCACAAGAAAGATATAACTTGCAACTCCTTCAATGAAATATTCATTTTAATGCATGGCTAGGAGACACTGGGGTTTTGTTTAATAACATGAATTTATGTAAAGAATAATAGGGTGGTGTAGCACTTAGAATAGTTGTCAGCATTTGGCAAGGTAGTAAAAGGGAGCTAATGAAAGCTGATTTATTTGATGTGAGTTTTAGTATGGCATTGTGCATTGCTCTATGTTAACAACAGCTACATCCACCTCTCTTGAGGAACATTTCTTGTTAAAGTTTATGGCTTTACATCTGTTTTGACCCTTATTGTCCTGCTTGTTTTCAGACCAATCACAGTAATATGACTCCTTTTTCAAACTCTACATTCCTTAATTTAGAGGATTTTAGAGGGGGCAGAAAACAGTTTATATTCCGTAGACAAAAAATAAAATTATAGACCTGGCAGGAGTGGGGTCAAGAACTCAATGACAATGTTTGAGTACAGGTTAGCTACAATAAGCTGATCAATGCCTCATGCCACCCCAAAAGGGTAGTAGTCTTGATGGATGCATATACTTAACTTTACCCACTGTTGTATTGTCTGTAAGGAAAGAATGCTGTTGCTCTTGGAAATTAAAGTACCACATTTTTGGTGACAGGTCTGTCCTTGTGTAAAGTGTATCTAAATCCAACATTTTTCTGAATGTAGGATTTTGTTAGAACCCCTGTAAGAATTATATTGCTCTTCCAGGAATTACCAAATCCTTTGAATTTGCTATCTTTGGGGTGATCCACCCTCTCAGGTGATCGTTGGCACTGGGACTGAAAATGAGGGAAAATCCAAAATTTTGAGTTGTCACCAGAACATGAAATCTCCAAATAGGATCACTTGTAGCAACTAATGTCTAAGAGGAACTCTCACTTCCTTTTGTGTCTACAGGACAGATGTGAAGTGAATTCTCTCCATTGCGACACAGAGAAAAAAGTGAAACAACAGTTCTTTTAACTCTTCCCTACTCTGTCTCTGACCAAATCTAAAAAATGTTTTGGCTTTAGATATACTTTTACATAGTGAAAAAATCACAAGAAGTGTCCTAAATTTTATTAAAAATATGAATGTAAATGAAACTTAAAGCTCAACTACAAGGAAACTTAAAAAAAAACAATTTCCTCTTCCCACCTGCTTATAAAAGGAAATCTCAAAGCAGTCTATTATCCAGTGCAGCATTCCTTGCCTTTCTTTGGTTCAGGCTAACACTTTTATTTATTTATTTATTTATTTTAATTTTAACTTAAAGTGGCTGTGAGCTCAAATCATCAAGCACTCTGATGTCTCCCAGCCAGCCTGAGCTCACAGGAGAATGATTCAGAGAACAGTGCATTGCATACTATTTACTGCTTTTGAGGACCACCCACCATCACTATAGGAAGAAGAGTGAAGGTGCATCACATGACCAGCCTGAAAACAGCATAAAATAAAGTGGTTGTAAACCTCTGAAATTAAAAATAAACAAAGCATATCCTCATAGAGAGTACTTGCCTCAGTCTACAACATTTGCTATGGCTCATGTTTGCTTTCTTCTTCCTCTGCTGCCTGCAGGGAGTCACTTGGACATTAAGCATACCTGGGAAACAGCACTTCCCAGCACACATCAGGTGATGTGCATGTTTCCCAGTGAGAATGTGTAGGGAGGGTGGTCCTTTTCCTGAACTCAGTTCCCAAATCCCAGAATTTATTCAGATCATATGTGGTTGGTCATTATGTTCTCCATGTTTCCCTCTTTGTAGGCTGCCAAACACGTGAGAGGCCTAACACGGGGTGGGTTCTTCTGGGCTATTCTAGGCACTTTGAATAGGGTGCAAGTATAGGAAAACAACTATGGCGCATAGGCCTAGCGCATTATCCTCAATACATATTTTAATTGAATACTAAAAAAACAGAGGTGAATATAGAAAAAGGTAGAGAAAGTAGAACCTACTTTTGCAGAAAAAGCATACTTTGTGGGCACAACATGAGGCAGTCAGTATAAAAAAAGAATAATCTTTATTACAAATATTGTTAAAAAAGACAAACATTATAAAATCGTTACAACACCCTTTACTTATCAGTAGGTCAACAGATCCACAATAACAGACATGGAGGCATCGATTCAGTCATGCAGGATATGTGAGTCCATCAAAATGAAAAAAGTGGGTAGATATCAAAGATCAAGTCCATAATTCTTACATGCGTGTTAGTCAACGCGTTTCGCAAAGTTTATTTGCTTCCTCAGGACAGATTGGGTGGGTGCTATTATAGAGTTCAAAAATATACAGAAATATTCACATAAGTATCTTATATTGGAACAATATATATAAATGTTTTAAGTAGCATTTTTCATACATCTGTGCATCTTGTCTTGTAAAAAAAAACATCAACTGCCTAAATCCTTATGCGTAATGCTTGTAGACACATCAGCTATCTATGAAAAGTTAACAGCAGTTATCTTTTTATAGATAGTGATGTGTCTACAAGCATTACGCATAAGGATTTAGGCAGCTGATGTTCTAATAAAGCTATGATGCAAGCATTGGTTTGTGAGTATATTCAACTCCGTTTTTTATTATTCAATAAAAACTTTTTTCGAGGATAATGCGCTAGGCCTATGCACCAATTGTGTTTTGTCTATATTTGCAGTCAACTTGGACATTGCCAGTCTGTGGAGGGCAGTGAGGAGTGCATTATCTACATACATGAAGATGTCAAAAATAGGAATTTGACAACACGTTGGGACTTATTGCACAGCGCAGGAAAGCATTTATTGTGGTAACTTTGAAGAGGGTCACTGGCTTACACCAGCAGTACCTTTACTGGAACAACCAACTGACCTCTAATAAGTTCTATCGATGTTACATTACTACAGTCACTTGTGCATTTAGAAGGGACACGCAGAGCCCTTGCCATTTCCACCTGTCCAGCGTATCACCGCTACCTTGCTCTCAGTAACCATATGGGATCCAACAGTGCACCTAGCATGAACTCTATACGTGCTCTTAACTTAACTCTTCCTCTTCTGTACCTTTGTACAGGATGATGGCCCTGGCAGTGCAGATGTGCTCCTATTGCTATGGAAGATGGATTGCTGCTGAATTGCTGCAGTATAGGTACTTGCCTATTCATTCACAGAGGAAGCCCACACACAGCCATGATGTTTTAAATAAAGTCACAGCAGGTGCGGGGAGAGGAACCCCCAGCTGCTGTCACAGAGGGGAGTAGAATAAGGGGGTGGACTTCTGGGGCTTGTTACGTTACACCCTAAATATGGGTGTGACATGCTCCAAAAGTGAAAACTTAGCCCTTATTTTTTTTTACCAAGATCTCCTACTCAAATATCATTCCTGCTTTCTAGCAAAGAGAGACCCTGTCCTATAGAAAAATAAAGGAAAATAAAATAAAAAACTTCACACAGTTTGGATGTTTCTAAATTTCAATTTATTTTATTTAAAACTGAGTGAAAGCACGTATAACATTAATGGAATGGAATGGTTTCATGCTAATGCATTCTACTGGAATAATAACATTAAAGCTTTCTCGTTTTGGTGGTCATGTCATTTTCTGAACATTGCATGTCTCTCAGCAAGTTAATTGCTGTTTATAAATGATAGATAACAGACAACCCCTGTTTTCTGGTTTTTGAGTCCCTCTGCAATTTGTAATATGCCCTGCTTTAAAATAGCATGTGCACTATGCACGATGATGGTGCTTTACTGTACATCTTTATACGAGTCTACCAGACTGTTCAAATTGGTTAAAAACATTTGTCTTACTATGTAGGTTATCTTGTAATCTCAGTTGTTGCTCTGCAGGGATGGTAAAGTGCATGGCAAGCCAATTTTTTTTTTTTTATATTTGGATAGAATAGAGAAGGATTAAAATACCTGTTGGTTTTTTTCTTTCTATTCAGGGCTCAATTTGAGAAACTGACCCTCCATTTCTGTCCGACTGGCAACAGTTTCGCTAGACAGTATGTTATTGAAACCCTCTGGCAAGTGACACAGGTTTTTCCAGAGTGTGGAAACAAAGTACCAGTTGGTCTTCACCAGAATTCTTGAAGGCAGAGATGACTTGGAAACCCTAGTGGTCCCTAGCCACTTCCCGCTAAATCACCCACCTGTACGTCATTTGGCTGCAAGTGGTTGTACAAGAATGATGCCTGCAGCTGCAGGCATCACCCTAGTACCATTTTTTTAAAACAGGCAGTCGGCTCTCTTGTAATAACAACTGATGCAGCCCAGCAGCTGCTCGGCTCTTATTACATGCTGCGAGAGGGGACCTCCCCCCTCCTGTCACCTCCCTTGCTCGCCCAGGCTCTACTGTCCCACGGGGAGATCTGAGCGACCAGCCAGCACGTCCGCCAGCTGACCTGGCTTTGATCAGGTCTCGGCTATGGTAACCCAGAAGCGATGTCATGACATCATTTCCAGTTTACTCTGCAACCAATGGCGCTAGTTTCCAAAAATTGAAAGCATTCAAAAATGATGATCTTGGAGTTTTGAATGCTTTCAAGTGCAGAGAAGGGGTTTGGGGGTCTTAAAGGCTTGTACAAACTATAAGATAATCGAGTGAGGATTTTTGTACGATTTTTGTATAGTGTGTACACAACTTTCAACAGCCGATTCTGACTTTTAGGGCAAAAATTCCTGATGGGACAAAATCCAAAATTTTTCACACATGGGAACAGAACAGATTTTCGTTTAATGTGTACCATTTTGTACGATTTTCATACAAGAAAAATCTGAAAAGAAAGACTGCGCGTGATCAGAAACAATATACAACAAAAAAAAAAGCCTTTGTCATACGATAATTTTCAAACAAATTTTTGTTCATCTTTTTTATAGTGTGTACCCCCATTTTCTTATAGTGTGTACCCCACTTTAGACCCCAGATCCCTTCATAAAGAGTACCTATGACGTGCCTATTGCTGTCAGAGGGATGTTTACATTCAGTGGCGGCTGGTGCTCAAAATCTTTGGGGGGGGGGGCGCAAACAGAAAAATGTAATAGGCATTGCTTCGCGGCAAATACTTAGTAAACAATTGCGTGACTTTGAGGTCGCACAAGTGTGAAAGGGGCCTTCAGTAATCAAGGTACAAAAATATGTAGCAGAAAATAAATTGGCCTAAAATCTTAAAAAATTTTGATTTTGATTTTGTCCGAAGCTAACAGTGCTGAAATCCAAAAGAGTAGCAACTTACTTTGTCCTGCACAGTGGGGGATTTTCACTTGGGGTACCAGGATGTTCACATGGGGTTCGAGAGACATGGTCCAGAAACTGTCCTACCTCAACAGTGCTAAAATCCCAACAAGTCACTGCAATGCACAGAGGTAGATGTTCACCTAGGGTTCCACGGACATGGTCCAGGAAGTGCCAAAGCTAACAGTGCTGAAATCCCAGCAACTCACTGCCATGTAAAGGCGTAGATGTTCACATAGGGTTCCATGGACATGGCACAGGAACTGTCCTCCCCTCAGTCTCAGCACATGATCAATGAAACACTTAACTCATGCTTCCCACAGCTTGCTGTGTGCCTGCAAGGAGGAAGAGGGAGCCCTGTGTGCTCTTCTCTCTGCTAGCAATGTCAGTGTGCAGCTGGCAACGTCAGACGCCAGATGTCGTTCCTGGACCAATCACAGGACAGCAATTGAGAGTGGGAGTGTTTGGAGCGCATCGCTCTGTGCTCCGAGGACACTCTAAAGGGCCACAAATCAGCTTGCAAGAAACTGGCACATGATGCCAAAACCCCCACCCCTCTCCATAGCCGCAGTGTGTACACTTTTTTTTTTTTTTTTTTAATGCTGATGTTACAGTGACTAGCCTTGGAGAGGGGGGGGGGCGGCGCCCTTGAACCCCCAATTGACCAGCCGCCACTGTTTACATTCCTTGTGACAGCAATAAAAGTGAGCAAAAAAAAATGAAAGTAAATAAGAAAAAAAAATGAATGTAACGTGCCCCATCCCTCCATGCTTGCCCGCAGAAGCAAATGCATGCGTAAACAGTGTTAAAACCACACATGTGAGGTATTACCATGATTGTTGTTGCGAGAGCAATAATTCTAGTGCAAGACCTCCTCTGTAACTCTACTGTAACAGGTAATCTGTAACAAAATTTAAAGCGTCGCCTATAGAGATTTCTAAGTACCATAGTTTGTCGCCATTCCACCAGTGTGCGCAACTTTAAAGCATGACATGTTAGGTATCTATTTACCCGGCGTAACATCATCATTCATATTATGCAAAAAAATTGGGCTAACTTTACTGTTTTGTCATTAAAGTGTATTTTTTCCCCAAAGAAATTGCGTTTGAAAGACCACTGCACAAATAGAGTGTGACATAAAATATTCAGTGTACAATAGTGACAGCCCCAAATCAAAAAATATATAATTAACAAATGAAACTGCTGCCCCTTGTTGTGTAAATTACACAAAAACACCAATATTAAACATATATAACATTAAACAATATAACATTTCAGCGCCTCCTTTATGTTTAATATTGACATAAAATATTGCAACAACCGCCATTTTATTCTCTAGTGTCTCTGCTAAAAAATTATATATATAATGTTTGTTTCTAAGTAGTTTTCTAGCAAAAAAATAAAAACTGATTTTAACTTGTAAGCAACAAATGTCAGAAAAAGGCCTGGTCTTTAAGTGGCTAGAACTCTTTGCTGCAACTGGCACCAGGACGTGGCCCCTGGGATTGAGCTTCTTATTCTAGTTGCCACACAGGAAGTGAGGGGATACAGGCAGTAATATATAAAATAACTTTGGACCCTTCCCTATTCTGTGGGGTGGATTTACTAAAGGCAAATAGACTGTGCACTTTGCATGTGCAGTTGCACTCATTTTCCCCAGAGCTTGGTGAATGTTTTAAAGAATACCCAATAAGGTGCAGGGAAAATGAAAAACAAAATGCATTTTTGCATTCACATGACTGGATGATGAAAATCAGCAGTGCTTCACCACATTCACTGAGCTCTGGGGAAAATAAGTTCAACTGCACTTGCAAAGTGCACAGTCTATATACCTTTAGTAAACCAACCCCTCTTCTAAAGCGTAGTTCTACAGACACTCTGGGATAGCAGGGCCCAGGGGCCCTAGTTCTACTTGATTAGGAGAGATACTAGTGAAATCTGCCCTTCAGCACCCCCTTTCCAACACACACACACACTAAATCAATCATTTTTTTACAGGCACAGTTCTCCCTGCATCTCAACACACCAAGAAAACCAATAGAAAACAGTAGGCAATAGTCATACAAGTGCACTATTACTAAACTGTCATGTAGCTTTTCTTCCGCCTCCTAACCAAAAAGTTATTACTATGGTGGGAACAATTTCTAACTAGGTTAGTTATTACATTTCTAAAATATAGAATACATCTATTATTATAAAAACCTCAGTGCTATTTTTAAAAAGTACTCGAATTTTCATGGACAATTACATGGTTTAGTGAGAAGATATACTTCTTGTAGTTGTTTTTTGGGTCTTGAGAATATTTGAAATTGTCCCTGTGAAATCTCATGCAAGTTTTAAACAAATTTTGTGATGTTTATTGCTAACAGAAGCTAAATGTATTGCCGCCCTATTCCTCTTTTTTTGCATGATTTAAATGCATGCAAATGAACCGCAATTATATCATATTTTCTGTTCGGTCGTTAGCCATTGCCTGGTGCCATTGACTTTCCCTGGAGTTCTATGTAAAGGTCACTTTTTATAGAGCTAATAGAGCAGAAAAATAGAGAATGAATATATTTCTTCACACACGAGATGGTACATTTAGAACAATGAACATCTAGTCTAATAAAAAGTCACAGACTAGGGAACTCTCCTCTAAACTTGTTCCCTAAACCTGCCACTAGTACCAGATTTCTTGCAGCTAATCCTCACATTAAGGACCTTGATGTTGTATTTTCATGCTGGGACAGACGTATAGTTTTTTTTTTTTTTTATCTAGGCTCATGCTGTGGAGGTACAGATACCAGCTCATTAATGTAAGCACTCTGAAAACAACAGTTGCTTCACTGCCAGCATTTTCCTGGTACTGCTTGCTTGATTTGCTTAGAATGAGTTTGAAAATCTCAGCATAAAACCACTACCCCAAACTAGGAAAATGCAGGTGCATTTCATAAAATTAGAATTTTTATCAAAAAGTTTATGTATTTCAGTAATTCAATTCAAAAAGTGAAACTCATATATTTTATATAGATGCGTCACACACAGAGTGATATATTTCAAGCACTTCTTTCTTTTAATTTTGATGATTAAGGCTTACAGCTAGCAAAAACCCAAAATTCAGTATATCTGAAAACTAGAATATTACATAAGACCAATTTAAAAAATTATTTGTAATACAGAAATGTTAGCTTTCTGAAAAGTATGTCCATGTACAGTACAGTAGGCACTCAAAACTTGGTCGGGGCTTCTTTTACATGAATTACGGCATCTACTGAGGTGTTATGGAAGCCCAGGTTGCTTTCATAGCAGCCTTCAGCTCATCTACATTGTTGGGTCTGGTGTCTCTCATCTTCATCTTGACAATACCCCACAGATTCTCTATGGGGTTTAGGTCAAGTGAGTTTGCTAGCCAATCAAGCGTAGTAATATAATGATCATTAACCAGATATTGGTACTTTTGGCAGTCGTCGCGCCCCATCCCCCGGCACTAATTTAACACAACTAGAGGATGATCAAATGAAATGGAATCAGTATACAGAGGTTTACTTCTGAGAGATATTAAAGGAACACTCTAACCGTCATGACCACTTCAGTAATTTGAAATGGTTATGTGGTCAGAAACACTGCACATGCTGGGATATTTACAGTTATGTGCTGGGGGCTAGTTGCACCCCTAGCACATGTGACTTAGGCAGCCAGAAAAGGTCATGTCCTTATTCATACATGTATGAACAAGGACATGACATATTATGACAAAACACAACTAGTTATTAAAAAACATATTGCAACAATTTACACACGCTAATGCACATACCTTTTCTACTTATTTTGCAGACTGCTGGCGGGCAGTGTTGCCAACCCCCCGGAGTGAAATTTACTGGCAGAATGCCAAAAATTTACGGACGGCACCAATTTTTTACTGGCACTGCAAAAATGTACATAAAATAGCCGTTTTCAGTGCTACACCGTGCAAATATGAATAATTAAACTATAAACATGTAGATAGTGCTATTAGCAATGCGTTTAAGTTAAACAAAAGTCAGTGCCCACTTACATTATTGTATTCTCTCCCCCTTACATCAGTGACCCCCCCATCAGACTGGTCTGGCGGCGCTGTCACTGACCTCCCCTCAGGTGCACTGTGCAGGGCTCAGTCAGACGGCTCTTTTCTCCACTCCGCAGGCCCCACACATCTAACTTCTCCCGTGACCCCCATCCCGGCGGCGCTCTCACTCCTCACTCGCTCTTGACTCCTCTCCAGACTTCCCTGCAGAGACTGCAGACATGATAAAAGAAAAGATGGTTCGAAACTGCGGACATGGAACAGAAGGTGGTCAGAGACTGCGGACAAGGAACAGGAGGTGGTCAGAGACTGCGGACAAGGAACAGGAGGTGGTCAGAGACTGCGGACATGGAACAGGAGGTGGTCAGAGACTGCGGACATGGAACAGGAGGTGGTCAGAGACTGCGGACATGGAACAGGAGGTGGTCAGAGACTGCAGACATGGAACAGGAGGTGGTCAGACACTGCAGACATGGAACAGGAGGTGGTCAGAGACTGCGGACATGGAACAGGAGGTGGTCAGAGACTGCAGACATGGAACAGGAGGTGGTCAGAGACTGCGGTCATGGAGCAGGAGGTGCTCAGAGACTGCGGACATGGTACAGGGGGTGCTCAGAGACTGCGGACATGGAGCAGGAGGTGCTCAGAGACTGCGGACATGGAGCAGGAGGTGCTCAGAGACTGCGGACATGGAGCAGGAGGTGCTCAGAGACTGCAGACATGGAACAGGAGGTGCTCAGAGACTGCGGACATGGTACAGGGGGTGCTCAGAGACTGCGGACATGGTACAGGGAGTGGTCAGAGACTGCGGACATGGTACAGGGAGTGGTCAGAGACTGCGGACATGGTACAGGGAGTGGTCAGAGACTGCGGACATGGTACAGGGAGTGGTCAGAGACTGCGGACATGGTACAGGGAGTGGTCAGAGACTGCGGACATGGTACAGGGAGTGGTCAGAGACTGCGGACATGGTACAGGGAGTGGTCAGAGACTGCGGACATGGTACAGGAGGTGGTCAGAGACTGCGGACATAGAACAGGAGGTGGTCAGAGACTGCGGACATGGAACAGGAGGTGGTCAGAGACTGCGGACATGGAACAGGAGGTGGTCAGAGACTGCGGACATGGAACAGGAGGTGGTCAGAGACTGCAGGACATGGAACAGGAGGTGGTCAGAGACTGCAGACATGGAACAGGAGGTGGTCAGAGACTGCAGACATGGAACAGGAGGTGGTCAGAGACTGCGGACATGGAACAGGAGGTGGTCAGAGACTGCGGACATGGAACAGGAGGTGGTCAGAGACTGCGGACATGGAACAGGAGGTGGTCAGAGACTGCGGACATGGAGCAGGAGGTGCTCAGAGACTGCGGACATGGAGCAGGAGGTGCTCAGAGACTGCGGACATGGAGCAGGAGGTGCTCAGAGACTGCGGACATGGAGCAGGAGGTGCTCAGAGACTGCGGACATGGAGCAGGAGGTGCTCAGAGACTGCGGACATGGAGCAGGAGGTGCTCAGAGACTGCGGACATGGAGCAGGAGGTGCTCAGAGACTGCGGACATGGAGCAGGAGGTGCTCAGAGACTGCGGACATGGAGCAGGAGGTGCTCAGAGACTGCGGACATGGTACAGGGAGTGGTCAGAGACTGCGGACATGGAGCAGGAGGTGCTCAGAGACTGCGGACATGGAGCAGGAGGTGCTCAGAGACTGCGGACATGGTACAGGGAGTGGTCAGAGACTGCGGACATGGTACAGGGAGTGGTCAGAGACTGAGGACATGGTACAGGGGGTGGTCAGAGACTGCAGTCATGGTAAAGGGGGTGGTCAGAGCCTGGGTGGACATGGAAGTGCCCTCCTCACCCCCTCACAGCAGTTTCTTCCTATGTCCCCCTTCACATCAGTGTCCTCCTCCTAAGTCCCTTTCACCTCTCCATAGCGTGTTGGAGGCTCGGAGCCTCACTCACCAGACAGTCCTCTGTTGTTCTGTGTGCACTGCAGCTGCCTCTCCTGTCTGTCACACAATCTGTTGCTCTGTCCACTCCACCGACCACCACACCACCATCCGTCCAGCATCCTCCTCGACTTCTAATACTCCACAGTGACAGACAGTTCAGACTCCACTCCACACTGTCACTGGCGCCTGTACTGCCGATTGGTTCAACTTTAGACGTCACTTCCGCCGCGCGGCCGCCGCGAGTACGAGACTTCCATTAAGACACCGGGAAAACTTTAATGACGGCGGGGGGCGGAGTCGGGGGCGGAGGCAGGGGCGGGCGCAGGCGGCCGTGGCACTCCAGTGCGAGTCTGCGATGTCTCTGCGAGAGGAGAGAACACTTGCCTCGGGGTCGGATCTCCGGAACTGCGTGCCGCGCATGCGCAGTTCTGATCTTGCCACCGCCGTTTTAGATTTACGGGCACTTTTCTCCTGCTACGGGCATTTACGGGCAGGAGAAAAGCGCCCTGTTTTTACGGGCTGTCCGTAAATCTACGGGCGGTTGGCAACACTGCTGGCGGGTACTGCTGGTGCGTTTACTGCTGGTCATGCGGGTACTGCTGGAGGAGAGCAGAGCCGCTGCTTCCTTTATGGCTCCTGTCACAGGCGGAGGAGGAGTGCATTTCACTGACTACAGACATCCTCGCAGCAGCCGAGAGATCGCACGTAACTTGCAGCCTAGTGCGTGCCCATCCAATGCAGCTTCACCAGTGCGTGCCCATGCAATGCAGCCTCACCAGTGCATGCCCATCCAATGCAGCCTGATCAGTGCCCATCCAATGCAGCCTCACCAGTGCAAGCCCATCCAATGCAGCCTCACCAGTGCATGCCCATCCAATGCAGTCTGCAATGAAGAGAGGAGAGCCGCTGGATTACACAGAATGGGGAACTCCCACTTACCCGGCAACCGCTGTCATACTAAGTCTTGTCTCCAACCAATGTGCTGTCTATCACCAATGTGCTGTCTATCATAGGAGACGGTCTAGAAGGCGGGGCTTCTTATGACAGTGGCGCCGGGTAATCAGGAGATCCCCGCTCTGTTTGTAATCTGGCTCGCCCCCCCCTCCTCCCCTCCCCTCCAAGGCAGCCTCTGCCTACAGTTAGTTGAAAGCCGCTGTGGCCGTGCCCCCGACTCGACTTCCTTCCTCTCCAGCAAAAAAAAAAAAAAGTTGTCAGGGGGCAGTGGGCCGCATTGCCTGCGGTTCCTGGCCGCATGGGCTGCAGGTTGGACATGCCTGCTCTAGAATTACCTAGTAGAGCGGTGCTGATTTTGGACTTGATAAAACACAGTGGACCAACACCAGCAAATGACATGGCTCCCTAAATCATCACGGACTGTGGAAAATGTTGCATTTCATAAGGTCCCAGAGCCTGGAGGAAGAGTGGTAAGGCACAGAATCCAAGTTGCATGAAATCCAGTGTGAGGTTTCCACAGTCTGTGATGACTTGGGGAGCCATGTCATCTGCTGGTGTTGGTCCACTGTGTTTTAGCAAGTCCAAAGTCAGCGCAGCCCTCCACCCGGAAATTCTTTATGCTTCCCTGTGCTGATCAGTTTTATGGAGATGCTGATTTCATTTTCCAGCAGAACTTGGCACTTGCACACACTGCCAAAAGTACCAATACCTGGTTTAATTATTATGGTATCATTGTGCTATATTGGCCAGCAAACTCGCCTGACCTAAACCCCATAGAGGGGTATTGCCAAGAGGAAGATGAGAGACACCAGAACCAGCAATGCAGATAAGCTTAATGCCGCTATCAAAGCAGCCTGGGCTTCCATAACACCTCAGTAGTGCCACAGGCTGATCCCCTCCATGCCATGCAGCATTGATGCAGTAATTCATGCAAAAGAAGCTGTAAGCCATAATCATCAAAATTAAAAGAAAGAAATGCTTGAAATATATAACTCGGTGTGTGACGCACCTATATAAAATATATGAGTTTCACTTTTTGAATTACATTACTGAAATAAATTACATTTTTGATGATATTCAATTTTTTTTGAGATGCACCTGTATGCTTTAGCTAGTGGCTTTGGTGCAGACTCTATTACAAGGAAAATACCATTGTAACTTTATTACTGCTATGACAATCCAATCACAGACTGGGAAGAGAGACAAGCAACATGTGCTTGTCTAAGGCTTGCCGTTCGAAAGCTAAGCCATCATATTTTGACTCAAAGCTTCATCCTTTCTAGTATATTGGTATGTGCCAGTTACTCAGGTTCTGTAACTTGATGTATGGTGTCACACATGACAGCTCCTTTGTATTTTGTAGGCTCCCTGGGCTTCTAAAGCAAGAGCATGAAGAACTGGAATGGGCCTAGAAAAACTTGTTAGGCCATAGGCTTCGATACCCGTACAAATCTAGGGCTGTAGGTAAAGTTCAAACTGCTCTAAGTACACACAAATGATAGCCTTTTCTACATGTCCCCCTATTGCTACAAATCAGATTTCCTAATTATTAAAGTACAACTAAAGGCAAAACTTGTTTTTTTATTTGAATTTAATAGATTAGAAAAGCAAAATTACAGATATAGATACAAGTTTGATATCACGAGAAGTAGAACGGTTACATTACATGAACATAATGCAACAGTAAGGTTCATGTTTCAATAAAGGAATTAAACTGAACGGTCAAAGTAAAAAAGACAAAGAACAGATGCGTAACAACATCTAAGGCATCAAATACAGATACATACATTGAGGTTTCATGAATGATGGTCTTATCAGAACAATGTAAAGATGAGTATGCTGCAGGGATCGCACATCATAATAATCATCATTGATGCTTCAGTATATGGTCACAAGGAGAATAGGAGGGGTGCAGGACAAGATAAAATAAGGAGAACAAGATAAAAACAAGATAAGATAAGGATACTCTCTGTCATGGGTGCAGTGGGCTAGGTCAATGTCGCCCATGGTTGAAAATTGGAGGAGCAGTGAAACATGGACATGCGGTCCAGGTAAGAATAAACTGGTCTTCCTTCCTGCCTCCTACGCCAACAGTCCTTTAATGTCTCTTATGAAGTCCAGTTCAATAGCCCATTCCCCCAGGGAAGGTACAGTGGTTGACTTCCGGTGACGGGGAATCGCATAATTTTTTTTATGTTGGACAGAGTGGAGATGAATTAGAACACCTGTCAGTTTTTATTGCTCTCTGTACTACCATTAGGGAGATTCCCCCTCCCATTTATCCTGTTTACCATTATCATTGGAAGTAAAAGTAAAAGCAAATCACAAATGTTGGGTCCCCAGAAAAGTAATAGAGGGGGGGGGGGATCTTCCAATGGGGACACTAGTTCTGGTGACCTAGGGGTCCCCAAGGGATTCTCTTAATTTGCAGGGATTGCCTCTCACTTCCTGTTGTGATATGGGAATCTCCCAAATGGGATACAGATGGCAAAAAATAAACTGAAAGCGGTTATGACTCTCCTTTACTCTAACCAAAATGAAAAAGAAATTTGCTTAAAGTTCTACTTTAGGTATATGAAAAACACATGCTGTCTTTTCTTATGTGGAATCTTTGATAGATTTTAAAATCCATTAACAGCTTTACTGCACCCCCTTTGAACTGATAACTATTCTTCTTATGCAATGTTTTCATACAGTACTTTGATTAAAAATACAACCAATATAGTTTGAGCCCTGCAAAAGGCTATATATTTTCTTTCAACCACCTGTCGACCAGCCGCTGTAGTTTTACGGCTGCAGGTCAGCTCTGTCCCGTGAAACGACAGACCTGTATGTCACTTCACAGGACCGCTAGTGGGGGAATGCGCAAGCACCGATTGGCTACAGGGGGAGCCAGGAGCAGGTCGAGTGGCTGCAATATCCGTCGGTCACCCGCGATCGCTCCCTGTGGAGACACAACAACGGTCTGCCATTGTAAACACGGCAGACCGTTGTTCTGTCAGTAATGATGACCTCTTATTTAAGAACACAGGTCTCTGTGTCCATGCAGCAAGTCAATCCCCCACAAAGTTAGAAAGCACCTCCTAGGGACATATTTAACCCTATGATTGCCCCTGGTGGTAACTCCTTCCCTGCCAGTGTCAGTACAGTAACAGTGAATATTTTTAGCACTGATTACTGTAGCAATGTCATTGGTCCCCCAGAAGTGTCAAAAATGTCAGTTAGGTGTCCGATCTGTCAGTGGCAATGTCGCAGTCCCACTAAAATAAATACATAAATCTTTCCCTTAGTTTGTAGACGCAAAAACGTTTGCGCAAACCAATCAATATACACATATTGGGATTTTTTATACCAAAAATATGTAGCAAAATACATATTGGCCTAAAATGATGAAACATTTTAATTTTTTATTTTTTTTATTGGGAATGTTATATAGCAGAAAGTAAAAAATATTATTTTTTTTTTCAGAATTTTTGCTTTTTTTTTTTGCTTATAGCGCAAAAAATAGAAATCGCAGAGGTGACCAAATACCACTAAAAGAAAGCTCTATTTGTGGGGGAAAAAAAGGACATCTATTTTATTTGGATACAGCGTCACAACCAAGCAATTGTCAGTTAAAGTAATGCAGTGCCGTAACGCAAAAAATGAGCTGGTCAGAAGTGGTTAATGCCCAGGTGTCGGCATTCTGGCTTTTTATGTTCTCAGGCATGGAATGTTAAGTAATGTTGCAGTGGAAAGGTGGGCATACCTGTGTGCATTTATAGTTCTCCAATTCCAGCATTCCCCTAGCATTCAGGATCCAATTATTATGGTTTTCGATCATGTGACCATGTGACAGCTGATCGAAGTGATCACATGCAGACTGGAAGTGTTTATGAACAGGTTTCTCCTGCCTGCAAATGCAGTCTACTGCAGCCTGAATATACCCTGAACTGTAAGCTTTTGTACCTAAACTGTTATTTTGCTTGCAGTGCTGTGCGCCTTTTATCTGGGTAATTGGTAATTTTCAATCCAAAGAATCATCCCGTGAGGAAGAGGTATTTGTGTTACCTGTCATACTCATTATTTAGTTGTTGTATCCTTGTCCACTGCTTAGTGCATATTTTCAACACACAACTCGAAAGCATTGATCGAACATTGCACAACATATGTAATGAACAAAGCAGCTGGCCCTAGGAAATACGCAGTATACACAGTAGTCTATATACATGTTTATTAAATCTTTCATCTAAAGTAAACTTTAAATTGAAAGATTTTAAACATTTACATATGTTGATATAATCGCTTGTTTGCAGGTAGATGTTTCATTCATGTTTCCTTTTAAAACTTTAAACAATTGTACAGATTCTCTTTGCTAAACCCCTGTAGAAATATGTTTCCACATCAAAGCCAAACTAAAATGATATGAATATAAACACCAATGAATCAGTTCAGCATAACTGAACTGCATTGGCAGAAATACAATACTAAATTCAATTCCAACTTTCCTAGGTATTGACAGTTTGTTTTCTGGCAAAATCATCTAGACTTGACCTTCTGAAGAGGATTTAGATGTTGCTGAGTAGTGGCAAGATACTTTCTCTAAGTGTTCTTACTCTATGAACACTTAGAGAAATAGTTGGTAATTGGTTCACATTGCACTTACCATATCAGACAGGAAAGCATTTTAAACATAGTGATCGGTTGACTACCAAGTCCCATTACATACATCATTAAACATGCAATTTGCACAGTAGAAGAGCTACTGCTCGAAACTGAATCAACTATACTGACAACAGAGACCACCACCTGTATTTCACATTTTTTAAAGTCTTTCTAGTAAGAAAATAAACATTTGGTATTAGGAGGTATTGTAACTGTCAGAGATTGTATTAAATGGCAGATAATTAGCATTTTGTTTGTGAATGAATAAACCTGGTAGTTTAACATAGGCATAGTCACAAATAAAGTAACATTTTTGTAAGTATTTTGCCCCACACTTCCCGCTGGCCGCCACCAGGAATCAAACAGGCTCTCGCAAGGGAGAGAAGCCTTTCAGTAGCTGCGAGGGATTTCCCCCCCCCTCCCTCTCCTACTCTCTTTCTGTATATCGAATGGCGCTCTTGAGGACCCAATCGCCCGCTCTGTTCCCTCCCCTGCTTCCTTATGGGTAGGGGAGCAAATCACCAGTCAGCAAAGGATTGTGGGACATGTAGTCCCTGACACAAACAGTCCAATAATCTTCTATGGGAACAGGACCACATATTCTAGGGCACAGGCAGATGCCACGAGGCAAGGGAGAAGACTGGACCCGGGGGAGAGATGTTGCCAGTGCACCATTCCTTCCAAGTATTCACAGCCAGTGGGGGACATCCTGTCTGAGAGGGGAACCTAAGCGCACCTCCAGAGGCACCTGAACCAACGGCTTAAAGTATTCCAGTTGTGAGGTAGCCAGTTGGAATATCTGAAGAGCCTGTCTGTTCTAGGACATTTCGCTTGGGCCTTGACTGCAGGAAACAGAGACACTGCATGCAGAAAATGTTGTTTATTTTTGCCTACACTTGCTAGCACCTAGGTCACACTGACTCACTGCTAAGCAGTCACAGTGTCTGCCTAGCTATCCGGATTCTGCCAGCATACTGCATTTACTCTCTACCAAACAGATTTATAAGTGCACCAACTAAAGTGGCCTTCTTCTTCCAAGGGACTGAAGTTATTGGTGCTATACAGGCACGCACACACACATACCCAGGGCTCAGTATATACAGTGCATTAAAAGGGTAGTCTTACTTGGGAGTTACACCATTGATCACTAAACTAAGTGCAGTGTTTATGGTTTTGTGGGCCTGTGGGCCTGTGGTCCCAGGAGACAGAAGGGAGAGGTCTGACATAAGAGAGGGTCATTTCTCTGCTCTTCTCCTTCCTGGACTCTTAAGAACCCAATTTAAGTAGAGTGGTGACCAATCCATTATAGTGTTTGCCATCTTGTGATCTGTTATTGTTAAAGTGTTTTGCCTCTGCTCTCAGGGTTATTTGCTGTTGTTGAATCGCTTGAAAGCAGCCTGACAGTACCATTGAGTAATATTGCTCTTGGTTCTCAGTCAATACCATACAGTTCATTTACTTTTGCCTAAAGTTCAGATATACTGCTACTGTTTGCTAATACTTCAAAGAAATTCACAGTAAAGACAATTTCTGTGTTTTACCATAAAGTGTGTCTTTCATTGGTAGCATTGCACTAACATTATTGCCAGGTGTATCAGAGGAGCTGAGATTATTCTTGGGGTTAAGAGGCAGAGTACGGAACCAAATATACTCAAAGAGCTGCTCTGGGGGTAGTCCTACATTTTCTATGTGTGTGCATATGCCATGAAGCCATTTCAAAATGTTCACTTTTCTTGTAAAATCCAAAGTGCCATATTTTGTTGTCAGCAGGCCTAAAAAGTGTATATCAATTCTTACTTTGAACAACCTTTCCAAAGAAGACTTTTTGTTTACCGAATCGGTCACAGAAGGTCATATTATATCAGTAATGCTGTTGCTTGAACTATGTCCTAGTTTTTGACATGTCTATTAAATGCTGACAGTTGAAGATCCAATGGGCCGTACACACTATAAGATTTTCTGAAGACTTTTTCCTTTAGACTTACCAAAACCATATAATATGAGGTCAGACCTAAACACTTTCAATTTGTATGCAATCTGGCAGGCCCTTGCACTACATAGAAAAGGTAAATCTGAAGGAAATCCACCAACAAAAGTTGGATAGTGTGTATCCAGCTTAAGGGTCCTTTCACACGGGCGCTCCGTATGTCCGCAAATCATCCTATTTTTTTGCGGATGATTTGCGGACATAATGTAAGTCAATGGCATTGCGGATGTCAGCGGAATACCATCCGCTGACATCCAATTTTCTTCCTTTCAGTTCTGTTCCGTTTTTTGGAACGGAACAGAACCCTATTTTTTCATCCGTTCAAAAAACGGAAAGGAAGGAAAATCGGATGTCAGCGGTGTCATCCGCTGACATCCGCAATGCCATAGACTTACATTATGTCCACATATCATCCGCAAACGGATGGGATGATATGCGGACATACGGAGCGGATGACACAAATGTCATTCACTCCGTGAAAAAAAAAAAAGTCCCGCAGCGGAGGTGAAATCCGGAGCGGCCGTCTGAAAGAAGCCTAAGGTTGATGTCATATAAGATCAGCTCTAAATGTTTCATGCAGAATTCAACAAAGATAGTCTTAGACCAAATAGAAAATACTTTAGTTTAGTAAGATGAGAACTTCTTGATAAGGGGACTCTCAACCCCTAAACATTGTAGGTTCTGTTTGGGTTCTCCTTGCAATTTCAGTATTGTGGTCCTAGATAATCAGATTCATTCTTAGTAAACCAGTTATTACTTTGTTTTTAAAGCCTAGTATTATAATATGTATCTGTTCCAGGAATTGGGCAAATGATTATTAGGTGTCTTGAGTGATTTATCATAATTTTTTATGTATATTCTTGTAGAAAAAAACAAACTTTTATGTGGGGAATGGCATTATATTTCCAGCATCTTTGTTCCAGCTTAATTATCCTAAATCCTGTCGCCAACAGTTTTTTAACCTTCTTGCCAGCATATACAAAATAATTATAGATATGGTTTTCAATATTTCAAACATAATTGTGAGATTGTATGTAATATTATTGCCATTTATAGTATTCGTAAACCTTACAGCAGATAGTTGTCTTGTTCTCAGAGGAAGTCTAGTTTATGCAAACTGGGTGAATATTGGTATTGAATGTAGACAAGGTATATAAATCCCTTGGTGTTCTGATTGTTTGAAAATATTGATTTTCTTGATTTTGATTATTTTCACTCCATAATTTGTTGACTGAACACTTTTACTATATGGATCATCAGAACTCTGGAAAAAAAACATGAATGCTTGTATCCTGAAATCCTTTGTAGCAGATGAAAGCTAGTAGAAAGAATATGTGAAGCTTCAGGCAAATAACTAAATACAAATATGAAATGCGTATATTTTACTGTTTATCTGTTAAACAATTTGTATTTTTGCTCAACCACTCCACATATCAGAGCTCCCTGTCTTTGCCTTATTACACAGCCAATATTATCACTTTACTGCTTCTTGGCTCACCTTTACTGCTTCCGGGATCAGCTAAATAGGCAGAGGTGATAATGCTGATAAATTGAATCTTAGTTACTTGGCAATATACACTGGTTTGGTTTGATTTGTGTCAAGGTCCTTGTAGACCTCAAGTGTAGAGCTGCAAATTTGCAAAGGGTGGCTGTTATGTACCCGATAGGAGACCAAATTAACAAGGGTGGCTTCCCATGTTATTCCTGCTCAAGCACCCCTGAAGGTAAAACAGAAAGTGCCAATGGGCAAGAGGAACAAGAGTGTTGGAAGATGTTGCTTGCAGAACTTCAGACTGGAGATGCTGCCCAGGAAGAACCAGCAGGGCTTGCTGCCAGGAGTGTCACCTGAATGATCAGTAGAACCACAGGGAACACCTTTAGAAGTTAAAGATGAACATTGGCTAGGCCACAGATTCTGGAATACAGAGTCCACCATTAATCCCAGCAGACAGTCCAGAGCAGGCACTAGCTCATGACATGGAACAGAATCCTAGGCCACAGAGCAAGCCAAGGTCTGCAATAAGCAGGCAACACAGTAATAATTTACAAGGTCCTGGATAAGTTAAGGTCTGGATATAGTCAGCAGCAGTACAGGGCATAATCCAAAATCATGTCAGGAGAGAGCCAGGTCAGTAACAAGAAACATACTGTATGCAGGGCACAGGTCACAACACAAAGAACAAGCTGAAGACAAGTCAGCATTGATACCAAGTTTGAGCATCCCTTAAATATGCCATCGGGCACCAATACTGACCCATACTTTTCTGGATATACCCTTTGAAACATGTATGCCTTACCACAGCTCTATGTGCAGAGCTGTGAGCAAAGATATGCACGTGTTTCTGAGCCAGCTGGATAACAGGAATTTCCTGATGGTGGCACATTGGTTCTTTTTCTGTAATTTGATTATATTTCACTTTTAAAATTGGCAAGCATTAATAATAATATTTAGGCAACCTTTTTATATTTGAATTTTGATTAAAATACTGTGTAGTCTTTAAATGCTACCCTCAAAGACACAGTATGGTTACTATACCTTAGTAAGTTGGGCAGTGAATAAATAATTCCCTGGCTTTGATATATTTACATTCGTTATTTTAGTATGGTAAAAAATAATATAAAACCTACACACTATTGCTGCTTGCCTGGAAACATAATGTAGGTATAATTGACAAGGGAGATTGTATGTCATTGAAATCTGAATGGTTCAAGAACAGTGTGACCTAAAATATTATTATTTTCTATCTATTAGTTGCATCTGTGGAATCAGCAGGGTAGACCTATCCTGCTGTTGCTGGCCCATTTCTGTGCAGTAGATTATTGACTGGGGATCAATCCTCAAATAGACTTGATGTTTGTCTAGGAACCATGTGAAGAAATAATTTACTGATGAAACAGAGATTTGTGCCAAGTACCATGGGACCTGTTAAGGATTTGTTCACACCTATGCATTTTCCTATATTGCTCAAAAAGGTGCAGATGTAATCCTACTCAGGACATCTGTTCTTTAGCATAATGGCTGTGGTGCAGCCACCTATGGATTTTCAAACGTCTGTGTGTAGCAGTTTAGGTTTGCTTCGCATAGGCTTCAAGTATCTTCCATAGCCTTTCTAAAGCTGGATTTTTTTTTAACCAGTGGTTTTCAGGATGAAAATGTGAAAGAGTACCACATTTCCATAACAGGAATGGTAGTTTTACAAACTTCCCTGATGTAAGTAAATGTTTATAAATATTAACATTACAATTCTCTTTTCTTCTTTTTGCCTGTTAAATTAGCCTCTTGTGAGTGTTTTGTTAAAACAGAAATGCCTGTTGATCCTATAAGAAATCCAGTGAGTTTGTAACATCCGGTGGACTCTGCAGAATGAGCTCAAGCAGTCTTAATGGCCTTGCATAGATTATTTCTTTAAACTAGCAAACCGCTTCCCCCTACACTATGAAGGTAAGGAAAGGTGGTGTTTTGTAGTCTTAGGCCTCATTCACATAGGCAAGTGAATTTAAAAGTATTCATAGGACATTTCTAAACACACATAAATGCATGTAACAATGCATTTAACTGCATTTAGAACAATCAGAAGTCTGTGATACCAGAGCCAGATTAGATACTCTGAATGCATCTAAACATGTGTAAACATACACTATATTACCGAAAGTATTGGGACACCTGCCTTTACACGCACATGAACTTTTATGGCATCCCAGTCTTAGTCCATAGGGTTCAATATTGAGTTGGTCCTCCTTTTGCAGCTATAACAGCTTCAACTCTTCTGGGAAGGCTGTCCACAAGGTTTAGGAGTGTGTCTATGGGAATGTTTGACCATTCTTCCAGAAGCGCATTTGTGAGGTCAGGCACTGATGTTGGACCAGAAGGCCTGGCCTGCAGTCTGCACTCTAATTCATCCCAAAGGTGTTCTATTGAGTTGAGGTCAGGCGGGCAAGTCAAGTTGTGCAGGCAAGTCAAGTTCCTCCACCCCAAACTCGCTCATCCATGTGTGTATGGACCTTGCTTTGTGCACTGGTGTGCAGTCATGTTGAACAGGAAGGGGCCATCCCCAAACTGATCCCACAAAGTTGGGAGAATGACATTTCCAAAATGTCTTGGTATGCTGATGCCTGAAGAGTTCTAAGGGACCAAGCCTAACCCCTGAAAAACAACCCCACACCATAATCCCCCTCCACCAAATGATTTGGACCAGTGCACAAATCAAGGTCCATAAAGACATGGATGAGCAAGTTTGGGGTGGAAGAACTTGACTAGCCTGCACAGAGTCTTGACTTCAACCTGATAGAACACCTTTGGGATAAATTAGTGCATAGACTGCGAGCCAAGCCTTCTCTCCAACATTCTGCTAGAAGGGTGGTCAAACATTCCCATAGACCCATTCCTAAACCTTGTGGACAGCCTTCCTAGAAGAGTTGAAGCTGTTATAGCTGCAAAGGGTGGGCCAAGTCAATATTGAACACTACGGATCAAGACTGGGATGCCATTAAAGTTCATGTATGTGTAAAGGCAGCTATCCCAATGCTTTTGGTAATATAGTGTATGTGCATGTAAGCACTATATATATTGATCTGCGAGATATAAAGCTTATTTATGCTCCAAGATCAATTTCTCCTGCGTTTAAAACAAACAGTCCCTTGTGAATTAGGACTTAACATGCCTCCTGTCCTAGGTTGACAATGCTGCTCTTTAAATATACAGGGAGTGTTGTCACCCTAGGACAGGTAGTGTATTACTGGAAGGATCACCAGTTGAAAAGTAAGCAGGAAGAAAAAAATAATAATATAGCCATTACAGCAAGTAGTGTTAAGCTACAATATGTTACTTTTTTTTTCTTAGGTTTAGCTATACCTTAAGGGAGCTTGCAAAATGAATAGAGTGGGTGCAGCCACTTCTAGTTTTTTAGTTCAGGGTGACCAGCTCGACCTGCACAAGCAGCCAAAAATCATGATACAGCATTCTTGTTCTGAGTATCACTCTGGGATATAAGTGAACATAGGCAAAGAATACACTCATTGACCACATGGACCATGCCACCTTTATAAAAAAAGACTTGTTTTCTATTTTAAACACGTTTCATCTTGTCAAGGGGAAACTATCACTGTACTCCAAAATGTTAGCATTCATTTAGGTTTGAAATCCAGACTCTGTGGATTATTATTAATCTTCATATTGTCTATACTTTTGTTTGAATGTGCCCAAAATGTTATTTCATATTGATTGAAAGAAGCAATTTTCAGGTATTTTGGCTCCCGGTCAATTGGAATACTTATAAAAATGTATCTATAGTTTAAAATACAAGTTTCATTACTATTAAGTCTGTGTTAGGGGACACAATGTAACGAGACCATTGCACTATGCCTTGCTGTAATTTCATTTACCCTGCAGCTCATATTATAGAAGAAGTTGAACAATGCCCATGCCTATGTGCTCTAAGCAGGAGTCTTTTATCCGCTGTTTTTCCAGGGTCATGATTACTTCTGATTTGTTACTTTCAGCCTGGCTGTATTCACATAGCAGTAGGTTGAATTTCAGCGCTACCAGCTTGGGCTAAGATCAGGGTCAGCTAACAAGGACAGTTGCCAATAAGCTATTTCTCCTGGGCATAAGAAAAGTGTTGCTTTAGCATGTCTGCCTGGAAACATGTAAGTGTGAAATGGTTTTGGAAATGTCTGGATCACCCTTACCCAGCGTTCCCTACTATTTCAATATCAAGCTTTTTTGGGCACCTAAAGTAATTGGTACCCTTTATTTCAGTATTATGTCTGCTGAGGTCCTCCTAATTTCAAATGAGTACCCAGAACGCTGCTCATCTAGGACTGTGACCATTCCTGTTATTGCTTGTTCACCATGACAGTGATCCCTGTATCTTGTGCACCTTCCTGTGCTATTCTGCTGGCCCTGATCTCCTGTTGTACATTAAAGTCTAACTCCATGCAAACAGTTTAAAATTAAGCTGAAATGCCTAAATGTAAGCTGCCTTCTCTCCCAAATGATTTGTTTTTTTCTGTACTCCCAGTCCTAAGATTTATACATCCCTGACTGACAACTAGAGATGTACCGAACGGTTCGCCGGCGAACTTCGAACGTTCGCGTTCGCCGCTGCGGGCGAACATATGCGATGTTCGGTCCGCCTCCTATACATCATCATTGAGGCAAACTTTGACCCTGAACCTCACAGTCAGCAGACACATTCCAGGCCAATCAGCATACCTCCCTCCCACACCCTCCCACCTCCTATAAATAAGCAAGGGCAGCATCCATTTTAGATCATTTCTGTGTTACTGAGAGCAGGGAAAGTGCTGCTGCTGCTGTTATAGCTAGGGACAGTTCCCGGTCTTGTTAGCCAGTGTTGTTGGTACACTCCTGCTGTAAGGACAGCACCCCAAAAAGCCCTACCTAGGGCTGGTATTTGAGGTTTTTTTTGGATATATATATATCTATTGTCCCCAAAAGCCCTTTTGAGGGCTGGTATTTGTGTAATTTTTTTTGTTCTGTGATATATATATATCTATATTGTCCCCAAAAGCCCCTTTGAGGGCTGGTATTTGAGTATTTTTTTAATATATATATATATATATATGTAGCATGTCCAGAACCAGAAAAAAAAGATCATATAGGTGTAAAAGGGGTTCCCACCATCCCTGCTCTACTGAAAAATTATTTTTTTTTCTGGTTCTGGACATGCTACAGAGCTGAAACTTCACAGGTACACTTTTTAGACCCACTAGACACTATATCACACAAAAAAAGTTCTTAAAAATTGTCATTTTTGATAGAGAGCCAATTACTGGAAAGAAAAAAAAACTTAACAAAAAAAAAATTTCTTTGGATTTATTGTTTGGGGGGTCTAAAAGGTGTACCTGTGAAGTTTCAGCTCTGCAGCATGTCCAGAACCAGGAAAAAAGATCATATAGGTGTAAAAGGGGTTCCCACCATCCCTGCTCTACTGAAAAATTATCTTTTTTTCTGGTTCTGGACATGCTACAGAGCTGAAACTTCACAGGTACACTTTTTAGACCCCCTAGACACTAAATCACACAAAAAAGTTCTTAAAATTGTCATTTTTGATAGAGAGCCAATTATTGGAAAAAAAAAAAAACTTAACAAAAAAAAAATTTCTTTGGATTTATTGTCTGGGGGGGTCTAAAAAGTGTACCTGTGAAGTTTCAGCTCTGTAGCATGTCCAGAATCAGAAAAAAAAATAGAATCAGGGTTAGGGCTAGGGTTAGGGTTAGGGTCAGGGCTAAGGTTAGGGTTATTTTTAGTGCTTAGGGTTAGAGTTAGAGGGGTAGGGGTAGGGCTACTAACTCTAACCCTAAGTATCTCACCGTAACCCTAACCCTAGCCCCTAACACTAAACCTAACCCTAACCCTCTAACCATAACCCTAACCCTCTAACCTTAACCCTAACCCTCTAAGCCTAGCCATAAAAATAACCCTAAACCTAGCCCTAACCCTAACCCTAACCCTAGCCCTAACCCTAGCCCTAACCCTAACCCTAGCCCTAACCCTAGCCCTAACCCTAACCCTAGCCCTAATTCGTATTTTTTTCTGGTTCCGGACATGCTACAGAGCTGAAACTTCACAGGTACACTTTTTAGACCCCCCAGATGCTAAATCCAAAGAAATTTTTTATTTTTATTTTTTTTTAATTTTTCCAATAATTGGCTCTCTATCAAAAATGACAATTTTAAGAACTTTTTTGTGTGATTTAGTGTCTAGGGGGTCTAAAAAGTGTACCTGTGAAATTTCAGCTCTGTAGCATGTCCAGAACCAGAAAAAAAGATAATTTTTCAGTAGAGCAGGGATGGTGGGAACCCCTTTTACACCTATATGATCTTTTTTTCTGGTTCTGGACATGCTACAGAGCTGAAACTTCACAGGTACACTTTTTAGACCCCCTAGACACTAAATCACACAAAAAAGTTCTTAAAATTTTCATTTTTGATAGAGAGCCAATTATTGGAAAAAAAAAAAAAACTTAACAAAAAAAAAATTTCTTTGGATTTATTGTCTGTGGGGTCTAAAAAGTGTACCTGTGAAGTTTCAGCTCTGTAGCATGTCCAGAACCAGAAAAAAAATAGAATCAGGGTTAGGGCTAGGGTTAGGGTTAGGGTTAGGGTCAGGGCTAAGGTTAGGGTTATTTTTAGTGCTTAGGGTTAGAGTTAGAGGGGTAGGGGTAGGGCTACTAACTCTAACCCTAAGTATCTCACCGTAACCCTAACCCTAGCCCCTAACACTAAACCTAACCCTAACCCTCTAACCATAACCCTAACCCTCTAACCTTAACCCTAACCCTCTAAGCCTAGCCATAAAAATAACCCTAAACCTAGCCCTAACCCTAACCCTAACCCTAGCCCTAACCCTAGCCCTAACCCTAACCCTAACCCTAGCCCTAACCCTAGCCCTAACCCTAACCCTAGCCCTAATTCGTATTTTTTTCTGGTTCCGGACATGCTACAGAGCTGAAACTTCACAGGTACACTTTTTAGACCCCCCAGATGCTAAATCCAAAGAAATTTTTTATTTTTATTTTTTTTTAATTTTTCCAATAATTGGCTCTCTATCAAAAAATTACAATTTTTAAGAACTTTTTTTTGTGTGATCCCTCTCCGGCATGCCACAGTCCAGGTGTTTGTCCCCTTGAAACAACTTTTCCATTACTATTGTGGCCAGAAAGAGTCCCTGTGGGTTTTAAAATTCGCCTGCCTATTAAAGTCTATGGCGGTTCGCAATGTTCGCCGGTTCGCGAACATTCGCCGATGTTCGCGTTCGCCGTTCGCGAACAACGAATTTTATGTTCGCGACATCACTACTGACAACCAAGCCAGGTTGGTGGCTGGGATTGGTCAGCTGATATATAGCCATTAAAACTGCATTTGTTAGGAACTAACATAAATGTTGGGGCATGAAGCATTGGTGTCAATCTTTGTGAATTAAAATTCTGAAAATTGTTTTACAGTTTTACGTTTTTTAAGTGCTTATTTGGTATTCTTTAACTGTAGTGTCTGTTATTTTAGTGACTGTACATTGTGATGTCAGTGGAGGTATCGTTTTTTTTGTTTGTGTATGCATGTAACCTATTTATATTTAATGTACACGCTGGAATTGAAATTATGAATATAAAATACTTATTAATATTTTTAATGACTTGGACTATGAACAGGACCTGTGAAAGTTAATTTGCCATTTTCGTGCCCCTCAGTGATGGAGTCATTCTGCTCACAAAGCTATTGTTTGCCAAATGTGCCTTGCCATCTGCCCATCTCTATTATAAGGAAGAAAGCAAAAACAAACAACTCAAGAAACCACAAAAATAGCATATTGTGAAATAAAATTCCTCCTGCTGGATCCCTTCCAGCACTCCTTTCCATTCTGTTTGCCTAATGCATATAAACGCAACTTCATTTCATTTATAAATTTATTTTTAGTTATTATCCAACTATTTTATTTGTTTAGAAAAATAATGTAATGTAACATGTATAAATTAAAGCAAAAAAATTACAAAACTGAAAGGCTTAAAAAATTCACAAATAAAATATTTAAAACAATTATCAGCAAAAATAGCATGCATTAATCATCTGTAATAAAGTAAAAAGAAGGTTAAAGTGACTACAGCTTTTCCTCCAAGCAACACGCTTGAAAGCCTTTTTTATTTCTTTAGTCCATACTATCAAGGTATTTATGCAATATAGCCCCTTTCTTTATCACCAGAAGCATATTATTTCTATATTCTTCAGGTTAGAATGTATTTTTGTTATGCATTGAGAAGTAAAACAGTTACATTGAAAAAAAATATATCCTGTGCTTTCAAAGAAGGAACTCTATATAAACCCAAAATGCACCTCTGTTGGTACATTTGCTAACGTAGACTGCCCGATCCTCTACTTCCCAGTAACAACCCCCCCCCCCAAAATATATCCTGTGCTTTCAAAGAAGGAACTCTATATAAACCCAAAATGTACCTCTGTTGTACATTTGCTAATGTAGACTGTCCAATCCTCTACTTCCCAGTAACAACCCCCCCCCCCCAAATATATCCTGTGCTTTCAAAGAAGGAACTCTATATAAACCCAAAATGTACCTCTGTTGTACATTCGCTAATGTAGACTGCCCGATCCTCTACTTCCCAGTAACAACCCCCCCCAAAATATATCCTGTGCTTTCAAAGAAGGAACTCTATATAAATCCAAAATGTACCTCTGTTGGTACATTTGCTAATGTAGACTGCCCGATCCTCTACTTCCCAGTAACAACCCCCCCCCCCCCAAAAATATATCCCGTGCTTTCAAAGAAGGAACTCTACATAAACCCAAATCGTACCTCTGTTGTACATTTGCTAATGTAGACTGCCCGATCCTCTACTTCCCAGTAACAACCCCCCCCCCCCCCAAATATATCCTGTGCTTTCAAAGAAGGAACTCTATATAAACCCAAAATGTACCTCTGTTGTACATTCACTAATGTAGACTGCCCGATCCTCTACTTCCCAGTAACAACCCCCCCCCCCCCAAATATATCCTGTGCTTTCAAAGAAGGAACTCTACATAAACCCAAATCGTACCTCTGTTGTACATTCGCTAATGTAGACTGCCTGATCCTCTACTTCCCAGTAACAACACCCCCCCCACCCAAAATATATCCTGTGCTTTCAAAGAAGAAACTCTATATAAACCCAAAATGTACCTCTGTTGTACATTCGCTAATGTAGACTGCCCGATCCTCTACTTCCCAGTAACAACCCCCCCCACCCAAAATATATCCTGTGCTTTCAAAGAAGGAACTCTATATAAACCCAAAATGTACCTCTGTTGTACATTCGCTAATGTAGACTGCCCGATCCTCTACTTCCCAGTAACAACCCCCCCCAAAATATATCCTGTGCTTTCAAAGAAGGAACTCTATATAAATCCAAAATGTACCTCTGTTGGTACATTTGCTAATGTAGACTGCCTGATCCTCTACTTCCCAGTAACAACCCCCCCCCCCCCCCCCAAAAAATATATCCCGTGCTTTCAAAGAAGGAACTCTACATAAACCCAAATCGTACCTCTGTTGTACATTTGCTAATGTAGACTGCCCGATCCTCTACTTCCCAGTAACAACCCCCCCCCCCCCCCAAAATATATCATGTGCTTTCAAAGAAGGAACTCTACATAAACCCAAATCGTACCTCTGTTGTACATTTGCTAATGTAGACTGCCCGATCCTCTACTTCCCAGTAACAACCCCCCCCCCCCCCCCCAAATATATCCTGTGCTTTCAAAGAAGGAACTCTACATAAACCCAAATCATACCTCTGTTGTACATTCGCTAATGTAGACTGCCTGATCCTCTACTTCCCAGTAACAACCCCCCCCCCCCACCCAAAATATATCCTGTGCTTTCAAAGAAGAAACTCTATATAAACCCAAAATGTACCTTTGTTGTACATTCGCTAATGTAGACTGCCCGATCCTCTACTTCTCAGTAACAACCCCCCCCACCCAAAATATATCCTGTGCTTTCAAAGAAGGAACTCTATATAAACCCAAAATGCACCTCTGTTGTACATTTGCTAATGTAGACTGCCCGATCCTCTACTTCCCAGTAACAAACCCCCCCCCCCCCCAAAAAAAATATATCCTGTGCTTTCAAAGAAGGAACTCTATATAAATCCAAAATGTACCTCTGTTGGTACATTTGCTAATGTAGACTGCCCGATCCTCTACTTCCCAGTAACAAACCCCCCCCCCCCCCCAAAAAAAATATATCCTGTGCTTTCAAAGAAGGAACTCTATATAAATCCAAAATGTACCTCTGTTGGTACATTTGCTAATGTAGACTGCCCGATCCTCTACTTCCCAGTAACAACCCCCCCCCCAGCCCTCCTTTATCAACTTCTATTGTTTGGTTAGAATAGACTACCATCTCGTATTCCATTTGGCACATTTGCAGGTAAAACTAGTATTGTGGTTTGCCTATGCAGGCACAATGTTGATATTTAAGATTTATGATATCACAGTCTGTGGTTTACACACCTCAAGGTTGAAAGACTCAGCAGTAGTGACTCCTTCCTTATCCGAATCTGAAATTTCACTTAAATATAGGTAGTCACAAGGCAGGCTACTACTTCTATGCGGTTGCTTTAGATAACCTCGGTGCTCTGGGAATCCTTTCTCTTGTATGAAATTATATATAAAACAAAAATTGTTATGGGGAAAAAAGATAGAAAATTACCTTTTTAAATACATATAAACTTAAGAACAAAAAAAACAACAACAAAACCTTAAACCAAAAAATGTATACCATAGTAGGATAGACAATAAAATCTATATGTTACAGGTTATGGAAATGAAACAACTGCTAAATGGAAAACGGACTAGATAGGAGAAAAGTAGAAGTAGGGAAAACATTTGTTAAATGTTTCAATAATGCGTTCTTTTCTATTAATACTACATGCTAGTTGATAGAAGACATTTTTTTTCAGTAAAAGTGAGCTTTTACCAAGTATATATTTATATTCCTGTAATCCATATGAAGCATGTTAGCATTGTTGGAATTCAGCTGGTAAACAAATCACTTGTAACACTCAAACTCCACAGCTTGTGATTATGACTACTTAACTCCAGCAACCTTGAAAGACATTCAGCCTGAATTCTGCATGATCTGTAATTACAACCCCCAAGGTTTTTATGAGCTTTTCTATTTGTCACATATGGCCAAATGCAAATCAACCTCTGCAGATGAGGTTTGTGAAAGTCAACAACATTGTTTTTGTTTGACCTTGTCATAACTTTGTTTATTGATCAATGGAAAGTGCAACCATAGTGGGTAGAGTTTTGTCAAAATGGTCGTTTTTATATGAAAAAGTTACAGAAGCATAAAGATATAAAAGTCTCATTCTAGCTCATGTATGGTTAAAATAAATCTCCGAAGCGTTACTTTAAAACATTTTTACAAGGAAAACAATTATTGGGGTTAATTTACTAAAGGCAAATAGACTGTGCACTTTGCAAATGCACTTGCACTTATTTTTCTTAGTAATTGTAATGCGGTAAAGCTTCAATTTGGAAAGAATACCCAATCAGGTACAAAGAAATGTAAAAAAAAATTGCTTGCACATGACTGGATAATGGAAATTAGCAGAATTTACAGCATTTACTAAGCTGTGGGGTAAATAAGAGCAACTGAACTTGCAGAGTGCACAGTCTACTTGCCTCCAGTAAAGCCATACCATTGTGTGTTAGGCTACGGCTACACTGACTACATTTAAAGCTGAGTTCCAGGCAGAAAAAAACACCAAGAAATGATTAAGGATGGTTCACACTAAATGCTTTCTCAGTGGGTTTTAAGCCACAACCAGACTGCATGCACAGTGTTTGCCATCAAAAATGCCCTAGTTCAAATCGGTGTGGTCAGTTGAAGTTCCAGTGCTTTAGACAAAATTACAACCTGTTGCATGTTTTTTTGTCTGGAATGCATCAAAACACATCTAAACGCACCAAACTGCACCAGATTTCACATTGTACTAATGAAAGTAAAGTCAAAATAAATAAATAAGTGTAAAAACACACTGGACTGCGTATGCAAAAATGCATCTGGAATGCTAAAATTGGGTTTGAACAAGCCGTGGGTGTGCATTTTTAACTGCGTCCGTTTGACCTAGCGGAATTGCCGCCATCTCAGGTGGACATCATATGACGTCCTTCCAGTATCTCCTTGTGCCCATCCCGATCAGTCACCCAATACAAATCAGTCTGTCGGGCTGCTGCCAGTGCCATATGATTGCTGTGACCGATCACAGCAGATCATATGACAGTTGTACACACTGAATGGCTTTCATTCATAGCTATTCATTGTGTACTGTTGTGTTGATCTCTGTGATTAGTCACATTGATCACATGGTACAGAGAGGGCCAAGCACAGTGCATCTGTACCATGTGATAGCTGTGGCCAATCACAGCTTTACAATAGTATACACTGGATGAGTTGCTGGCATTCGCAGAAAAGTATTGCTTATAAAAGTTATCACAAAATTATAATACAAAAAACCTGGAAAACTTTTTTTTTTTTTTTTTAAATTGTGACAAAAAGTTACAATTTGAAAAAACTCCCCACGCATTTTGCTAAATAACTTGGATGATCTACTTTCCAAAAATAGGTCTTTTGGGGGGTATTTATACTCTCTTGGCATTTTAGGGCCTCAGGAAGAGAGATAGGCCATCTGTACATCAGGATTGATCGATTTTCAAATATATTTACCATCATTTGTTGGCTCCATAACTTTCCTATAGACTAAATATTATACACTGATTTGGTTTTTTTTCTACCAAAGAAATATAGCAGAACATATCTTAGCCTTACTTTATGACAAAAGATTAATTCATTGCAAAATTCAATAACAGAAACAAAGAAAAATTTGTTTTTGCTTTTTCAAAATTTTCTGTCTTTTTTCCATAATTTAGAAAAAAAAAAAAAAACAGTGGTGATAAATATCACCAGAAGAAAGCTCTATCTGTCTTAAAAAAAAAAAACGACTGAGTAATTGTCATTCAAAGAGTGACAGGTTGTGAAAGATGAAAATTGGCATAGCAGGAAGGGGGTGAAAGTGTCCAGGAATGTGTGGCTAAAAACAACTATAGTAGGTACTTGAAATTTACTTGGTATCGGTCTCTTGCAATCCCTTGTAACCCCCCCAAATGCAGCATCCTACAATTCTGCACTTCCCCTGAATTGATAGCAATTTTGCCATCAGTCTTTCCCAATGCTTTTTGTATTGAAAATATTGCCTTTGTTGTAACCCTCCCACTCTGAGCTACAGTGTTTGGTCAGGGCAACATGGGAGGCACACAGGGAAGGTACAGGCATTTGTATTTTACTCAGGGCTTTTTTTCTCAGAGAATAGGTGCCGGAACTCCCCCTTTTCAAGTCACCCCTTGTCTCCGCCCCTACCCACCTCCGAGCACCGTTTCTTGGTTCCACCCATTACCCACCTCCCAAGACCACCCCTTTTAGATACTACAGAAACATTTGTAGTACTAACTAATTTGTATTGAGCTTGTTAATGATAACAAGAAAAGCAGTAGAATAGATCCCCTGCAGCCAGCAACACTGGACCACTCACAACAAAACACCCCCTCCCTAGCAGCAACAACAGATCTTCTCGCAGCCAGCATCAGCAGACCCTCTGGAAGAATAGATCCCCCTCCAGCAACAATGGACCACCTACAAGAAAATACCACCCCCTTCCTCAGCAACAATAGACCCCTGGAAGCAAAAACAGATCTTCCAGCAGCCAGCAACAATAGACCTCTTCCTCAACAGTAGATCCCTCCCAGAAATGGCTGACCCCCCAGCAACATAAGACCCACCCTTAGCAACAATAGATCCCCTGCCAGCAACAACAGATCTCCCCAGCAACAGACCCCTCTGCAATAATAGATTTCCTCCAGTGACAATAGATCCCCAGCAACCAGCATCAACAGACCCTGCAGCACACCTCCAGCACTCCTTGCCATTACATAAATTTAGTCCTGGAGGTGCCGGAACTGCGTTCCCCCGCGTTCCCGCAGAAAAAAATCCCTGATTTTACTATATAAAAGTTTTGCATCAAATAGTAATGATGTTATGGTAAGACAAAAGTATTTAATTGTACTTTAACTGCAGTAGAGAAAATAAGGTCTCTAGTCTAGCTGTGCTGTGTGGCGGAGCTGTGGAAGTCACAGAAATGCATGGACTGAAATCCTTTAGCAGGTAAATGGCTCCATATTAAATATTTAACTGTTTAACTTGGGTTTCTTTTTTAATCTTTTTGCTTCTGAGAGATATAACTACTCATTAGTAGTCATCTCATTAGCTACACGTTGATTTCAGTGTGCTGCACACAAGTTGAAAGCTATTGAGCAGTTAAATATCTCAGTAGCAAACAGATGTCACCACCAGTGCTGTCCTAGCCATAGGCTGTACAAAGGTTTGCAGATATTTGCCTGCAGGTTTTGAGAAATCTGTCCATGCTTGCTGGAATTGCTTTACTATTGAAATCACTTCAATCTTCACAGCTGGCAAATGACAATATGTGATGCATACTCACTGAAAAGTTCATTTTTCCCCCTTCCAAACAATATGTAAAAGTCCTACACAATTCTAGCATGTCAAAAAATGTCTGCAGATGACAAGAGCTCTCTCCGGGAAACACACATTGTTCTGAAAAATACCCTATATGTTCTAATTGGTGCAAGTGATGCGGCGCTGCTTGCATTTATTAGACCCAGAGACAAATATGTGATGGTGCATACTTATGAATAGGTAACAAGCAAAAAGTACTGTTGAAGCAATCATTTATATGGCTGACTAAAAAAAAAAAGAAAATGCATATGTGATGGGTTGTTTCTCAACTTTTTCAATCGCGCCACCCTTTAATATTATGCACAATCTTTATGTAAATACAAAACTATTACGTTGTTGTTTTATATAACACAGCAGCATCCACACATTTAGCCCCGGTTCACACTAGGGCGACCTGTGAGGCGACCTGGTCGCCTCACAGATCGCCGCAGGTCGCCTCCCATAGGAAAGCTGCGGACCCGTTCTAATAGGAGCGACACAAGTCGCTCCGACCTATAAAAAGGGTCCGGAGCTTCTTTGGGGCGACCAGGAGGCGACCGCCATAGACTTCAATGTTATGAAGTCCGTGGCGGCTGCTCCGAGGTCGCGGCACGCTGCTCGCACCGCGATCTCGGAGGTCGCCCCTGAAAGTAGCGTCGCTCCTATGTGAACCGGCGCTTAGGACACCCAGTGTTAGAGGTAATTTATTCTTCCAAAGCAAATACACACTGGTACTGACCAGTATTCCAATGTTTCTCTTCTCCCTCAGCTACTCTCTCATTAGGCTAATGTGACCCCAGTGCTGATGAAGAGGGGCAGGAAATGGGCAAACAAGGATGCCATGCTGAGGTCCTCCTTATCAACAGATGACATCAGTGGTTGTTGGTAGCTGGAAGGTTTTAATGGTGCACTATAAAAACCTGTGGCTTTGTGCATCTAAAAGGCTTGATTCACCCACTGGCTTGTATACAACTATTTTGGCAATTCTTAGGCATTTTTCCAAGGCACCTCTTAACCGCTTCTGGACCGCCTACCGCCGATTTACTGTGGCAGGGCGGCCCTCCTGCATGAAACAACGTAGGTCTACGTTTGTCACGTGCCTGCAGCTCGGCAGTGGGGACTCTGATGCACGGGCCAGGCGGCTCCGATTGCCACCTGGCACCCATGATCGCTCCCTGCTAAGAGAGAAGAACGGTAAGCTGTTGTAAACACAGTTGACAGTTCTTCTCTCTGGAATGATCACAGAGCTCATGTGATCCTTCTATATAGGATCACAGGTCCCTGTGATCATTTCACAAGCCCAACCCCCATACAGTTAGAAACACGCCCCTAGGTACACAGTTAACCCCTTGATCACCCACAGTGTTAACCCCTTCCTTGCCAGTGTCGTTATTACAGTAACAGTGCATATTTTTAGCACTGATTACTGTAGTAAAGTCACTGGTTCTCCCCAAAAGTGTCAAAAATGTCAGTTAGGGGTCTGATCTGTCTGCTGCAATGTCACAGTCCTGATAAAAATCGCATTACTAGTAAAAAAAAAAAAAAAAATACAATAAAAATGACATAAATATTTCCCATAGTTAGTGACGCGATAACTTTTGCGCAAACCAATCAAAATATGCGCATTGCAATTTATTTTTAGCAAGAATATGTAGCAGAAAACAGATTGGCCTAAAATGTTAAAAAAAATTTGATTTTTTAATTTTTTTTTGGAAATGGTATATAGCAGAAAGTGAAAAATATTGTTTTTTTTTCAGAATTGTCGCTGTTTATAGCGCAAAAAATAAAAATCGCAGAGGTGATCAAATACCACCACAAGAAAGCTATATTTGTGGGACAATAAGGACATCAATTTTATTTGGGTACAGCGTTGCACGACCACGCAATTGTCCATTAAATAACACAGTGCCGAATCGCAAAATATGGCCTGGTCATTAAGGGGTAAAATCTTCCGGTCCAGAAATGGTTAAGAAACCCGAAGGCACCCCAGTTAAAAAAGGCTGATTCTATTCTTTTAAATTGTTCATTAACTGAAAAGTATTAACCACTTGCCGACCGCCGCACGACTATCTACGTCGGCGGTCAGCCCCTCACAGGCAAACTAACGTAGGGCTACGTTGCTTGCTTGTGAGGGTCTAGGGAGCGAGCGCGCGCCCCCCGGGGCGCGCTCCCGCTCCCGCGTGGTCACGGACCCCCCCGCGCGTGTGACCAGCGGACCCGATGTCCGCCGGTCACTCGGCGATCGGCGGGGGAGAGGGAGAATGTCAGGCAGCTTGTGTAAACAAACTGCCTGTCATTCTCTTCGCTGCAAAGACACTGATAAAACGGATCTGGTATGTAGATCCGTTGATCAGTGTCTTTACAGCTAGAGCCACAGCCAATCACAGTAGAAACCACGCCCCTAGGGACACACACAGCCCCTCCCTTCCAAATAAAGTTAACCCCTTCACTACCAGTGTATTTTTACAGTAACAGTGCATATATATAGCACTGATTACTGTAGAAATGTCACTGGTAACCCCAAAAGTGTCAAAAATGTCAGTCAAGGGTCCGATCTGTCCGCCGCAATGTCGCAGTACCGCAAAAAAAATCGCAGATCGCCGCCATTACGCGTTAAAAAAAAAAACAACAAAAATGACAAAAATCTTTCCCTTTGTTAGTAAACGCGATAACTTTTGCGCAAACCAATCAAAATACGCTTTTTGCGATTTTTTTTACCAAACATAGGTAGCATAAAATAAATTGGCCGAAAATTTTTAAAAATTTTGATTTTTACATTTTTTTTTGGGGGAATTTCATATAAAAAAATGTGAAAAATATTGCTATTTTTGCAAAATTGACGCTCTTTTTTTGTTTATAGCGCGTGATCAAAAAATCGCACAGGTGATCAAATACCACCAAAAGAAAGCTCTGTTTGTGGGAAATAAAGGACGTCAAATTCGTTTAGGTACAGCGTCGCACGACCGCGCAATTGTTAAATTCACGCAGTGCCGAATCGCAAAATACCCCCTGGTCGGAATGGGGGTAAAATCTTCCGGGGCTTAAGTGGTTAAACAGGACTCCAGGCAGACACAGAATATATAATTTATTCAGTTATGTATTCATAAAAATAATGTACTATTAGATTTAGCGAATACAAGTGAATGGCATGAATACACCTTTATATGAGTTTCTTATAATACCCTGTACTGTGCTGTCATTTTACCATAATGGAAATGCTCACATGATAGAAGAGATCGCATATGACATACTCAGTGTGCTACTGCTCTTTCTGTGTCCAATCAGAAGGCTGCGGCAGGTCATTGACCAAGCTTTCCTGCTCAACCTCACTGAAGGTCATGAACCTGGTGAAGCACCCTCTAGTGTCCTAGAATAGGTAGTGTTAGGTTGTTGTTAGTGTAGGTAAAATGTTTTGGCTTGGCTGGCAGCCAAGCCTGTGTTTTCATCTGCGTCGGGTAAGTGACTCAGGGAGGGCTGGTATGACTCATCAGACAGCATCTCTGGTACCTAACCCTACGTCTGGACCTTCCTGGAAACTTCCAGAAGAATTGGAGAGAGGTTAGGAGGAGCTGCATGAAGAGACCTGACCAATCCCCAACAGATGGGTTGGCAGGGAGCAGACCCCCCCTTAAATACTCAGGGTTAGCTGGGCAGGACAGTTTTGGTGGAAGTTGGAGATGGAGTGCCAAGAGGCTGTTGGTGGGCCCTGCAGGGTAACCCTCTAGTCTGGGGGGGTTGACCTTGGGCATGGGAGCTCGGTTTTGGTGCCTCTGTGCAGGAGGGATCCTTTGATATCCCAAAGAGGAATCCTGTCCTGTGGCACAGAAGCAGGTGTGAGGACAGCAGGAGCCAGAGAGCACATCCAGGAGATCTCCAAGGAGAAGACAGGTGGGCTGGTGAGTGTTACAATTGGGAAGGACTAAGAGAGGACTGCGTGAGAGTCATCTGAGGTGGATGCAGAGTCAGTCTGGAAGGACTGTGGAAGCTTAGTCAGGAGGGCAAGAGAAATGGGTAGCTGCAGCCAGGTGGCCTGGCAGTGTCTGAAGAGGTGGTGCTAGGATCATTACCACAGGAGGACAGCTGGGCACTAGGACTGACACAAATAAAGCGCCCACGGTCCCTGCCTGTAAAGGGCATTTGCTAAAATATGAGTTTGCCCTATTGTCAGATCACCTAGCAGTGTGCCAGCTGGTCCTGGGAATTTTGTGCTAAAGTAAGTGTAGTGCTGGAGGAGCTGAGTAGTGTGTAAATAGACTGTACAGAAGAAGTTGTCCCAGAAAAGTTCTGCTAAAGTCAAGTGGGCATTCCATAATACCCTTATCTCCATCTAAGTTCGATACCACTAAAATAAGCACAAAAACCAAAGCTGCAAGGACTGTTTCTTGACTCCAGAGTGCTGTGGAAAGGTCTGTGTGCCCTGCTGTGCAGGGCGACCGATCCCTATTCACCAGTGGCTCCTGCGGGAGTAGCGCTACACTTGGTGTACAATCTAAAATTTGTGCTAGGATTACTAGACCGGCTAGAAAGATCCGAAAACATTTGGTTGGTAAAACATTTCACATGTATGTGTACAGTATCTCACAAAAGTGAGTACACCCCTCACATTTTTGTAAATATTTTGTTATATCTTTTCATGTGACTCACTTTTGTTGCCAGCGGTTTAGACATTAATGGCTGTGTGTTGAGTTATTTTGAGGGGACAGAAGATTTACACTGTTATACAAGCTGTACACTCACTACTTTATATTGTAGCCAAGTGTAATTTCTTCAGTGTTGTCACATGAAAATATATAATAAAATATTTACAAAAATGTGAGGGGTGTACTCACTTTTGTGAGATACTGTAAGAACAGATTTGGCTTAGCATCAACCTCTTGCAAACCGCCTCTACAGCAGATCCCAAACTGGGGGAGAAAGAGACGCACAAGGAGCAAATGTATGGCCCAAACATTTTTGATCACCGACCGCCAATATAATAGGCCATTTACATCGACTGACTAACAATGTAATAGGGGCATGTACATTGGACACAAGTGTAGCGGTAGCACTTCACTGACCACCAATGAAAATGGGGCATTAAAACTGATCACCAATATAATACAGTAGGGGTAAGTGCATTGATAATCTACAATGTACACAAGGCTTTTATTAGAGGGGCAGTAAACTTACCATCAGTGTAAAATGGTTAAAAAAAAGAAGACCATGAGCCACCGCAGAGAACCAATAACTTGATGGATAAATATGTGTGCCGTACCAGCTATTCAAATTTTGTTTTTGGATCCAATGATTTATGAAAGTCACTCCACACCAGGCACCTCTCTGCTTGTGACATCTTGTAGCTACAGGGGCAGGATGCTGGTATGATGGTCACATAAGGATGGGCTGGTCATTTCACTTTGGAGCATACAATCCTCAAATTTTTAAACCATCTGTAGCACCCTACAAGGTAGGTGCTAGGCAAAAGTATAGTGGGCCTTGGCTGCTTAACAGTAGGGCCCTGATTTTCAGCTGGGCTGTCATGTCTCCCAGGTGTTGCCATTGGGAGGGGAGTCTCCCCACTGGCTCCATGAGAGGGTTCTCATTGGGCAGTGGAGGAAACCCAATCAGGGGCACATTCAGGCTTGTACTGTATCTACCCCAGGAAGGCAGATTCTTCCACACGGCATTCTAGGAGTGGGTATAAGTTTGAGGGGAGCACATGACACAGCGTCTTTGGCGGGAAGCAGAGTCCCAGGAGGGAGAGCATGGCTGTCTCTCCTCCTGTCAGCAGGATCGGGTGTCCCAGGCAGCTTGCCTGAGGGTACAGAGAGAGCTGAGCTAACTGCAGAGAGGATACAGTTTGCCGAGGACCAGCGGAGTTGAGGGGGCCCAGTTTCAGGAAAGCATTCCAAGTTTGTGAGTACTGTAACTGCCCCTGGGGGTCTGCCTAGCTGAGAGGGGACTGCTCCGGTGAAGGTCCAAGGGATCCAGGAGCTGGCTAGCAGTAAAGGGGGTGCCAGAGAACCCTGAAGTGTCAGAGGGGGTGCCTAGTGAGAGGACCCTGAAGTGTCAGAGGGGGTGCCTAGTGAGAGGACCCTGAAGTGTCAGAGGGGGTGCCTAGTGAGAAGACCCTGAAGTTAAGAGAGGGTGCCTAGTAGAGGACCCTGAAAGTGTAAAGGGGGCGCCAGCAGTTGGGCCCTGAAGAGTTAATGTGCACAGCGTGCAGTGTGTGTTGAGAGTTGCAGCAACACAAGCAGTTAGAAGGAGCTACCTCAGTCAGTGAAGGGCTGGAGGCAGCTTAACAGAGTGTCAAGAATCAAGTCTCACTACAGTCCAGGTTCTTTTGAGTTAATCAGAGGGTTACAAGTCAAGTTCTAGCACAGTTCGGTAATAAAGCATTTTTTCAAGCGTCAGTAAGCGTTGGTCAGCATCCAGCTGGCGTCAAGACAGCGCTAACAGACATTTTTCTGCAAAGTGTCCCAGTTGTACCTAGTTGAGCCAGAGGAGTATCCCACTCATTCCCTTCTCCCATCCCCATTTTCAAATAAACAAAACAAACCAAAGATGCCGGAATGGTCATTGTCCCAACTCTCACACTTTCGTATTCAGGGCTGAATATATGGGCTGAAGGTGTTACCGGTAACAATGGCAGACCCATATCAGGCCCAATACCTGGAAAACCTGCTACACATCAATATTGTGAAGCTGTATAGTGTACATCTCAGACATATAACCAGTGGCGGCCGGCCGATAGGGGGTGCCGCCCCCCCGAAACCCCTCCCGAAAAAAAGGAGAAAAAAAAAAAGATAAAAAAAAGGCAATTTCTAGCCTACTAGGGGCGCCGGACCTAGTGGTGGGTATGGGGGAGGGGGTGGAGTTTTGCCTTCCACATGAGGCAGACAGAGGCGCCGATTAGCGGCCTTCTGGGGGAGGGTCGGGGCGCAGAGCAATGCGCCCGACACTCCCCACTTTACTGGACTCCTGGCTGTGATTGGTCCAGACTCCAGCCTGGACCAATCACAGGAGGACATCCTGTGGTCACGTGACACATGGGGGGGTGCACCGCCCTGGCATCACATCCTTCCCGCCCGCCGGCGCAGACTGAATGAGAGGAGAGCCGCGTGAGGAGTAGAACAGACGGACTATCGTACCGCCGCCGGCCGCCGCTAGTATCACTGCAGTGCAATCCTCCTCCTGCTGCCGCCGTTTTGCCTGGCTGTACTGTTCTTCCGTGGCAGTCCGGAACTTCATCTCTCAGCCGCCCCCAGGACCCACACCTCTCACAGCCATGAGGGAGCTACTGAAAGGGTAAGTGCGAACAGCGGAGGATGCCGCCTCTCCGGTGCGCGCTGTGCAGCCGAAAGTTAGTGTGTGTGTGAGGAAAGACTAGAGAGAGACAGGTAACCTCTTCCCTCCTCCACATCAACAGATGAGAGCCGGGAGATGAGTGGACTGGAGGAAGGAAGGCTTGTCACTGATTGTACGGCGCTCTGTGTATGCAGTGTGCATGCTGTGTGTATGCAGTGTGCATGCTGTGTGCATGCTGTGTGTATGCCGTGTGTATGCCGTGTGTATGCCGTGTGCATGCCGTGTGTATGCCGTGTGCATGCCGTGTGCATGCCATGTGCATGCCATGTGTATGCCGTGTGCATGCCGTGTGCATGCTGTGTGCATGCTGTGTGTATGCTGTGTGCATGCTGTGTGTATGCCGTGTGCTGGAGGAGCACTTCCTGCTCCATACACTGAATGTAGGACATTCCCAGCAATCTCCTCCCTCACATCTATGTGTGTTCTCCCATCCCCTCTTATCACTGTTCACCTCTGTCTGCTCTCTACACCTTCATTCACACTTCACTCACAGGTCAACTTTCTACATCACACTGCTATCACTACCTTCTATCTACTGCCATCCATCCATTACTACCTGATTCTTCCAGGGGGTACATCAGTAACATGGGGCTCAATATACAGTACAAAGAGACAATCACATCATACAATGTTCAATGAAATGCTTTCATCATTGCACTTATTATGATTGCACAGATTACACCCCCCGCCATATACATCCCCCTTATGGTATCTATATTACTGTTGTACACAACTGGACTGGAAAGTACCCCTATGGGCAGCAGATGTGCCTCCCTTTTACATGCAGGGGCACGTACGCTGGTCACTGCATTGAAGGGGGCATGTACGCTGGTCACTGCATTGAAGGGGGCATGTACGCTGGTCACTGCATTGAAGGGGGCATGTACGCTGGTCACTGCATTGAAGGGGGCATGTTTGCTGGTCACTACACTGAAAGGGGCATGTACGCTGGTCACTACATTGAAAGGGGGCATGTACGCTGGTCACTACATTGAAAGGGGGCATGTACGCTGGTCACTGCATTCAAAGGGGGCATGTACGCTGGTCACTGCATTCAAAGGGGGCCTGTACTGTGTGGTTTGTGCTAGGGGGCCTGTACTGTGAGATTAGTGCTAGGGGGTCTGTACTGTGGGGTTTGTGCTAGGGGGCCTGTACTGTGGGGTTTGTGCTAGGGAGTCTGTACTGTGGCGATTGTGCTAGGGGGTCTTTACTGTGGGGCTTGTGCTAGGGGGCCTGTACTGTGAGATTAGTGCTAAGGGGCCTGTACTGAGGGGTTTGTGCTAGGGGGCCTGTACTGTGGGGTTTGTGCTAGGGGATCTGTACTGTGGGGTTTGTTCTAGGGGGTCTGTACTGTGGGGTTTGTGCTAGGGGGCCTGTACTGTGGGATTAGTTCTAAGGGGCCTGTACTGTGGGGTTTGTGCTAGGGGGCCTGTACTGTGGGGTTTGTTCTAGGGGGCCTGTACTGTGGGATTTGTGCTAGGGGGTCTGTACTGTGGGATTAGTGCTAAGGGGCCTGTACTGAGGGGTTTGTACTAGGGGGGTCTGTACTGTGGGGTTTGTACTGGGGGTCTGTACTGTGGGGTTTGTGCTAGGGGGCCTGTACTGTGGGGTTTGTGCTAGGGGGCCTGTACTGTGGGGTTTGTGCTAGGGGGCCTGTACAGTGGAGTTTGTGCCAGGGGGCCTGTACTGTGGGGTTTGTGCTAGGGGGCCTGTACTGTGGGGTTTGTGCTAGGGGGTCTGTACTTTGGGGTTTGTGCTAGGGGGTCTGTACTGTGGGGTTTGTGCTAGGGGGTCTGTACTGTGGGGTTTGTGCTAGGGGGCCTGTACAGTGGAGTTTGTGCCAGGGGGCCTGTACTGTGGGGTTTGTGCTAGGGGGCCTGTACTGTGGGGTTTGTGCTAGGGGGTCTGTACTTTGGGGTTTGTGCTAGGGGGTCTGTACTGTGGGGTTTGTGCTAGGGGGCCTGTACTGTGGGGTTTGTGCTAGGGGGCCTGTACTGTGGGGTTTGTGCTAGGGGGTCTGTACTGTGGGGTTTGTGCTAGGTGGCCTGTACTGTGGGGTTTGTGCTAGGGGGCCTGTACTGTGGGGTTTGTGCTAGGGGGCCTGTACTGTGGGGTTTGTGCTTGAGGGGTTTGTGCGGGGTTTGTGCTTGAGAGGTTTGTGCTGGGGGGGTCTGTACTGTGGGGTTTGTGCCACTCTCAGTCAGTGTATCCCATCGTAGGGTGTCTCTCCCAGTATATCCCATAATAGGGCCCCTGCTCCCTATTATGGGATATACTAGTAGTGATGGACCCCTAATATGTGATATATTGGGAGAATTTTTTCATGCAAGCAAAATACAGGGGACAAAATGGGTGGTGTCTATAAGGGATGGGGCTTCTGAGAAACGGGAGGGGTCAAAATGGAAGGGCGGGGTCTTGCGCCCCACCATCTTAAAACTTCACCAGCCGCCACTGCATATAACTGCTCATTGTAAACTGTATCATTATCTTCAGCAGTGTTTCTCAACCTTTTTTCAGTCAAGGCATCCTTTAAAATTATAGACAATCTTAAGGCACCCTTTAAAATTATTGACAGTCTTAAGGGGTCTAACATGTAAAAAAAATGTTTCTAATTGCTTTACACAATGCAGCAATATCCACACGTAGGACGCCCAACTTTGTAGGGGATTTACTCTTCCAAAGGAAATACACTTTTGCACACTAGTACTGACTAGTTTTCCAATGTTCCTCTTCTCCCTCAATTTCTCTCTATTACTCAGCAAATGTCACCCCAATGCTCTTTTAAAAGGGCACAGTCGGGTCAAATAAGGATGCTGTGGAGACAACAGACATGATGTTATTGGTTGTTAGGATGCCAGTGTCTAGAAAGTCGTAATGGTGCATAATGAAAAAAAGTGGCTTTGTGTAACTAAAAGGCAGGCTTAATCCACCTGCTGGCTTGTATACAATGTTTGATCAATTTCTAAGCATTTTGCCAAGGCACCCCTGAAAAAAACTGCAAGCCACCACAGGGTGCCTGGGCACTCTGGATGAAAAAGGCTGATCTACAGTACTGTGCATCAAGTTTCTCTAGGATTACATGAAGAGACTGAAGGATTTGAGGCAGCTTACATACACACAATATCTGTGGTTAGTTCTCTAGGATGGTTGGAACAGCCTACCTTCCGAATTCCTTCAAAAACTGTGTGTAAGTGTACCTAGAATAATTGATACTGGTTTGAAGGTAAGGGGTGGTCACACCAAATATTGATTTGATTTGGGTTTCTCTTCTGTTTTTTTTTTTACTAATTTTGGTAATTTATATCAATAAACTATTAACTATTAACACTTCTATATGTGAAAGCTTTCTTAATTTACAGCCTAAAACATTTGCACAGTATGGTATATACTCCTGAATTGAGGTTAGTGGTTGGCTCATGTGTTAAATCTATGCCTATATTCTGTGTGCAATAAAAAAAGCAGACATGATGAAAATATAAAATTTATTTTAAACTATGACAGTACCAGGCCCATTTAGCATCTGTCCCAACTCCCTTTTCTTCCCTGGGATACCAGCCCTCTGAACCAGCCAGGTTGTCTATGTTTAGAACACTGACATTGGACATAAGAGTTTCGTCAAGTGTCCTTCCCACTGACGAAGTTGGCTGCGTGCCCAGTTTTTGTTTATAAGATTTGTTGAAATCTTTGAATCTACCTGTGCTTTATGTTATTGGATGTACAGTTTACCCCACCTTATGTCTCTATGCAAACAAGAAGGGGGGATTGTCCCCAGGGATTTATATGCTTGTGTCGGTTCTACAATAAAAGTCCTATGCTTTTATCTACCCTACACTTAGTCCTGACCAGTGACTGGGTGGGCTGTGGGATCAGCTATTTTCCTGGCACGGGGCAAGGGAGCTCATACAGAGGACATACTACTCAGGAGTACGGGCTCCATCACATAATCATAGTCCTTTTTCTTGTGATGTTGATATAGTTAATTTTTAACACTTTTTCAAAAAGGGGGCTAACAAGCCCCATATGTAATAGCATAGGCAGGCGATAGGTGCTCTTTATAGAGACATTGGAGGTATATTAGACCCTCCAAAGTCTCCCTTGCCCTCCAATGCAGCTATTCAAACACATATCAGGTTTGAACAGTTGCATTCTCAGCTACTTTTTTCAAGGAATGATAGCTGCAACCCTGTAGTAATCTGTAATGCATATTGCTTTTGGGGTTGTAGTCGTAGGAGGGGTCGGGTAACAGATGTTCCCCAAGTTCTTTCTGCTTTCTCCAGGGAAGCTGGAAATGGAAGAGCAAAAACTAGAATGCAACTAGAATCTTCAGGGCCCCAGTGCACCACGAAGGGCCCCCCTGACCTCTAGTCCCGCTACGACCTTTAATATGGTCCTGCAGCGGGACCCCTTCCTGCTGTCTTTAGTGGGATTCTTGGGTATCTTTTCTTCAAGCCAAACCCGAAAACTTTAGTGACGCACAGCAATTTTTTTTTTTGCATACACTCTACTTATATTTTGTGATTAAATAACCATTCTAATTGTATATAGAGTGCCCTCTTTACATCTGAATCCAGAGTTTCTCTTTATATCTAAACCTTGCATACACTGTAAGGGGAACTCTGCAGACTCTGATTTAAGAGGGAAATCTGGGGACTTTTATTTAGAGAAGAACAAGGAGCACTCTGATGTAAAGGGGGAACACTGCAGACTCTGGTGTAAAGGGTAATTCTGATTTAAGGGGGTCCCTGGTAACCAAAGCCCCCACTTAAATCATCATTACCAGACCAGCATTCCTATTTAATAAGGTTTCCCAAAGCCCCTGTTACTCCAGAGTCTGCAGAGTTTCCAGTTGCACTGTAAGGGCCATTTCTCACGGGTGGACCAACTGGATCACCCACTGTTCTGTATGGGGACGTGGATGTAAACAGACATGTGTCCATTTACACATGCCGGCTCTCAATCCAATCTGCTGAAAACATAGGGATGGGGATCCGTTCCCCATCTGCCTGGCAGATTGAATCAGATGACAGTCTATTTACATCCAACTGCCCCATAGAGAACATCGTGCTCTGAGCAGGAGGATCCACTTGATGGAGTGAAAGGGCCCTAAGAGGGTGATGTATGGACTGTAATGTAAAGGGGAATTCTGATGTAAGGGGTACTCTGGGAACCCTCATGTAAGGGGGTCTCGGCTCACTAGAGCCCCCACTTAGATCAGAGTCCCCCTTTACATTACAGTCCACAGAGCTCTCCCTTACTTTAGTGTGCTCAAAGGCTGGCGAGAGAAGAGAGAGAGGGGGGCACTTCACTCAACATAGATGGAGGCTCTGGCTGAATTGCACATTTCCTCCACTAGATAGTTGCAGGTTGTTGGGCTTTCCCACCCAATTTATCCCGTTTGTGAAGAACAGGGCTGTGGGAATTGGAATGTGGGCAGAGCTGCAGACACACACATGAGGAGAATCCAGCTCTCTCTCCTCTCCTGTCTGTGCAGGGAGGAGGGTGGGGGTTGGCTGTTAGTGCTGGCTCTGGGCAGTGTGATATTGAGTATAATAAACACTCTCTACTCATAATTGCAGCCGGAAACCCTGGAGCCACATTCTGAGTTTTTGGGCCCCCCTACAGTGGCGGAACTCCAGGGCCCCATCGCAGGTGGGACTATTGCCTTCCTGGTAGTTCCAAAAAAAGCCCAGGAACACATATCCTGTGATTTTGGGTCTACACTAAGTGTTTCATCGTATCTATGGAGGCAGCCATGGTTGCCATATGGGCTGGGATTTAACATGTCCTGTCAAGATCGACAGGTATGTAAAAAAAAAAAACAAAAAACTAAAACTTGAGTCGCACTCCTTCCTAAATTCATATTGTTGTTTTCCATTAAAGCCGAAATAGATGTACAGTATACAATCTGTCTTCACCCAATATACAACACACAAGATCAACAGGTATCTGTTGTATTTGCTAAATATGCTTTCTGCTTGAAAATAAAAACAAATGCGGCATCCACATCTAGGGTCTGGTAGACTGGAATATGATATTGTTTGTTTTTGGATTTGAGTAAGCTTTGAAATAAAAATTCATCAAACTAATTTTCAGTGACTTAAATGGAAAAATAAAATCCCTAAATAGTTTTTATCAGGCTCTGCTGGCTTATGTTTCATTGATGATATTCTTTCCAATATTATCTCCAGATCAGCTAAATACACAGAACAATTATTTACATGTCTATGATTTTATTTCATTCAATAAATAATTCAACCACATGACATCATTCTACATAGTGCAGATTTGTTAAATAATATAGGATTTTTAAATTATTCAGCTGCATAAAGCACTTGCAACTTGTTATAATTCTCTATCACCTGTCATGAAAAGGATTCTCCTTTTAAATATTTAATCACTGATGTGTGATACAACATACGTGTTTCGTACAACAAGAGACCATGTCCTCTCCGTGACCCTACGTTTTACCACAGCGTGCTAAATCAAATGGCTTAGCAGCCTGTAATCCAGATCCCTGATTATTTACAACTCTTTCCTTGCATAGTCTATTTCTGAATATTAGGGCTTGTTTTGTAGTGTGAAGAAAAGCTCCATGTGGCCAATGCACTAAACCACAAAAGCATAATGAGAATAAAAACACGTTGGAGCATAATATAATTAAAGACGCATGTGCTGTATAAATTGCCTGTCAATACTTTATGTGCAAGTAACATGGACCTTGCAGTCAATGGTAACTAACTTCATTATTGTAGCCGCCCACTCCTTTCCATCCATAAAAAAAAAAAAAAAACAAAGAAGGAAAATACATACTCTTGACCTGGACTTCTGGATCTCCCTCAGCATTATCCCAGCCTAGGATATTAAGCCTAGGATCCCAATCTGCTCTTGCCTTGTGCGGTTGCACATTCTTGTGAGATATGGCATCCTTTTCTTTTACATGATCCCACAAAAAAGGCTGACAAATGTAACCCCTCATCTAGGTGAAATGTCCAGAGGCTGGCATCCAAGATAAGCATTTTTTCCTGTTTTGTTCTTTTTTTAGACTTGGTGATTTAGGATGAATGGAAGGGGCTGCAATTTAGAAGTTAGTTGATATGGACTTTACGTTGATGTGCCTTTAAGGAGAAGTAGGCTCCCTCCAGGCATACAGTCCTTATAGAGTTAGGACTGCAGATAATAGTGGGCTGCCTTGTCGTGCCCTCTGCAGCTTATGCATGTATTGTATTTGCAAATGTGTGCAAACAAAATCCATGTTTTTGATGTGAACTGTTAGATAGGACAATTCAGTTTGTTGCAGGCTGGTAAGTTAAGCTTGGAATTTTCTTTGTTTTTGTTTGACATGTGTCACCCTTCCATGTGCTCCTTGCTGTTAAGGCTAGTTATAGGTTGGGACAGTTGCTGTTTGTTTGTACCGTTGGTTATTTGGTGAGGGGGCACACTTGACACCTTTACTGCCATTGTGGTTTTTGCTGGGTGTCCAGTGCATCCCCGTGCCTTTATGGCTCCCCCCAGGCATACCTGCCCATAATCTATCCATTATTATATACAGTATGTGCTCGCTCGCTCAGGGGGATTCTAGGGGTCGAGCTCCCGCCCCCGCTCGTCAGCTTGCCGAGCCACTCGCAATCTCCTGCAGCTGAGAGAGAAGGACAGACGGCTGATGTAAACACAGCCGTCTGTCATTCTCCCTTAGATGATCACAGAGGCTATGTGATCCTGCTACATAGGATCGCATATCTCTGTGATGATCTCACAAGCCACACCTCTCTACAGTTAGAATCACTCCCCTAGGCTTACATTTAACCCCTTGATCACTAATAGTATTAACCACTTCGCTGCCAGTGTCATTTTTACAGTAACAGTGTATACGTTTAGCACTGATTACTATAGTAATGTCATGGTACCCCCAAAAGTGTAAAAAATGTCAGTTAGGGGTCCGATCTGTCCGCTGCAATGTCGCAGTCCCGCAAAAAATCGCTGATCACCGCCATTACTAGTGAAAAAAAAAAAAACAATAAAAATGACATAAATCTTTCCCGTAGTTAGTAAACGCAATAACTTTTGCGCAAACCAATCAAAATACGCTTATTGCGATTTTTTTTTACCAAAAATATGTAGCAGAAAACAAATTGGCCTAAAATGTTAAAAATCTTTGATTTTTAAATTTTTTTATTGAGAATTTCATATGAAAGAATGTGAAAAATATTGTTATTTTTTCAAAATTGTCGCTCTTTTTTTGTTTATAGCGCAAAAAAAAAAAAATCGCACAGATGATCAAATACCACCAAAAAGCTCTATTTGTGGGGAAAAAAGGACGTCAATTTCGTTAGGGTACAGTGTCGCACGACTGCGCAATTGTCCGTTAATGTAACGCAGTGCCCAATCGCAAAATAGGGCCTGGTCATTGAGCAGCCAAATCCTCCGGGGCTAAAGTAGTTAAATGTCAATCATCTAATATTGGTGAGTATCTTTATTTCCAAAGTCTAAAAAAAACATTATAACATTATGAAAAAAATGTCAAAGCTATTTTTGTGCCCAAGTGTTGAATTCTTTCAGCTTGGCACTGCTATTTATATTGTTACATGCTGACACCCCGTCTCTATGGGTATGTTAACAATGCTGTGGTTCCTTGTAATTGTGTATTTTTTTTTTTTTTTTTACATCTTTCTGCAGAATTTGCTGTAACATTTCTAAAAACACAGTTTTATTTGTTCGTACATATATTCAAAAGCAAATTTATTTTAATGCATTGTGTTTTGGAATGTTTCTAAGACACATCAATTTTTCTGTGATGGCATTTATAGAATTCCTTGGAAATTAACTGTAATTGCACTGTATTTTAAATGCATTCAAAAGACTTTAAATACACTGATGCCACATTTGACAGATGCACTATCGGCAATTAAAATTAAACTACATGATGGGATCAAATTTTTGTACTTTTCATTTCATTTCAAATACTTCTTAGTGAACTACTTGGATACCTAATATAAATTGCATGGATAAACACTAGGAATGGGAAAGCATTTGAAAGTGTTTTCTAACATGCGCATATATAAAAGGCACAATAAAAATGATTAAGGTAGTATTAGGTCCCTTTAACACTGATCAGTAATTCTTCCAGTTTTTGGTGCAGTAAAAAAAAAACAAAAAAAAAAAAAAACGCACCAAACACACACCTCCCCATTGAAATGAATAAAAATTCACCACAATGCAGCAACAATGCATCCAAAATGCACCTGCAGTTGTGTTTTTGGTGCAGACTTTGAGTCACGTGTCCTTTTTTCACTGGTGCAAAACACACTGAAAATGAGGCAAAAATGCATATGCGTTTTTACCGAATTTTGCAACATAGCAGTGTGAAAGCAGGCTTTAACCCAATAACAAACATTGAATATATTGCAGCTTACCAATTCTCAGATGGGATGACTGCATTTATTTTCTTTTTTAGGCTTTTTTTCTTCTATTTTCATCTGGTGATCCAGCCAGCAAGATGTTGTGTTTCAAAAGCACAAGTTCTCCAGCAGAATGTATCAGTTTACATGAATAAGACAAACAGTTTAATACTGACAGGGGTCTGGCATTGTCATGGTGCTTACTATAATCAGCTTTTTTTATTCATGAAAACCTTTATCCCAAAAGGAAAAAATGGTGTGCTACTGGCCAAATCACCACGTGACACAGAGGGGAAAAAGCCAAAGAAAAGAATACTGATGCAACCACCACATCTAATGATTTGTAAGCTGCAATTTATTACATTTTTGGTATAATATCACTTTAACCACTTCAGTACTTGACACTTTTACCCCCTTCCTGCCCAGGCCAATTTTCAGCTTTTATCACTGTTACATTTTGAATACCAATTGCACAGTCATGCTAGACTGTACTCATATGACATTTTTAGCATTTTTTTCACATAAATAGAACTTTCTTTCGGTGGTGTTTAATCACCGCTGGGTTTTTATTTATTTTTTTGCAAAATAAACAAAAATAAATCAAAAACTGAAATTTTGTTTTTCTTTGTTTCTGTTTTTAAATTTAGCAAATAAATAATCTCTATAAATTTAGACCAATTTGTACACTGCTACATTTCTGTTGTAAAATAACCCAAAGCAGTGTATATTGTTTAGTGTGTAGGAAAGTTAAAGAGTCCACAAACTATAGTAAATACAGTCCTAGGCATGCACAGGGGGTGTCCCAGGTGTGCCTGGACACACCCTAATTACTGCATGCGGTGTTGATTCACCTATTGCCTGGGCTTACTCCCCGTGTTGCACCCCCAGTATGGAGAGTAGGGGAAGGGGCTATTAAATATGTCATATCCTGGCCCCTTTCCTTTCTAAATGAACACAGTTCATTTACACACCTACTCACTGTGTTCTTTCATAACCGAAGCTTAGTAAATTGTGTTTACTTTGCTTCAGTTTGTGAATGAACAAGAAGCCGCTCAGCACAGAGCACTAAGCCGTTCATTCACTGTCCAGGGCAGCTGAGGCTGCAGAGAAAGGCAAGTGTGTTTGAGCTTTGGGGTGCAAAACGAATCCCAATGCAATAGACTGCGCACTCCTATGTATATATCTGAAAATCGATCAGTCCTGATGTACTGACTTTTTTGACTGATTTCTTGAGGCCTGAAAATGCCAGAACAGTACAAATATCTCCCAAATGACCTATTTTTGGAATATAGACTAAAGCCTCGTACACACGCAATAAATTTCCGCTGACCGGTCGTCCGTCTTTTGTCCAGAGTGGTGTCTGTTGGTTGGAATGTGCTCTAGACTGCACACGATTTTTCCCGCACGACAAAATTCTACTTCAAAAGTGATATCATGTGTTTGTTTGCTTTCTTTGTGTTCTTTCTTCTCTGAGCATGCCCAGTCTTGCTCATAAGACTTTTCCCTGTCGAAATCTGTACTGACTGCACGAAAATCGGACGTGTTTTGACAGAGGTCAAAAATTTTATAGCCTGCACACCAGAATTTTTTCGGCCGAAAAGTCGGAGTCGGTTGTCGGAAGCATCATACTAACAAGCCGAAAATCGGCAGATTGGTCATCGGACGAAAATTCCCGGCTGAATTTCGACGCGTGTGTACGAGGCTTAAGAGGCATGGCAAGTTTTTTGAAGTTATAAATTTTTGGAAAAAAAAAGAAATTGAAAAAAAAAAAATAATTCACAATGTTTTACATACTGTCACCAGCGTAGTACAGCATTACCATACGACTGTAGTGTCACTGATCAGTTATCTGATAAATGATAGATATATATCATAGTTAAATGATATATATCATTTTTTTTTACATACAGTGACCAGAGCATTACAGTGTTACCACAGTAACACTGTAAAAATCTGGGGAGGGGATTAGAATTTTTTTTTCTTTTTACACACTAAAATTTCTTACAATTGTGCATTTTACAGTTATAAGCAACCGTTTTTTTTCTGAATGAAAACGACTCATTCAGTGTTTACTATTTTGATTAGCTGTGACTGGCTAATCCCATGGTATAGATAGGCTGTGATTGGCCCTGTCTGCACCATGGGATGAAACTGACTAATCACAGAGGTCATTACAATAGAACACAATGAAAGGCATGTTACAAAGCCTTTCATTGTGTACAACTGTCATGTGATCTGCTGTGATTGGACATAGCGGTTACATGGTACCGGCAGAGGGCTGGTACAGTGATCTGTCAGCGGCTGTGTCTGCTGGACACAAGGGGTGACAGATCATGCTAGAGCATGGCCCGATCCTGGCAGGACGTCATTTGATGTCCTTCCAGAACAACAGTTCTCCCGCCCAGCCATCCTTTACAATAGGCTGAGCGCGAAGAGGTTACACATGCATGCTTATGTAGGAATAATTCAGATAAAAAAATAAATTTCAGCCTTTGTTACCTCTGACATCTGAGCAGTAAAACTTTCATATAGTTTCAGTTTCGCGCCTAAGTCCACTACCTATTACTGTTCTATATAAAAAGTGAAACCACACTTTATACCAGTCTGAGATTGGCATTGGTGTACAAGTTTAGAATACCCAACCAGTGTTACCACAACACGAAAGTGTGAATGCACTCAAAGAGGTAATGATACTGCAGATATTTAGATGGGCATTAATGAATATATATTAACTCGTAGATATAAACATATTGCTAATTACCAGCACTGAAAGGCTAAGGCCCCTTTCACATGGGTGCCTACGTGCAGTAGATTCTGCTTGCTCAGCAGGGGATCGCTCCCCTGATCCCCGTTTAGCAGGCGGATGTGCAGAGCAGACAGGGACACAGTCCTGCTCTCCTCTATTGGGGAAATCAGATGCAAATGGACCACCTGCAGTGTTGCCAACCATCAGTATTTTTACTGGCAGCCAGTAAAAAATGGCCACTTTTCTCCTGCCAGTAAATTCCAGCCACAGGAAAAGGTTGCCTGTAAAAAATATGACTGTGCGAATGCACTTTTCCAATCCAGGGCCAGCGGAGTCCATCCTAGTGCCTGTTACAATGTGCTCAGGCGGGTCTGGTGGAGGTGGTGCCTAAGTGTTGTGTGATGTCATGGTGCAAGGGAGCCAAGTGGAGCAGCAAGAGCCTCATATGCGGGTCTGCGGACCAGATGAGGGTAAGTCGGGATTCGTTCGTTTCCATCCTATCTGATCCACCAGATGGAAGGAAAATAAGATCACCATCCATCTGTTTTTTGCGGGCAGGATCGGATTAGATATCGGCTGGTGTCAGCGGACACCTAGTTTTGACACGTATCTGCTCCCACATCCACTCAGATCACCTAGTCGATCCTAGTGGAAGTTGTCCTCTTCCCATCCCAGTCTTCCCAGAAGACCATGGAACCATGCACAAATGCAGTGTGGCTCGCGCTTGTGCAATGGACAGCTGACTGTGAAGCTGCAAGCAGCACAGCCATCTGTTCACAGTTATGATGCCAGAGTCGGAACTCAAAGGCTAGTGAAGAACTAGCCAGGATGAGGACAGCGCTGGATCCCTGAACAGGAAAATGTCCTTTTATTAAAAGTCAGTAGCTACAGGGCTTGTAGCTGCTGACTTTGAATTTTTATTTCCAGAGTGAACAAGTTTTTTAAATACACTGTCACTGGTGAACTATGTGAACTTCAACTTCAACTGACTTAAAACCTAGAAAATTTGCCACTTTCTCCGGGATTTTTTTGGATAAGTACATCCCAAAATGCTAATTGTTTTACCACTTGCTGGTTGCTACTTAGCCCATAATTAATTAAAGGCATTTCTATTTAAGGCAAGCTGAGACAAAGTGTTAATCAATATTTAGTGTGCATAAAAACACAAAACACAATAGTTAAGACATACATATATGTTGTCGGTACAAGGACTGCAGAATATGTTGCAATGTACAAGGTGAGTAAGCTTAAGCCCCGTACACACGATCAGATTATTGAAAGATCTGTCGTCCGTTTTTTGTGGCATGCTAGTCTGATGTGGAAAGTGAAGAGGTTATTTTCATACGAATTTTCCCGTACGACAGAATTCTACTTCAGAAGTGATGTCATGTGTTGGATTGCTTTGTATGTGTTGTTTAGTCTCTGAGCATGTCTAGTCTTGCTCTTAAGATTTTTTTCCGTCAAAACCTGTACTAATGAGACGAAAATCAGACGTTGTATTACGGACAACAAAAATTTTATAGCCAGGATTTTGTCAGCCGAAAGGTCTGAGTCGGCTGTCGAAAGCACCATACTAACAATCGGAAAATGGGCAGATCGTCGTCGGACGAAATTTCCCTTACGGACAATTGCGCGGTCGTGCGACGCTGTACCTAAACAAATTTGACGTCCTTTTTTTTCCACAAACAGAGCTTTCTTTTGGTGGTATTTGATCACCTGTGCGATTTTTACTTTTTGCGCTATAAACAAAAAAACAACGTCAATTTTGCAAAAAGAACAATATTTTTCAAATTTTTTTTATATGAAATTCCCCCCCAAAAAAAGTAAAAATCAACATTTTTTAACATTTTGGGCCAATTTTTTTTTTACCAATTGTTTGGTAAAAAAAATCTCAAAAAGCATATTTTGATTGGTTTGCGCAAAAGTTATTGCGTTTACTAACAAAGGGAAAGATTTTTGTCATTTTTGTTGTTTTTTTTTTTTAACGTGTAATGGCAGCGATCTGCAATTTTTTTTTGCGGCATTGCGGCGGACAGATCGGACCCTTGACTGACATTTTTTACACTTTTGGGGTTACCAGTGACATTTCTACAGTAATCAGTGCTATACATATGCACTGTTACTGTAAAATGACACTGACAGTGAAGGGGTTAACTTTTTTTTGAGAGGGAGGGGTTATGTGTGTCCCTAGGGGCGTGATTCTAACTGTGATTGGCTGTGGCTTGAGGTGTAGGAACAGTGATCAACGGTCCTACATAGTAGAACCGTATGATCACCATTCCTACACAGGGGAGAATGACAGGCGGCTTGTTTACATTAGCCACCTGCCTTTCTCCCTCTCCATCCGACGATCGCGAGTGACTGGCGGACATCGGGTCCGCCAGGCACACGCGCGGGGGGGGGTCCGTGACCACGCGGGAGCAGGAGCGTGCCTCCGGCGGCGCGCGCTTGCTCCCTAGACCCTCACAGGCTAGCGACGTAGCCCTACGTCGCTCTGCCTGTGAGGGGCTGACCGCCGACGTAAATAGTTGTGCAGCGGTCGGCAAGTGGTTAAGCACCTCTAAGTGTGGTCATCGGCATTGCAAATGGTTGCTTGCTTTGTGCACCAACGTTTTCTCTCTTTAATGTGCCCAAGAGTGCCCAAAGTATACTCCTCCTGGTCAATTTCCCTGACTTCTCAAGGGCACAACCATCCACCCAGTCCACATGCCAGGGTGCTAGGTGTTATCCTAGACTCTGAACTCTCCTTTTCGTCCCACATCCAATCACTTTCCAAGGCTTGCCGCCTCAACCTCCGCAACATCTTCAAAATATGTCCCTTCCTAACCAATAAAACCACAAAGCTCCTGATTTACTCCCTGGTTATCTCTCGCCTTGACTACTGCAACTCCCTCCTCATTGGCTTACCTTTAAATAGACAATCCCCCCTTCAGTCCATCATAAATGCTGCTCTTAGACTTATCCTACTACAAACCGCTCAACATCTGCTAACCCTCTCTGCCAATCCCTCCACTGGCTTCCACTCACCCAACTAATTAAATTCAAAATACTAACAATACCTTACAAAGCCATCCACAACTTTTCCCCCAGCTACATCTCTAACCTAGTTTTAAAATAGAAACCAAATCGTCCTCTTTGTTCCTCCCAAGACTTCCTGCTCTCTAGCTCCCATGTCATCTCCTCCCATACTCACCTCCAGGACTTCTCCCAGGCCTCTCCCATTCTTTGGAATTCCCTACCCCAATCTGTCCGACTATCTTTAACTCTATCCACTTTTAGGGGATCCCTGAAAACTTTTCTCTTCAGAGAAGCCTATCCTGACTCCACCTAACAACTGTACTTTTATTTTCTTTATCAGCTCATCCACCAGTTATTACCTTTTTGTATCACTTGACCCTCCCTCTTAGATTGTAAGCTCTAACGAGCAGGGTCCTCTGATTCCTCTTGTATTGAATTGTATTGTAACTGTCATGTCTGCCCTAATGTTGTAAAGTGACGCGCAAACTGTTGGCCTTATATAAATCCTGTATTATAATAATAATAATAATAATAATAATAATAAAATAGAAGGGCAGAGGAATCTAATATATAGAAATATATATTACCCGTGTTCTTAAAAATTCATGCCCTTGGTGTCCTCTGAGTCTCTACAGTATAGCTTGAACATGCCAGAGTCAAAAACGTTGTACACAGTATCCAAAGTAAAGCATATAAACAAAAGTTTCACTTATCCCCCCCCCCCCCCCCCGTCTCTAAATTATATATTTTTCAGTCAGTAGGGGGTAAAGTATGTAATCAGTGCTAGAAAACAATGGGTTTGCCTTTTTAACTATATATTTAACTATGTTTGTTTTGCTTTAGAAGTCGTCCACTTCTTGCAGCCAGAAAGGTGAGATGGAATGCTGTGGAAAGGGCCTCTTTCACACGGCCGCTCCGTTTTTTTCCTCCACTTTTTTTTTTTTGTTTCACGGACACGGATGACACTTGTGTCATCTGGTCCGTATGTCCGCATATCATCCCATCCGTTTGCGGATGATATACGGACATAATGCATGTCTATGGGGATTGTGGATGTCAGCGGATGACACCGCTGACATCCGATTTTGCATCCGTTCCGTTTTTTAAACAGAAGAAAAGTAGGGCTCTGTTCCGTTCCAAAAAACTCCAAGAACTGAAAGGACGCAAATCGGATGTCAGCGGTCATCCACTGACATCTGTAATCCCGTTGACATGCATTATGTCCGTATATCACCCGCAAACGGATGGGGTGATATACGGACATACGGAGCGGCCGTGTGAAAGAGGCCAAGCTGTTCATGGAACGGCTGGTCTGTTTGTAAACATTAACTGCAAAAAAAAGAACATTTTAAAAAGTTAATGATGATTTTCATACCAATGTGCTATCACATGTGTAACAAGGCTCATTGTAACTGAAATGTGCAGGTTTGCTAATGCATTATCATAGTTAATCTTGATTGCAAGAAGTTGCCCTTTTCTGCCACAAGATGGAGCTTTGTGAACATGGATTCATCATCAGTTAAGAGGATTGCATTTTAGGAGTTGTGGTTCCAGCCAGAAAGAACTCCATAATTAAACAGACATAAAAAGACTTCAAAGCCCAGCATGCTGATTATGGGAGGGGTTAAATAAATTGGAGAACCCAGGAAGCCAGAGGGGAGTCTGGGAAAGGAGACTGGTGTGCGAAGAAGAGCAGGTCCTGTCTGGGAGAGAGATAGGGAAAAAGATACAGGAAAAGACTGCGCCTTACAGTAGAGACAGTACCTGTCAGTTCTGGAGAACTGATAAAGCTGCTGCTATCTGCCAAGACAAGTCTGCATCCATCTCACTGTGTGTGGCAGCCAGAGATCATCCTGAGGCCTAGTACTGGAGCTGCTGGAGACCCAGACCTGCTGATTTCTGCTGTGACACTGCTGAGTCTATTTGAAGGCTGTTGCTGCATCACTGAGGTACTGCTGTCTGAATACTGCAGAAGTACACCTGGAATCATTTCATCTTAAAGGGGGACCCCGTTCATCACCGAAGGAGACCTGCTTCTACAAATACTGTGCTATTGGTGAGTGGAATATTAACCTTTTGTGTCACACTGACTGACTCTGTAGTGAAATATATTGTAAGTGTAGCACCCTCCTAGGTAGGTGCTAGTGAGAGAGTATCGTTTTTGGCTCTCTCTGTCTATCAGAGGAGCAGCAGGCAAATCTATATTGCTCTCTGCTTACTGGAAGAGCAGGATCTGTTAGTGAGGTCTGCTCATTGTGCTCAGTATGCAATTCATTATTTCTAGAGAGTGTTTCAAATGGATCCAATAGGGAGGCATGTTGGACGGTGGGAGGAAACCTGACAAATGGATGCATAGGCTTTGGTACAGTCCTGGTGATTGGCAGGGGCAGGTCGCCTCGGTGCATTCTGGGATACTGTATAAAAGCCAGGAGCACATGTGCTGTGGGGTCTTTGTCTGGAGAGCAGAGTCCCGGAGGGAGGGTGGCGGCTGCCTCCTCCTCTATAGCAGTGGCACGTGGCGTCAGGAGCTCGTCCTGAGGGCCAGAGGAACGAAGCTGAACCCAGAGGTCCAGGAGAGCTAACTGAGGGGGAGACACTGGAGACTCTAGAAAAACAGTATCGTAAATACAGGGGCTAGTGTTGAGGGGCCTGACCTGAGGGGGGCCACCCCAAGAGTAGGATAGTCAGTGGACGGGTGTCGACAGTCAAGAAAGAAGATACTGAGGAGAGTGTCCTGAAGATAACCTTAGTTCATTAAGTCGTCTTAGGAAAGAGACTTAAATCTAAATTCACCTCAGTGGCAAGGTAGATCAACAGCCTGGCTGTACCAAGAAATAGAAGTCCTCCAGTATTGTGAATAGTTAATTTGAAGTATCCCCCTATTCCCTTCTCCCAACCCTAATTTATAATAAAATCCAAAAACAACTACATACCCCTGGACTGGTTATTGGACGAGCTAAAGAGGAAAGTGAGAGACTGTGCATTTCAAGGTTGCTTATGATAACTCAGGGGGACCTGTACGTGTAAAATCTGGCAGTCCTCAAGGGGGAAGTGCTACATCATAAGCCAATCCGAACTATCCCCCTTAAAGGCACAACCAACTATCCTTTGATGTTCTGCAACAATCCTGCTGTTCAGAATATTAACCCCGAACATCAGAGATACATCTAATATTATACTCCTGATAATTAACCCCTTGCTGGACACTTTGCCACTCAGTGTTAGGAAATCAGTGTTCTACAACTGTTTCTTTATTACAGAAAGCATTCTCTTCATTTCTTAAACTTCGTCAAGAGCTCCAACGTGGCTGGCTGAAGATTTACTTTGAGACCTGCATTAGAGCAATTGTTACCCTGTTATATCAAGAGTTTATAGTTATTTTACCATCATTGCATTATAGCCTAGGCTCTAGCCTCCTCACCATAAGTGACTCTAGTCATTGTTCTATTGACACCAAATTCACTATCGCCTTATGTTGTTAATTTCCAGTGGGAAAAGCTACAGTTTATGCTGCCTTATCGAAACCTAAGGAGGCACTCCTACTGTATTGATTGATATTTGAAACTGTATATGCCAAAGCTTGTACTGCATTGTGATTTCCTGTTATTTTTGACTACTCATATTTTTAATATAACTTGTTATCATACTTCAAGGTCTCGAGTCTCATTTCAGAGTGACCCTGAGGCATTTACCAAATGTTGTCAATTTGTGTTTGTTGACAGGTATACCCAAGGTGTCAGAGGTACAGAGGTCCTTGTAGAGGTCAAGGTAAGAACAGAGGACCCAATTCATCCAGCGGCTCCTGGGGGGGTGGGGTAGCATTACACGTGTTTTATAGGTGTTGAATTAAAGAACTAAAGTACCACTGTCCCAAACTGCAAGCAAGCAGTATCTTATCTGCAATAAAATACCCCCACTTGCCTTCTCTCAGTTTTCTCCAGCATATAAACTGAGCTGCACATGCACAGCTCAGCCTACATTGCCGGCACAGTCCCTGTGTGCCAGGATGACTGACTCCTGCACAAGATTGATGCCAACTTGCATGGCCAATGAAGATGGCCAACACCAGCACCCAGAAGAAAATACCGGCAAGGGACAAGAGCCATTGAAAGTAATGTAGGTTTAGTTCTGCTCCATTCTAAAGGCAGTTTTAAACTGCCTAAAGTGGAACTCTGAACTTTACCTTATCCCCTCCTTTCCCACTTTGGAAGTTTTTTTGGGGAGTTGGGGTAGCGGGAACCAAGTTTTAGGAGGTGCCCACTCTCACTTCCACTTCAACTGCCTAGGAAATCCAAGTGGAATTTCTCCCTTCTCCTTTCACTGCCCACAACCTTCTGGGACACGTCACAGGTCCCAAAAGGCTGCGGGTCTATTCAAAAAGTGCAGCACAACTCATACAGCTGCAGTAGGAAGCAGTTTGTGAAGCTGCAAGGAGCCACAGCCAGTTTCCCTTTGAAAATATCCTTGCGTTGGGGACCCAAAGACCCATGGACAACTTGCCTGGGTGAGGACGGTGTTGGATCCTTGGACAGGTTAGTGTCCTTTTTTAAAAAGTCAGCAGCTACAGTATTTGTAGCTGCTGACTTTAATTCTTTTATTTTAAGATTGAAGAACTGCTCTAAAGCAATAATAATTTGGCTCATTCGTAGAAGGTAAAGGATGAATTTTGTTTGCCTAAGAGGTGTGTGCATAGTAGTAACTGTGTTAGGTACAGTACTGTACAAAAGTTTTAGGCTAGACAGATATGAAGAATTGCTGTAAAGTAAGAATGCTTTCAAAAAATATTTTTTCATTGTTTATAATTATCAATTTATAAAATGATAAGTGAGGCAACAGAAGATAAATCTAAATCAAATCACTATTTGGTGTGACTACCCTTTGGCTTCACACCAGCATCAATTCTTCCAGGTACACTTGCACACAGTTTTTGAAGAAACTTGGCAAGTAGGTTGTCCTAAACATTTTGAAGAACTAACCACAGATAATCTGTGGATGAAGGCTGCCTCAAATCCTTATGTCTCTTTATTTAGTCTTAGATAGACTCGATGTTGAGATCAGGGCTCTGTGGGGGCCAAACCATTACTTCCAGGACTCTCTGTTCTTCTTTATGGTGAAAATGGTTCTTAATGACATGGGCTGTATGTTTGGGGTTGTTGTCCTGCTGCAGAATACATTTGGGGCTAATCGCACGCCTCCCTGATGGTATAGCATGCTGGATAAGTATCTGCCTGTACTTCTCAGCATTGAGTACACCATTGATCAAGCAACATTGAGGACCATAGATGTAGTGGTCAGGAAATTTAATACAGCAGATGAAGGACATCACGCTTTTTTCCCTTTGATATCGGAAAATGTCCAGCTGTGCCTTCAGCACAGAACTGATGGAAACCAGTATGACCCATGTACATTACCTACTGTTTGAAGAAGTCTGGCCATGAAGAATTGTGGCTTAAAAGCCATACCACCGACGTTGAAACAAGGAAAAGCGACTCAACTATGCTTGAAAACATAGGAACTGGGGTGCAGAAAAATGGCAGCAGATGCTCTGGACTGAAGAGTCAAAATCTGAAATAATTAGCTGTAGTAGGTGGCAGTTTGTTGGCCGAAGGGCTGGAGAGCAGTACAATAATGAGTGTCTGCAGGAAACAGTAAAGCATGGTGGAGGTTCCTTGCAAGTATTGGGCTGCATTTCTACAAATAGAGTTGGAGATTTGGTTAGGAATGGTGTCCTCAAAGATGTTTGGAGCAACCTATTTGCCAAGTTCCTTCAAAAACTGTGTGCATGTGTACCTAGAAGAACTGATGCTGTTATGAAGCCAAAGGGTGGATACACCAAATATTGACTTGGATTTCTCTTCTGTACATTTACTTTACATTTTGTTAATTGATAAAAATAAGCTATTAACACTTCTATTTTGGAAGCATTCCTAATTTACAACATTTGTTTTCACACCTGCCTAAAACTTTTGCACAGTGTTATACTTGTTCAGACTGTCAGACAGGAGCCTTTAAGTGTACTTAAAAGAGAAAGTTCAATTTTTGTTAACATTTTGAAACAAAAAAATTACTGTAGAAGCTAAAAAAAAAAAAAAAAAAAAATTTCTGTAGAAGCCAGTGGCGACTGGTGCTCAAAATTTTTTTTGGGGGGGGGGGGCGCAAAAAGAAAAATGTAATAGGTATTGCTTCGCGCCAAAAAACGCAGTAAAAAAATTGCGTGACTTTGAAGCTGTGCCCCCTTCAATGCAATGAACACTGTGCTGTGCCCCCTTCAATGCAGAGTTCAGCGTGCATGCCCCTTTCAATTCAGAGCACCACAGCATTGTCCCCAATCACTGCAGAGCGCCACAGCATTGTCCCCAATGATTGCAGAGTGCCCACAGCATTGTCCCCCAATGATTGCAGAGTGCCACAGCATTGTACCCCAATGATTGCAGAGTGCCACAGAATTGTACCCCAATGATTGCAGAGTGCCCACAGCATTGTACCTCAATAAATGCAGAGTGTCCACAGCATTGTACCCCAATGATTGCAGAGTGCCCACAGCATTGTACCCCAATGATTGCAGAGTGCCACAGAATTGTACCCCAATGATTACAGAGTGCCACAGAATTGTACCCCAATGATTGCAGAGTGCCACAGCATTGTACCCCAATGATTGCAGAGTGCCACAGAATTGTACCCCAATGATTGCAGAGTGCCACAGCATTGTACCACAATGATTGCAGAGTGCCCACGGCATTGTACCCCAATAAATGCAGAGTGCCCACAGCATTGTACCCCAATGATTGCAGAGTGCCCACAGCATTGTACCCCAATAAATGCAGAGTGCCCACAGCATTGTACCCCAATAAATGCAGAGTGCCACAGCATTGTACCCCAATAAATACAGAGCGCCTCAGCATTGTACCCCAATAATTGCAGAGCGCCATAGAATTGTACCCCAATGATTGCAGAGTGCCACAGAATTGTACCCCAATGATTGCAGATTGCCACAGCATTGTACCCCAATGATTGCAGAGCGCCACAGCATTGTACCCCAATAAATGCAGAGTGCCCACAGGATTGTACCCCAATGATTGCAGAGTGCCACAGCATTGTATCCCAATAAATGCAGAGCGCCACAGCATTGTACCCCAATAAATGTAGAGTGCCCACAGCATTGTCCCCCAATAAATGCAGAGTGCCCACAGCATTGTCCCCCAATAAATGCAGAGTGCCCACAGCATTGTACCCCAATGATTGCAGAGTGCCACAGAATTGTACCCCAATGATTGCAGAGTGCCACAGCATTGTACCCCAATGATTGCAGAGCGCCACAGCATTGTACCCCAATAAATGCAGAGTGCCCACAGCATTGTACCCCAATGATTGCAGAGTGCCACAGCATTGTACCCCAATAAATGCAGAGTGCCCACAGCATTGTACCCCAATAAATGCAGAGTGCCCACAGCATTGTCCCCCAATCAATGCAGAGTGCCCACAGCATTGTCCCCCAATCAATGCAGAGTGCCCACAGCATTGTACCCCAATAAATGCAGAGTGCCACAGCAATGTACCCCAATAAATGCAGAGTGCCCACAGCATTGTCCCCCAATCAATGCAGAGTGCAGCGTGCGTGCTCCCTTCAATTTAATGCACTTACCTGGCGCTGGCGGCGGGTTCTTCCCTCCTCGATCCAGTCTGTCCTCTCTGCGGCGGCGGGAAGGAGAGCGGCTTCTCCCTCGTCCTCCGAGCGGCGGTGACGGTGAGTGACTGACGTCACGCCCCCATTGTGACGTCAGGGATCGGATGTCCTGGATGATGATTGGTCCAGGCTGGAGACTGGACCAATCACAGCCAGGATATCCGAAAGTGGGGGTGTCCAATCGCAAGGACTTGCGATCGGGTTACGCCCCCAGAAGGCTGCCGATCGGCGCCTCTTCTGGGACGTAACCCCACCCCCCCCCAGCCACCACTTACATTAAAAAGGCCGGCGAACCCCATTTTTTTTTTTTGTAAAACTTTATTTGTCATTTTTTTTTTCTTTTTTTTTTTTCTATTTTTCAGGGGTAGGGGGGCGGCGCCCTGGCGCCCGCTATGCACGGGCCGCCACTGGTAGAAGCTATAATTTATTATTTTTAAAACTGCATTTCCAATACAAACTCCAGTCAGCTAGGATTTTCTAAAACTGACACAAATTAACCTTTTTCCCATCTTGTACCCATAGCTATAGCACCCTGTATGCCCTCTCATTGACTGCTTAATGTCATTCATTCACTTTTTTTTCTGAAGACTGCGTAGAGCTTCAGATAAGTCTTCAAGCATTCCTTAAAAGGTAACTCCACTTTCGTGGGGGAAAAAAACGCAAATAAAGAAAAAGCAATATAGCGTATACAATTGCGACACAAGTCATGTTGTAATTGAATGTTATCAAAATGTACCTTTCCTTTTCAATCTGCAGCTGCTGTATTTTCTGAAAATAGAATACAATCAGGCTACCTGGAGCTGTTCTGTACACAGAATGTATACTGACCACACCCCAGAAACATAATTTCCTGCTTGTGTGATTGGCTCGCTGATTTTCCCAGAAGTCTGCACTAAGATGCAAGTCAGATTTCTGGCATCCCCTGCAACAAAAATGTCATTTTTGGTGAGATACTTCCAATAGGAACACGTCTAAAGGGGTGCAGGCCCAGCAGCTTTCCTCATTAGAGCCCTGCAGCTGACACAGCTGATAGATAATTATGATACCACTCCCATTAGACCCACTCAGCACAGAGGCACAGAGGAACAAATAATGATTTCTTCAGAATAACAAAAGGTAGGTATCTGCAACAAAGTTGGTAAAATCTGTGTAATGTACAGAGATCACCAAGAGGGGAATGTTTTCCCAACAAAAGTGGAGTCACGCTTTAAGTTTAGAGTAGTGAGCATGTCATCTATGATGATAGGATGTATTATATTTACAAGGCTGATGCTTTTTTTTTTTTTATAACACTGGGACTGACTTTGTGATTACACAACCAAAGCCCTAGCCTAAAATCAATCCCCAAAGCTCCTATGAGTAAACAATTGTACATGGCAGATTATAAGTAGTTTATTCACAGAATAAATATCCAAAGACAAAGCAGAAAGCAGTACATTTTTCTATTACAGTCATCTGTCTCCTAAAATATAATTAAAAGCAAAACTTTTAAAGCACCTGTCAGGTTTTAATTGCAGTTTGTACCCATTAGGGATATTTACCTTCTCTATTTGTCTTGTTTACCGTTATCAAAAAAGAGTAAAAATGAAAGAAAATCACAAATTTTGGATTGACACCAGAACAGTAAGGCTATCTTTACACTAGCATTTCTGGCTGACAGTGAGCAAATGCAAGAAAATGAGCAGGAGTCCCGACAAACAGCTGCGGGAGGTAGACCCTTTGAAAGCAATAAGGGTGAAAAAGTAATCTTGTGACTCTACACACTTTAGTTTGATATTTGTTGCATTTAGGAGGGACGCTGCTGAGCCCGTGCCCTCTCCAACAGTTCAGCATACCTCTGCCACTTCACTCCCAGTGACAGAATGGAGTCCTGCCGTGCATTTAGCGCAAAACCCATGCATACATCTGCTAATTTCTTCTCTTCTGTACCATGCAGCCAGGCTATGGGTCTCCGTAATGTGGGTTTGATCCTAGTTGCTTTGGAGAAGACTACTGAGGAGGGAGCCAGGGTGCCCAGGCATATCTCAACAAGGTGATAAACCATAATTGGTGTTTCCCAAGACTCGGCGGTCTTACAAACTCCCAGTGCCTTCTAAAGGACAGTAGAGCGCAGCAGTCCTCCCTGAAGGTGCTCTGCAGCAATCAAGGCATCTCCTAAGAAGCTCCAGGACTCAGCCTCTTCCCTTATTTATATCACAGGGTGGCTAGGCTGGGTCCGGAAAGCTAGGGAACGGAGATGCAGAACATTAACCTCTACCCCAGCCAACTGCCTTAACTAACAACCTGTAGGCAACCTACCTACACACTCCCTGCTCCCTTCTGCTGCTCAGTTTAGCTTCACTTTCATTGCAGGAATCAAGTTTAAGAGAGTCATTGTCTTCTTACCCTTCAAAAGACTGAAAAACATCCTTTGTACTGCATTTATGTAGCACTGCTCCCATAGGGGTCACTAAGTATAGATTTCCCTGGGCCTCCCTCTGATCCTGCAGCCAGATGCTTGGGTATTTTCACATAATCAGATGCACACTCATCCGCTCAATATCCAATGACCAGTCTAGGGGATTTTTTTTTGTATTTATTGGTAGAACTTGGATAGGAGAATGGATTAGTGGGATACTCCAACTTTAACTATGCACAGATGAGCACAACTCTCACTTGGCCTCACTTGGATGAACTGAATAGCAGTCCCTCTGCTGAATCATACAGCATTTGTATGGAAGAATAAGTCTGATTTCTCAGGACACTTACCAGTATCCCCTTTAGCTGGCACCCGTCCACTGACTTTACCAGCTTGAAAGGATTGCCCTCACAGAACAGGCCCCTACACTTAGGTCTGTACTCACAGTAGCCAGGAACTGATCATTTTAGGTGTGTCTGCCTCTCAGTCAGCTCTGTGGGACATTTGGGTTGCAGCTTTTGTGAGTCTGGCTCTCAGGTCGTCTACCTGAGGCCACATGGCAGCATGTAAAGAGGAGGGGCAACGACCCTCCTTCCTCCAGAACCCCACTCTCCAGCCCAAGACCCCAACACATGCTCTCTTGGAATAAATACAGTCACCCAGCATGCCTTGAGGCATCTTCCTCTGCCAAAGGCCAGAGCTGTATCTACATCCATGCTCCCATTTGTTAGGTTTCCTCCCACTGTCCAATGTGCCCCTTCCTATTGGACCAGTGTGAAACAGGCAGACAACACGGACAGCATCTAACCACACTGAGCAGACCCTGTCAATGAATCACTGCTCCCCGTTGACCAGAGAGTACTTAAATTTGCCTGACAGTCCCCCTGTTAAGCAGGAAAACCCAAAAACAATGCACTCTCCAGCACCTACCTAGGAGGGTGCTACACTTATTTGCAATAAAACTACATTGGGTTTGACTCATGCTCCCCTCCTTCCCTGTAGTTCAATTCTCCTGCGCTCTAGTGCAATAATGGGAAGGAAGAGGTGAGTTTCCAACAAATATGAATGGGTAGGACTGAAGGCCTTGCTGCCACCTCAGGACCAAGGGTATCCGATACAAACTGAAGAAAAAGATAACAAAAAGAGGGGCGCACCGACCTAGTGCATTACCACTAAAAACATTTATTAAAATGGTAAAAAGCATAAAATATACTCACAAACAAAGTGTGATAATACACACATATCAACATTTTAATGTATAAATAAAGGAGGCCAGGCACTGCGAGGGTGAACCCCCTTCCTCAGAGCCAAGAAATGCTGCTGACGAAATGCGTCAGTCAGCCTAAGCTACAGCAGCTCCGTGCGTTTCTGCCACATGCCGTCCAGCACCATGCAGTGCTTGGCCTCCTTGGAGACATCTTTATTTATACATTGAATTGTTGATATGTGTATATTATCACACGTTGTGAGTATATTTTATGCTTTTTACCATTTTAATAAATGTTGTAGTGGTAATGCACTAGGTCGGTGCGCCCCTCTTTTTGTTATCTTTTTCCCCTCCTTCCCTCCCTGTTTTGATCTCTCTGTACCTCTCCCTACTCGTGTCCTCCCCTCGCTTTAAGTATAATTCCAGCTAAAGCCTACCAAGTCTTTAAAATACTCCTTCCCCCTCCAACACCTATAATAACTAACCTGTGTAAAAAAAAAAAAAAAAAAAAAAAGGGGGCATTTAAAAGACTAACAAGGCTTTAGCTGGAATTATACTTTCTGCCTCTCCTGTTCATCCCCCTCCACTCCACTTTTCCCTTTTCAATTGCCCTCCTCATTTGTAGAAATGTCAGCTTTTCCTATTGCCCTCTTTCCCTTTTTCCCTACAATGAGAATGTACAGAGCTGTAACAGATACATCCCTTGGTTATCTACAACCGGGACTCTCCCCAAATGAACCAGATTGCATTTTACCAGCTTAAATAGTAATAACACCTTAAAGTGGAACTTTACTCTCTCAATCAGCATTGACTATTTTTAGTTCTTTTGCTGCTAGGATTAGTAAATAGATAGGAAAGTAGATCATATTTGCTTGTTAAACATTTTTTTTTACATTTCTTCAGTTACTTCCTGGTTTCAATGCTTAGGCAAATTATGTTCAGTAGGAGAGGAGATGCTTCCTCAGCTAAGCACACCTACTCCTGCTTGCATGCCAGAGCTAAGGACAGGTGGATTCCAGGTAGTAAATGCCACATTAATTATCTGCCCTTACAAAAGATGGCCACAGCCAGAAGTGCTATAGGGTGTTTTTTAAAGTGATTTCTTAACCACTTCCATACCGAGTCATGTAAAATGACGTCGGCAAAGTGGTTGTAAGGATCCGGGCCGCCGTCATATGACGTCGCCCGGATCTCCCCTCTACTGCGTGCCCCCGGGGGCGCACAGCGCGGCGATCGGGGGTGAGGCTCGTCCCTCGGACATAGCCCATCCCTGATCAAGGTAAACAGCCAATAGAAATTGGCTGTTTACCATGTGATCGGTTGTGTCAATCACAGCCGATCACATGAGCGGCTCCAGCACGAGCCGCTCGTTCTCTCTGCAATGCGCGCCCCCGGGGGCGCGCAGAGCAGCGATCGGGGACGAGGCTCGTCTCTCGGACAGAGTCGATCCCCGATCTAGGTAAAGAGCCAATGAAATTGGCTCTTTACCACGTGACCGGCTGTGTCCAATCACAGCCGGTCACAAATGTCAACAGAGAACACGGTAACTAGCTGTCACCGTGTTCTCCTCCTCACACACTGATCCTGTGTGAGGAAGAGAGTGTGGTAACAGCTAGTTACCAAATACAGTGCACCCCAAACACACTGATTGCCCCCCCCTCCAATAAAGAGCACCTGTCACTAGCCCATCAAAGTACCCGAGTACCTGTCACTAGCCCATCAGGTACTCTGATGACAGGTACTCGGGTACTCTGATGGGCTGGTGACAGGTATTCGGGTACTCTGATGACAGGTACTCGGGCACTCTGATGACAGGTACTCGGGTACTCTGATGACAGGTACTCGGGTACTCTGATGACAGGTACTCGGGTACTCTGATGACGGGTACTCGAGTACTCTGATGACAGGTACTCGGGTACTCTGATGACAGGTACTTGGGTACTCTGATGACAGGTACTCGGGTACTCTGATGACAGGTACTCTGATGACAGGTACTCGGGTACTCTGATGACGGGTACGCAGGTACTCTGATGACGGGTACTCGGGTACTCTGATGGCGGGTACTCGGGTACTCTGATGACGGGTACTCGGGTACTCTGATGACGAGTACTCGGGTACTCTGATGACAGGTACTTGGGTACTCTGATGACAGGTACTTGGGTACTCTGATGACAGGTACTCGGGTACTTTGAGTACCTGTCAACGGAGTACCCGTCATCAGAGTACCTGAGTACCTGTCACCTACCCATCAGAGTACCCGAGTACCTTCCACCTGCTCATCAGAGTACCTGACGCCTGAAGTACCCGAGTACTTGCCGCCTGCTCATCAGTACCCATCACTACTCATCAGTACTCATCAGTACCTATCACGTATCAGTACTGATCATCAGTACCCATCAGTACAGTATCACCTATCACTATCAGTACTACTCATCAGTACCTATCACCTGCCTGTCACCTGCCCATCAGAGTACCCGAGTACCTGTCACCTGCCTATCGGAGTACCCGAGTACCTGCCACCTGCTCATCAGTACCAGAGTACCTGTCACCTGCCCAACAAAGTACCCGAGTACCTGTCACCCTTCATACAGCCACCATGTCCAAGTCCAAAAAGGTTTATATACGTCCTCCGTTTAAACCTAAATACCGGTGTTATGGCAGCAGATAGCTGCCATAACCCTGGTATTTTTTTAAACGGTGGACGGCTGGCTTTCCGATAAGGGTGGTCCCAGCGGCGGATTCGCCGTGGGATCACCCTTCCGGGATGGTGGAAGAGGCGCCCCCCCTCCCGCCGCGTTCCGGTCCTTTTCCCCGCTTACCGGACCCGCCGGCAGCAGGGAAAACGATCTGGTCCCAGATCCTCACAGACAGGATGTCGAGTGAGGGCCAGCTTGCCCTCACTCGACTCTATGGTCTTGGAGGACCGGAGCTACGGAAAATGTTGTTGCCTAGCAACCCGTTTAAAGGTCCTTTTTTTTTTTTTTTTCATTTTATATAATAATTTTTTTTTTTTTTCTATCTTTTAGTGTACTTGTGAGATCTGAGGACTTTTTGACCCCAGATCTCACAAAAAAGAGGTCCTGTCGTGCCTATTTCTATTACGAGGAATGTTTACATTCCTTTTAATAGAAATAAAAATGATCAATTTTTTTTTTTTTTTAACGGTGTAAAAATAAAAAATAATAAATAAAATAAATAGTAAAAAAAAAAAATTAAAGCGCCCTGTCCCCGTGAGCTCGCGCGCAGAAGCGAACGCATACAGAAACCCCGCCCACATATGTAAACGGTGTTCAAACCACACATGTGAGGTATCGCCGCGATCGTTAGAGCAAGGGAAATAATTTGAGCCCTAGACCTCCTCTGTAACTCAAAGATGGCAACCTGTAGAATTTTTTAAATTGTCGCCTATGGGGATTTTTAAGTATGAAAGTTTGTCGCCATTCCGTGAGCGTGCGCAATTTTGAAACATGACATGTTGGGTATCTATTTACTCGGCGTAACATTATCTTTCACATTATGGAAAAAAAATTGGGCTAACTTTACTGGTTTCTTATTTTTTAATTAAAAAAAGTGAATTTTTTCCAAAAAAATTGCGTTTGGAAGACCGCTGCGCAAATACGGTGTGATAAAAAATATTGCAATAATCTCCATTTTATTCTCTAGGGTCTCTGCTAAAAAAAAATATATAATGTTTGGGGGTTATAAGCAGTTTTCTAGCAAAACAACTGATTTTAGCTTGTAAACACCAAATGTCAAAAATAGGCCTAGGCAAGTGGCTAGGATGCATGATGATGCTCCTTGGATGTTAGGCCCCTCTATATGGCTAGGCTGTGAAAAAGTCTCACACATGTGGTATTGCCATACTCAGGAGGAGTGGCAGAATGTATTTTGGGGTGTCATTTTTGCTGTGTACATGCTATGTGTTAGGAAAATCCTATAAATTGACAACTTTGTGTAAAAAAAAAGTTTTCATTTTTTTCCCACATTTTCCAAAAACCTGTGGAAAAAAAATGATATGTTCAAACGACCCATAATGCCTCATAGAATATACGTTGGAGTGTTTGCTTTCCAAAATGGGGTCATTTTGTGGACTTTTCCATTGTATTGGTGCTCTAGGGCCTTGAAAAGTGTGATAGGTAGTAAGAAAGTTTTATGTGTATTTATGCTCCTAGAACGCCTGAAGGTGCTTTTTGGACGTGGAGTCTCTTTTTGTGGCCAGGCTGTGTAAAAGTCTCACACATGTGGTATCGCCATACTCGGAAGGAGTAGCAGAATGTATTTTTGGGTGTCATTTTTGCTGTGTACATGCTATGTGTTAGAAATAGCTTATATATTGACAACTTTGTGGGAAAAAAAAGAAAAAAAAATTGTTTTCTTCATTTTCCCAAGAATTGTGGGAAAAAATTACAACTTCAAAAAACCCACCATGCCTCTTACTAAATACCTTGGACTGTCTACTTTACAAAAAGGGGTCATTTGGGCGGTATTTGTACTGTCCTGACATTTCAGGGCCTCAAGAAAGGAGATAGGCAGTCAGTACATCTGGTGTGATCAATTTTCAGTAATTGGTACCATAGCTTCTAGACTCAATAACTTTCACACAGACTAAATAATATACACTAATTTGTGTTAATTTTACCAGAGACATGTAGCAGTATACATTTTGGCCCAAATGTATGAAGAAAAATTAATTTTTTGCAAAATTTTATAATTGAAACTAAAAAAAGTGTTTTTTTTCAAAATTTTTGCTCTTTTTTTGCATATATCACGAAAAAAAAACCCCAGTTGTGATCAAATGCCACCAAAAGAAAGCTCTATTTGTGTGAAAAAAATGATAAAAATTTTGTTTGGTTACAGTGTAGCATGACTGAGCAATTGTCATTCAAAGTGTGAGAGTGCTGAAAGCTGAAAATTGATCTGGGCAGGAAGGGTGTCTAACTGCTCTGTATGGAAGCGGTTAACAAGAAAAAGCATAGAGACATGGATGGATAGATGGTGAGTTTTCTTTGAAAATTAAAAAATAATTAAATAGCATTTGTGGTTAGTGGTACTCTGATAAAGTGTAGTTCCACTTTGAATTCACTTAATCTCTTTACTTATATAATGTTCCCCAAAGATCTTGATAGATTTACTATTTTAGCACCTACAACGGTATGTAAGCATACTTATTTATTGCAGCTGTTTTTGTGATCTTCTTGCAATAAAAATGAAAATCCAATGATGTTGGACTCAATTTCTTTGTCTTATTGAAGAGCTGATTTTGGTCATAGTGCTCAGACTGGGTCTAGGGTGGTATGTCATTGTATTTATCGGCATTTAACCACTTGCCGACTGCCTAACGATGTTCTACGTCGGCAGTCAGCCCCTCACAGGCAAAGCGTAGGTCTACGTCGCTAGCCTGTGAGGCTCTAGGGAGCAAGCGTGCGCCGCCGGAGGCGCGCTCCCGCTCGCTCACGGACCCCCCGCATATGATTGTCCATTACAGCGGGAGAAAGGCAGGCGGCTAATGTAAACACAGCCGCCTGTCATTCTTCCCTGTGTAAGAATTGAGATCATACGGTTCTGCTATGTAGGACCGTTGATCTCTGTTCTTACTCCTCAAGCCACATCCAATCACAGTTAGAAGCACGCCCCTAGGAACACACTTAACCCCTCCCTCTCAAAAAAAGTTAACCCCTTCACTGCCAGTGTCATTTTTACAGTAACAGTGCATATGTATAGCACTGATTACTGTAGTAATGTAACTGGTAACCCCAAAAGTGTCAAAAATGTCAGTCAAGGGTCCGATCTGTCCGCCGCAATATCGCAGTCCCGCAAAAAAAAAACGCAGATCGCCGCCATTACTCGTTAAAAAAAAAAAAACAACAAAAATGACAAAAATCTTTCCCTTAGGTAGTAAACGCAATAACTTTTGCGCAAACCAATCAAAATACGCTTTTTGCAATTTTTTTACCAAACATATGTAGCATAAAACAAATTGGCCTAAAATGTTAAAAAATTTTGATTTTTAAATTTTGTTTGGAGGAATTTCATATAAAACAATGTGAAAAATGTTATTTTTTGCAAAATTTACGCTCTTTTTTTTGTTTATAGCGCATGATCAAAAAATCGCACAGGTGATCAAATACCACCAAAAGAAAGCTGTGTTTGTGGGAAAAAAAGGACGTCAAATTCGTTTAGGTACAGCGTCGCACAACCACGCAATTGTCCGTTAAAATCACGCAGTGCCGAATCGCAAAATAGGCCCTGGTCAGGAAGGGGGTAAAATCTTCCGGGGCTTAAGTGGTTAAAACAGAACAGTTTATTTTTTCTCAACAAAATTGTCATTTCGCTCTAATGAGCTTAAAGTTGGCTAGTCAAAACCAAAAATATTAAACCATTTCTTTAGGTATTCTGTTTTTGTATGATGGCCTTCCACTGCAATAAACTGGCTGATTAAAAAAAAAATGGAGAAAACAATGATGGTGCTGCGAATGAGATTCAAATGAATGCTGTTTTTCCTTTTTATAAGAGATGCTCTGTAATTTAAGGTTAATGGTTTTCATGGTTTAACACGTTATTCATTTTAAGCAGATTCCTAGACTGTGGATGGTGAACTCTCTAACCTCGACTTGGCCAAGACATTAAGTGAGTTTTTTTTTTTTTTTTTTTAAATGAGTGCTCCTTTTAAATGCCTTGCTATTTGCAGAATTACACACAGACTGTTTGTACATCAGCTGGCATTAACTCTAGTGATTGCTTAATTAAGTAGAAGAGATCTGAAGAATTTACACACAGTGGGAGAGTCTGGATCAAATCAGGTAAAAAAGAAGAAATTGCATTTTAAGGACTTTTATTACTACAGAAACTGCTGAGCAGTAATTACATTGTAATTAGATGTACAACATATAGCAAATGAAGCAGACATACTATACAGTGCAAAGTAAACAAACAAGATATCGGCTTTTTTAGCTCTACCTCTGAAAGGAAATGAATCTGATAGCCAGGCTGTTACAAAGCTAATTATTAGTATAATGGGTAGCAAAAAATAAACTAAACCTGGGTAAAGCTGTGTTCTTTTCCAAAATAGTGCAAATTGGCCAGGCGTGACGTTTCTGGGATTTACACAGTCTAATGGCAGCCAGTGATCTATGTACGCTGTGCACACAATATTATAGAAAACTAGACTTGTATTCTCTTTTATCATTTATAAGGAATCAGTTTAATCAATGGCATTACTAATGAAAAAAGCATAAGGAAGACAAAAATATTGCCTGTAAACAGCCATTTCTCATTTACTCAGTATGCATTGGTTCAATGATCCAACTCCTTTAAACATACAGTACATGCTGGGTATGTGTGAAATAAATCTTGGCTTAAAATTGTGTTGTCTTCTCCATTTAATATACTTCATGGAAGCTTCAAAAAATAGCGGACCTAATCTACTAAAACAAATGAGCCAGAGAAGGGATAAATTACTACGGTGCTGCTGCTTTGTAAACATGCATGCACCTGCAGATATCTGCGTGCGTAGCAAGCAATCACAATCCTCAAACCTGTCTTGCAGATCATACACTGATGTTCAATGCATATGGTGCTATCCTAGTTTGCTGGGCACAAATAATGCTTCTTTGGTACTTTCTGTTCCTATAAAGCATACAAAAGAATGCTTACATTTTTATACAAAAAATTAAATTAGGAAAAAAGAAAAGTCTAAATTGACCACCTCGCTAATCAAAAAAATGCACCATATTAAATGGCATGTCAAATATACCCATAGAGTATGCTGTCAATGTTAAAAAAAAAAAAAAAAAAAAAGTGTATGAACAAGCATTTTTAGAATCTGTATTTTAAAGATTAGGGAATACATGAAATTTCATATGCTGGCTAAAATGGAATTTCAAATGCTGGCTAAAACTTGAACTTCTGTGCATGCGTACAAATATATACACAGGGATGTACAGTGAAAGCCATGCACACCTGATGCAGTGATTTACTAGATGCAAAAACATTAGTGAAAATCAACTCTTCATGGGAGGCATGCTTAACCACTTCCATACAGAGCAGTTAGACACCCTTCCTGCCCAGACCAATTTTCAGCTTTCAGCACTCTCACACTTTGAATGACAATTGCTCAGTCATGCTACACTGTAACCAAACAAAATTTTTATCATTTTTTTCACACAAATAGAGCTTTCTTTTGGTGGTATTTGATCACAACTGGGGTTTTTTTTTTTGTGATATATGCAAAAAAAAAGCAAACATTTTGAAAAAAAAACACTTTTTTTTAGTTTCAATTATAAAATTTTGCAAAAAATTAATTTTTCTTCATACATTTGGGCCAAAATGTATACTGCTACATGTCTCTGGTAACATTAACCCAAATTAGTGTATATTTTTTAGTCTGTGTGAAAGTTATTGAGTCTAGAAGCTATGGTACCCATTACTGAAAATTGATCACACCAGATGTACTGACTGCCTATCTCCTTTCTTGTCCTTCCTGAAATGTCAGGACAGTACAAATACCACCCAAATGACACCTTTTTGTAAAGTAGACAGTCCAAGGTATTTAGTACGAGGCATGGTGGGTTTTTTGAAGTTGTAATTTTTTTCCCACAATTCTTGGGAAAATGAAGAAAAAAATTTTTTTTTCTTTTTTTTCTCCCAAAGTTGTCAATTTATAAGCTATTTCTAACACATAGCATGTACATAGCAAAAATGACACCCAAAAATACATTCTGCTACTCCTTCCGAGTATGGCGATACCACATGTGTGAGACTTTTACACAGCCTGGCCACAAAAAGAGACTCCACGTCCAAGAAGCACCTTCAGGCGTTCTAGGAGCATAAATACACATAAAACTTTCTTACTACCTATCACACTTTTCAAGGCCCTAGAGCACCAATACAATGGAAAAGTCCACAAAATGACCCCATTTTGGAAAGCAAACACTCCAACGTATATTCTATGAGGCATTATGGGTCGTTTTAACATATCATTTTTTTCCACAGGTTTTTGGAAAATGTGGGAAAAAAATGAAAACTTTTTTTTTTTTACACAAAGTTGTCAATTTATAGGATATTCCTAACACATAGCATGTACACAGCAAAAATGACACCCCAAAATACATTCTGCCACTCCTCCTGAGTATGGCAATGCCACATGTGTGAGACTTTTTCACAGCCTAGCCATATAGAGGGGCCCAACATCCAAGGAGCATCATCATGCATCCTAGCCACTTGCCTAGGCCTATTTTTGACATTTGGTGTTTACAAGCTAAAATCAGTTGTTTTGCTAGAAAACTGCTTAGAACCCCCAAACATTATATATTTTTTTAGCAGAGACCCTAGAGATTAAAATGGAGATTATTGCAATATTTTTTATCACACCGTATTTGCGCAGCGGTCTTCCAAACGCAATTTTTTTGGAAAAAATTCACTTTTTTTAATTAAAAAATAAGAAACCAGTAAAGTTAGCCCAATTTTTTTCCATAATGTGAAAGATAATGTTACGCCGAGTAAATAGATACCCAACATGTCATGTTTCAAAATTGCACACGCTCACGGAATGGCGACAAACTTTGGTACTTAAAAATCCCCATAGGCGACAATTTAAAAATTTCTACAGGTTGCCATCTTTGAGTTACAGAGGAGGTCTAGGGCTCAAATTATTCCCCTTGCTCTAACGATCGCGGCGATACCTCACATGTGTGGTTTGAACACCGTTTACATATGTGGGCGGGGTTTCCGTATGCGTCGCTTCTGCGCGCGAGCTAACAGGGACAGGGTGCTTTAATTTTTTTTTTTTTTTACTATTTATTTTATTTATTATTTTTTATTTTTACACCGTTTAACCAAAAAAAAAAATGGATCATTTTTATTTGTATTACAAGAAATGTAAACATTACTTGTAATAGAAAAAGGCACGACAGGACCTCTTTTTTGTGAGATCTGGGGTCAAAAAGTCCTCAGATCTCACAAGTACACTAAAAGATATAAAAAAAAAAAAAAAAAAAAATTATTATATAAAATGAAAAAAAAAAAAAGGACCTTTAAACCGGTTGCTAGGCAACAACATTTTCCGTAGCTCCGGTCCTCCAAGACCATAGAGTCAAGTGAGGGCAAGCTTGCCCTCACTCGACATCCTGTCTGTGAGGATCCGGGACCGGATCGTTTTCCCCGCTGTCGGCGGGTCCGGTAAGCGGGGAAAAGGACCGGACGCGGCGGGAGGGGGGGGGGGGGGCACCTCTTCCGCCATCCTGGAAGGGTGATCCCACGGCGAATCTGCCGCTGGGACCACCCTTATCGGAAAGCCAACCGTCCACCGTTTAAAAAAATACCAGGGTTATGGCAGCTATCTGCTGCCATAACACCGGTATTTAGGTTTAAACGGAGGACGTATATAAACCTTTTTGGACTTAGACATGGTGGCTGTATGAAGGGCGACAGGTACTTGGGTACTTTGTTGGGCAGGTGACAGGCAGGTGACAGGTACTCTGGTACTGATGAGCAAGTGGCAGGTACTCGGGTACTCCGATAGGCAGGTGACAGGTACTCGGGTACTCTGATGGGCAGGTGACAGGCAGGTGATAGGTACTGATGAGTAGTACTGATACTGATAGGTGATACCGATACGTGATAGGTACTGATGAGTAGTGATGGGTACTGATGAGCAGGCGAAAATCTTCGGGTACTTCAGGCGTCAGGTATTCTGATGAGCAGGTGGAAGGTACTCGGGTACTCTGATGGGTAGGTGACAGGTACTCAGGTACTCTGATGACGGGTACTCCGTTGACAGGTAATCAAAGTACCCGAGTACCTGTCATCAGAGTACCCGAGTATCCGTCATCAGAAAACCAGAGTATCCGTCATCAGAGTACCCGAGTACCTGTCATCAGAGTACCCGAGTACCTGTCATCAGAGTACCCGAGTACCCGTCATCAGAGTATCTGAGTACCCGTCATCAGAGTACCCGAGTACCTGTCATCAGAGTACCTGCGTACCCGTCATCAGAGTACCTGCGTACCTGTCATCAGAGTACCCGAGTACCTGTCATCAGAGTACCCGAGTACCTGTCATCAGATCAGGGATGGGCTATGTCCGAGGGACGAGCCTTACCCCCGATCGCCGCGCTGCGCGCCCCCCGGATCCGTACAACCACCATGCCGACGTCATATTACTATGACTCGGTATGGAAGTGGTTAACAACTTCTGGACCGGAAGGTTTTCCCCCTTAATGACCAGCCCATTTCTTGCGATTCGGCACTGTGTTATTTTAACTGACAATTGCGTGGTCATGCGATGCTGTACCCAAATAAAATTGATGTCCTTTTTTTACCACAAATAAAGATTTCTTTTGGTAGTATTTGATCACCTCTGCGGTTTTTATCTTTTGCGCTATAAACAGAAAAAAAAACGACAATTCTGGAAAAAAAAACAACAACAATATTTTTCACTTTCTGCTATATAACATTCCCCAAAAAAAAAATTAAATCACATTTATTTTAGGCCAATTTGTATTCTGCGACATATTTTTGGTAAAAAAAATCACGATAAGAGTATATTGATTGGTTTGCGCCAAAGTTATCGCATCTACAAACTACAAACTAAAAATATGCACTGTTACTGTACTAATGACACTGGCAGGGAAGGGGTTAACACCAGGGTGATCAAAGGGTTAAATGTGTCCCTAGGGGGTGCTTTCTAACTGTGTGGGGGATGGACTTATGGAATGAACACAGGGATCTGTGTTCCTAAATAGGAGGAACGTGTCCATTGTGACAGAACATCGGTCTGACGTGTTTACAACGGCAGACCGCTGTTCTGTCTCCACAGGGAGCGATCGTGGATGCCCAGCGGCAGTTGCATCGCTCCGGCAAAACAATGTACGGGTACGTCATTTAGCGGGAACCTGCAGACCTGGCGCAGTATATGTACAGGGGCTGGTCAGCAAGTGGTTAACTGGTGTATGGCTGGTCTCTGGTACTTGCATTCACAAAAAAATCCTCACATGCTAGTAGATACTTTGTATATACCCTGTGGTCTGTGTGCGTATGTTAGGTATGGGCAGCACAGTGGCTTAGTGGTTAGCACTCTTGCCTTACTGTTAGGACCAAGTTCGCCTGCTGGTGCTTTGGTGCTCTGGGCTGATTGATGTAGTTCCAGTGTCCACCAGCAGGTGTCTCCTAGAGGCCAGCAGGCCCCAGTAATCAGTTCTGATCTGATCCGCCTGTAAGTTTTTCAGGTGGACCGGATCAGATGCTCCATGCAGCCCTATGGAACGGCGGATGTCAGCGGTGACATGTCCGCTGACACCCACTGCTATCCGATCCGATCCTGTTCGTGGAATCTGGACAGATGGAAACCCTATATTTCTCATCCGATCTCCCCATAGAGGAGAGTGGGGATCTGACAGCTCCATCTCTGCACACAGAGCGGAGACGGAGCTGTCATCCGCCTGCTCAGCAGGGATCGACGAATCAATCCCCCACTGAGCAGAACGGACTCCGTCGGGCGCACCGCCAGTGTGAAAGGAGCCGAATGCTTCTCCCACTGGCACACAGTGCCTCTGTGTTTTGTGTGCTTCTGCCCTGTACCCTGGTTGTCATGCTGCTGCCACCTGGCTCTGCTTCCATTCATTCGTGACCTTGCTCTTGTTCCAAGTACTCTGCTGCCTTGCTCCCTGCTCCTCCAGTTTTCCCCTGCCTTGTGTGTATCTCATTTGTAAGTAGTTACATCTAACTTATAGTCTACTGTACAGAGGAGCTTGGAGAAGGAGCCAGAAGGTGTGCCGTGGTGCAAGGAGCATAGTGCAGAGATGTGCTCATCATGTTCTTATCAGTGTGTTGCTTCTTCCTTCATTGTCCAGTCACAGGGTGGAGGGGGTGGGGAGAAGAATTATAAGTAAGACCCCTTTCACACTTGTGCGACTTGTCCTGCAATTTGGGGCTGCAAAGTGGCATGACAAGTCGTACTCCATGATTTCCAATGAGTACCATTCATATCTGTACGACTTCCAGTCGCAAAGACTTCAAAGTCGTCCCTGAACTACTTTGGGCCGATTTTCAAAATTGCAGCAAAACCACGGTAAAATTGTGCGACTTTTAGGTCGAATAAGTGTGAAAGGGGCCTAAAAGTGAAACTGCTGCAGGTAAAAAACTGGTTCCCTGCCCTGCCAGACAGGGCTGTGCTGTGCGGCAGAGCTGTGTAAATCTTAAACTAGATGGTTAGAAATACAAACAATTTAGCAAGTAAACATCCGTTATTCATTAAATTTATGTATGTAGCTTCTTGCCTGGAGTCTGCTTTAAGGCCACTTTCACACTTGTGCGACCTAAAAGTCGCGTGATTGCGGCGAATATGACGCAATTTTGACTGGACTTGAAGAAATTCCTATGTCTATGGACCGTAAAATGCATTAAAATCTGCCCAAAGTAATACAGGGACTACTTTGAAGTAGGACAAGTCGCACATGTGCGAAAGGGGCCTAAAAAAAATTAATTTTTTATAAACTTCGTAGTAGTTAATTATTAACTTTTCTGAAAATAGTTCTTGCAGATTATTCCCTTTTACAGGCATTCCCTATACATTTATAGATTGTGGCACTCTTATATACACACTGCAACCGTATCAAAGCAGCAAATGCTGCCACCTACTGTCACTGTATACGGTATATACCGTACATGTACTGTATGCTAACAGAAAACATTGTACACTCAACTAAACAGGCTTAACAAAGTGACCTTACAAAGAGGTTATTAAAACTTATTTGTGGGAATTAAATCTGCAAATAATAATAAATATTTTAACATTCTAGTATACAGGAGGCCATGAAGACTTCATCAAATAACATGACATATACATTTAAAGGGTAACTCCACTTTCGTGGGGGGAATAAAATAACAAATAAAAAAAAAAAAATAATAATATAGCATATAAAATTGCGACTCAAGTCCATATTGTGATTATTAAAAGTTACCTTCACTTTTCAATCTGTAGCTCTGTAATTTTCTGAAAATGCAATGCAATATGGCTACCTGGAGGTGTTTTGTACATAGAATGTGTACAGAATGCCCCTCAAAAACATAATTTCCTGCTTATTCCAAACCAAACTTTAAAAAGTGCAGACCAACTGTATATAAAAAAGCAAAAAAACAAAATTAACATAAAATAAATACGTATGTGCATATAACTCTATATAACTAGTACAGTGACATTGTCAATCCGTGACCTAATTGACATCTATACAGTAGTATATCTAAACATAAAGTCCCATGTATTAGTGACAAACACCACAGTGTGATGGGTGATTCTCAAATCTTCTATCTTCTTTATGTGTCCTGTGAACCTCCACTCCTAGGTAAAAAAAAAAAGCAACTTACCTCCAAATTAGACTGTACTAAAAAATCTCATTCATTTGTAACAATCTCCACCAGCAAGGGAATCGTCTCCACACTCTTCCTTCTCCTGGTCCTGAATGCACCATGTATCCACTCCTTTCTCCATACTCAGTCATCAGAATGACCACATGATTGTCTATGCCTCAGCCCCTGAGGAAGCCTGATCACGGAGCGTAACGCATATAGGTGGAGCCAAACTTGAGACGTCACACTGCAGCCACCCAGGGTTATGTGGTGAGCCGTGGTCTAAATAGATAATTGAACGCTTGCTTTTTTTAATGAAGTTTGTAAGTGTTTTTAACTCCTTTTACGCCATTAAAAAATAAAGCAAGTATTCAATTGTCTATGTAGACCACGGCTCACCAATTTTTTAGTGTATTGTGGTTACACTGAGGAACTTGGGGGTATTGTGTGATTACATATTGTTTGAATAAATGAAATACAGATCAGCGCAGGCACAGTAATATGGGGCCCCAGATGTTGAGCATTGGCTAGAAATGCATTGGGCGGAGTCTCTTATGTGACGTCACGCCGCCCTGAACGTGTGTTGTGGCAGCGTTTACATGTGAGTGACCCTTAGTGTCGGTTCACATCAGAGCTACACAACTTCGGGGCGACTAGTGAAGTCGCCGTGCACCGCGACTTCGGCGCGACTTGCACGGACTTCACATAATGGAAATCAATGCAAGTCGCTCTGACTCGTGTCAAAACTAGTACAGGAACCTTTTTCTAAGTCGGAGCGACTTGAGTCACTCCTATTAGAACGTTTCCCGTAGCACTGAATGGAACGCGACTTGTCAGGTAACCAAGTCGCCTGACAAGTCGCGGTAGTGTGAACCGGGACTAACCATAGGGATGCATGGAGCATCCGATCAGGTCCGCCTGAAAAACTGACAGGCATATCGGATTGGATCGCCCCCGTGAAAGGGGCCTATGGGTTGCTGTATGTGAGAGACTGAAGTCAAAACGGACATTGGTTTATATTATTTGGCACACCCATTAGGGAAATTTTTTCTTCATGTATTGAAGCCATGATGGTGAGTGATTGTTCCAATGATATTTATTACTTATTGTTTGAGATTGCACTGATTTGTATTTTAGAGTTTTGAGTTGCACATTATCATTTCCTGCTTGTGTGACTGGCTCACTGATTTTTCTTAGTCTACAGTAAGATACACGTCAGATATCAGGCATCCTCTGCAACAATAATGTCATTTTTGGTAGGATACTCCCAATAGGAAATCATGTCTAAAGGCATGCAGACCCTGCACATTTCCTCATTAGATCCCTGCAAGTGCAGCAGCTGATTGATAATTATGAAACCATCCCCATTAGATTTATTTACAGATGGACGCAGACAAACACACAGGGATTTCTTGAGAATAACAAAAGGTTGGAATCTGCAACATAGTTTATTAAAGTCCTTGCATAGTACATAGATCACCTAGAGGGGGAATGTTTTTTTCTCAACAAAAGTGGAGTTACTCTTTAACCACTTTACCACTAGAGCATTTTGCTGTCTTACGTCTGGGCCACTTTTTGCGATTCGGCGCTGTGCGACTTTAACTGACAATTGCGCGGTCATGCAACGCCGTACCCAAACGAAATTTACGTCCTTTTTCCCCACAAACAGAGCTTTCTTTTGGCGGTATTTGATCACCTGTGCGATTTTTACTTTTTGCGCTATAAACAAAAAAAGAGCGTTTATTTTGAAAAAATAACAATATTTTTAACATTTTTTTATATGAAATTCCCCCCAAAAAAGATGTAAAAACCAATTTTTTTAAAAATTTTTGGCCAATTTGTTTTCTGCTACCCATGTTTGGTAAAAAAAAAATCGCAATAAGCGTATTTTGATTGGTTTGCGCAAAAGTTAGTGCGTTTACTAACAAAGGGAAAGATTTTTGTCATTTTTGGTGTTTTTTTTTTTTAACGAGTAATGGCGGCGATCTGCGATTTTTTTTGTGGGACTGCGACATTGCGGCGGACAGATCGAACCCTTGACTGACATTTTTGACACTTTTGGGGGTACCAGTGACATTACTGCAGTAATCAGTGCTATATATATGCACTGTTACTGTAAAAATGACACTGGCAGGGAAGGGGTTAATTTTATTGGAGAGGGAGGGGTTAATGTATGCCTGGTGCTTACTGACGTGTGGGGGGGGGGGGTGACTGTGTGAGACAGGGACAGATCGGATGTCCAGCTATGCTGAACACTCCGATCTGTCACTCCCTGTCACTGAGGAGATCCGCCCGCTCTGTTTACACAGGCGGGCGGATCTCCAAACTGGATTCCCCGACGATCGGGGCAGAGCAGCGGCGATCGTCGCTGCTCCTCCCCTGGCCCAACTCCCGCTGTGAATGAAAACAGCGGGAGCGTGCCTCCGGCGGTGTGCGAGCGCCGCCTACAGGGGGAGGAGTCTGGCAACGTAGGTCTACGTCGTCAGACGGGAACGAGCCACTTTGCCGCAGTAGTACTCCGGTACATAGCGGTAAAGTGGTTAAGATTATAAAACATGGTATACAATAGAAAAGGATCACATCTTTAAATTTTATTTAAAATGTTTTTGTTGCAAATAAAACATGGTAACATGGGCAAAGATAAATACAATTTTCAAAGCATTTAATGATTTATTTAATTTAACCATGCAAGTAAATTCAAATGGTAAAAGTTTAAACTGTAAATTTACTTTACAATTATTGTTATACATTATTTCACAAAAGCATTAACTATAATATTTTTTCCTTGACAATTAAAAATGTTTTTTTATTCAGCATAACATACAGTAGTTGTATAAAATATAAAAACTGCAAAATAAATGTCCTCTTTCTCTTGCTTTCCCATATGAAAATTTTAAAAATGAACTATAGGTAAAACTTTTTTTTTTAATTTTGAAAAGAACCAGGGAGGGTTATAACCCTTGCCAGATTTTTGTTCGCCATCTGTGTGGAAAATTTCCCTTCACTTCCTGTCCCATAGCCAAACAGGAAGTGAGAGGTAATTCATGCAAATTAATGGAGTTTCTGGGGGAAAGATTCATAAGATTTTCCCTCTATTTCTTTTCTGGGGACAAGCCAAAATGTGGGGTTTTCTTTTACTTTCACTTTTAATGATAATGATAAACAGGACAAATAGAGAGGGTGAATCTCATTTTACGGGGGCACAGACAGCATTACAAACAGACAAGTATTCTAATCCAATCCCTAATAAAAAGCCAGTATAAAGGAATAGTAGTGGTAAAAAAAAAAAACAAAAAAAGCACTTTCGGGTTTAACTGATATTTTTTGTATAATTCTACTCTAAGGGGGTGTAGCAGGGGGTGTGTCCTATGCCTATATATGTTTGCTAATAGGTGTCCCTCATTCCCATCCTAAAAAGTTGAGAGGTATGCAATTGTTCAAATGGACTTTTGATCATTAAACTATACACAAAGATATACCGATGTGCTTCATATGCTTCAGCTTTTTTTTTCCAGTCTGATAATATACACTTGGTTTTAATGTACATACAATACCTGTTAACATCAGCTCTCATAAATTTAGTAGAAAGTCATATTTCATAACACTGTAGGCCAGTAGGAAGCATTATCTGCCAGTACAAAAAGAAGAACAGATTGTTCAAAAAAGCGTGGGACTTTAGATGAGGTATGTCAATAACTGACTATCAGTTTACTGTAAGGATCACCAAAGGTGATTGTTTATTAAATAATTGATGAGTAAAATCTTGATGAGAATAAATCTTTATTCTATATTCTACATACTTTCTTATATATATTCACATATATATACATCCCTATTTTGGCATGACCACTTTCTTATCTAATTAAAATTATATTTTTTACCTAATAATTCACTATATAATAACTATATCCACTTAATTTTAATCTTAATAATAAACAATACCCCTTCCTTTTTTAGATCATGCAGTCACAATGTGCGCTCAACTTTTTGGACATTGTTGGTGCACCTTATTGTCCCATCCCTTGTGGGATGACTTTGTCAACTCCCCCCATCTCCTCTCCCTTTGTATGCCGGCTTGGGTCAATACCCGCTTCAGCCCCGGGTGAGACAGCCTTTGCTTGGGGTGGCCTCCCAGAATTATTGGGTCAGCACAGTAAGTAGCTGAATTCTACACTTAAAATTATGAGCGATCTGTTATATTCCTTATTTGAGATTAGTATCCTAATATCAGTTTACTTTTACAGATTGATATATACTTTTAATTAGCTCCTGATGAATGGACGTAAAGCCACGAAACGCGTAGAGCCTACAAGAAATGATGACATACCTCTTTGGAGATCAATTATACGTTGGTTAGGCTAATATATTTATTACTATTGGTATCAATTATATGAATTATATGTTGGTCATCTTATATAATACAATCATCACTACTGTACTTATATGAACTATATAATCTATGTTAGGTCTCTGAACTGTGTATGTCTATCTGTGTGTTTTTTATATACTGTTTTACTCATCAATTATTTAATAAACAATCACCTTTGGTGATCCTTACAGTAAACTGATAGTCAGTTATTGACATACCTCATCTAAAGTCCCACGCTTTTTTGAACAATCTGTTCTTCTTTTTGTATATTCATTAGAGATGGAGGTTTAGCCATTTTTTTATATATACTCCAGAGCATTCTCTGTGCATTATCTGCCAGTGTTTTTAGTTGTAAGAGCAGAGCAGAAAATGTTGCGTTTAGGTTGCAACTTTGTGAGAATATTTTTATCTGTGTAAATGTCTTTAAGCATACTATTTATATGTATAATATATCAAATATAACAGTAAGTATCTGTATCTTCTGCATTTCTTGCCTAGGTGAGACTTTCCCTCCACCCCCTGGTTTTTCGCCAATGTGCCCCAGAGCTTGAGTATTGAGACAGCCTTCTGTACATCTGTGCACGTGACGGTTTCCCCTGCCATGCTCACACAAGCAGAATTTCAAGTCAAAAACCTCTCCTGTGTTCATGCATGTGCGGAAAATGCCCTGCATGTGTGCAGATGTGCCAACGGGCTCTGCCAGGACACGACGGCTGGGCAGAGTCCATAGGTACATCTACACATGCACCATAATGATGGAACTTGAGGGGGTGTAGACACTTGGAAGGCAGACTGAAGTTCCATTTTAAGTGTCTGTAACTATCTTGTAATTTTGCTATGAAGGTCTTTGTCCAGGCTTTTCCTCTTAAAGGGAGACAAGATGCTGTCCTCTTCTCCCAACTATTCTCTTATGTTTTCAACCTTTAATATGTTCTCTCAATAGAGACTATAAATGGCTGTGCTGATGCTTTGAGGCAAGGTCCACTGTCCTTTCCCCTCCTGACAAATGCCATTCAGCCATCTTTGCAGCGCATTGATGTAGACAGAACGTGGCTGAAAAGAGGCCGCAGGACATCAGCAGCAGTGAGATGCAACAAAAGATGAAAAAGATAAGATACCTAGTGTAACATTGATCATAGGGTTTACAAATACTTAAATATATTAGGAGCTCTGATGTTTGGCTATCTGTACACAGAAATCTATAACATACTGTTATGTACTGTATTTAATACATATTATGTGCGATATAATAAGTAGCCACTAAATGTTGTGACAGGTGGATATTGTGCAGGGATTGAGCCCGAGGCTAACCTGAGCCAGACTTGTTGCCCATAGTTTAGTTCTAACAAAGCATCCCCTGTCACCATCCTGTCACTGTACATGCTGCTGTTAATGTTTTCAGACTGGAATGCAATTTTATCAGTTCCATCAACCACTAAATAGCCAGAGACTCGTTGGCTATATGACTCAATGGTAAACTTAAACACATATACTCCGAGATAGGGCACATTAAATTTTCCTGTGCTGGGTGTATAAGAAGATCCATAATTTACATATAGATTGTTAAATCGGATTGGTCCAGGAGATGTCATTCCATATGTATGAGAGACAGAAAAGGCCACCATTGGTGCGTATCGATAAGATCCTTTGGAGAAATCTGCATTAAAACAAAGGAAAAAGATAATCAGCCTTTAAGTCACTGTTTCAAGTAGTTACTGTATATTATGTATGTATTTCTAATCATATATTAATATTCAACTACCTATATAACTACCAATTTATAGCAACGCTTCATGTTGTCAGATGCAGTGTATATAATTTTATATGTGCACCAGTGGCGCACTTGGAGGGCGGCAGTCCACGCCGGGACTGACTTTCTGGGGGTGTTTGGCCTCCCAGGATTTTATATTTGCACAGTGCTGCACCATAGATTTAGACAATACACACACAAAATTCAGGTGGCCACAGCACCTCCAGATAGTTGCCACCCTGACAGCAGCAGTACAGAGCCAACGGGAAAGCTCCATTCCTGCTCCCGTCATATGATATATTTGGAGAGCAATTCCCCTCACCCTGAACTGATGCTGCTGCATCTGGTCTGGAAAGTGAGTTTAGGAAGGGGGAGATCAGTACTGTGGGGTTTTTTTTGGATTGGAGGGAGTGATGGTGTCTGTACTGAGGTGTCTGTACTGGAAGGGGGTGATGGTATCTGTACTGAGGCGTTTGGGGGAAGGGGTGATAGTGTCTCTACTGAGGGATCTATAATCATGGTGGGGGGAGGGTGATGGTGTCTGTACTGAGAGGTCTATAATGGTATCCATACTAATGGAAAAAAAAAAGCAAAAACGGTTAAAAAAAATCTTAGTGCATAAGGTAGAATTCCGACAACAGCACACAATTATTATCAGAATGTAAGATATCAATATTAAAACCCCAAAATAGATGAGCTATCACTTTAAAAGTTGTGTTACAAAGCCCAAAACATATGCATAGCAAACAGCAACTATATTCAATAAAGTCTACCAAAGGTGCAATTTCCAAATTTATTATGAATAATCACAGCCAAGTGCATATCCCAGAAGGAACCAGTGTTTTTGAATATCCTCGCCGTTCACACACTCTTTAACAGAAAAATAGGATTTCAAATAAACAAGATCATTTGAGCTCTGCTGACCCACAGCCATACACCATAAACTGTGACTCCAATCTGTCAGGCTTCTTTGCCAATATCCCCTTCACTCTATGGCTCCACCACAATACTTCCTGAGTTGTTTTTTTCCTTGATGACAGTTGTGTGGAAATGCATTGGGTGGAGCTTGTATCCTATGATTTAATTGTGCACGCCAGCGGATGCTCCGGCGGCATCTTTGATTCTGTTTTGCGTTTTTTTTTATTCATGACACGTGAGCGCATGACAAAAATACATTTTATTTGTTTTTTTATTGGTTGCACTTTGAATTCTTTCTCTCTCTTTCGAATATTTGTCATACTGGATGGGTATGCGGAGCGATACAGGAAGTATTGTGGTGGAGTCATATAGTGTCTGTACTGGGGGCTCCATCTGTACTGAGGGGTCTGTACTTGGGGTAGGGAGGGGGAATGATGTCCATACTAGGGAGGTGTTGGGGAGATAATGATATCTGTACTGGAGGGGTGATGGTTTCTGTACTGAGGAATCTGTACTGTGGGGCACACGGTGTCTTTCCTGGGAAGTGTCTGTCCTGAGGGGTTCTGTATTGGGAATAGGTGCCTGTGCTGAAGGGTCTGTAGTGGGGGGGGGGGGGGTGTCTATCTACTAAGGGTCTGTACTGATGAGGGGTTTCTCTACTGAGGGATCTGTACTTGGGGTGGGGGAGATAATGGTGTCTGTACTGAGTGGAATGTACTGGAGTGGGGTGATGGTGTCTGTTTTGGGATCTGTATTTGGGGTGGGTGGGGGAGTGATGGTGTCTGTACCGTGGGGGTCCATCTGTACTGAGGGGTCTGTACTGAGGGGTAGTGATGGATGAACATCTGATGGGACGGCTCGCGAATGTGATCGCGTGAACTCGGCCAAATGTTTGGGAACCGCAGGTTCGCGACGGGTCCCATTAATCTTAATGGCAGGCGAACATAAAAAACCTCCAGGTCATATTTGCAGCCACAAAATACTTACTAGCTGTGCACACATAGTCCCACAACATGAACATACCAGAAGTATTAAGCAAATCAGCATTCTTTTTTTATCTGCGAAATTTCGTCAATTCAGGAGCGCATGAAGGCCATGGAGGAGAGGCAATGCCAGGCTATGAAATGGGTGCAGGAGATGATCCTGCTATTGGAAAAGTTGCCATAACATTTTTTTTATTTTTATAAGTTATATAAATCGTATATACAGTTATAACGTGTATTTTGTTTTTTGTAACATTGCTCGGTTTTAGTGGAATAGCTCGGCTTAAATCAGCCAGAACTGACAGCAGCTGGTAAATACAGTACATGTCAAATACATATAGGGTCCATTCACGCGTCTGTAAAATGGGCCCGTATCCGTTCCACAATTTAGCGGAATGTGTACAGACCCATTGATTCCAGTCTGAAAAATTAGGCATTCACAGGATAAAGAAGTAAGTGTCAGCCAGTACAGGCCCCAAAAATTAGCCAACAGGCATTCACCTGACAGCAAATAACTTTGTATTCTGTGGCTGGAGGTACAGTAGGTATTCACAGGATAAATAAGTGTCAGCCATTACAGGCCCAAAAAATTTGCCGACAGGCATCCACCTGACAGCAAAGAACTTTGTATTCTGTGGCTGGTGGAATATTAGGCATTCACAGGATACAGAAGTAAGTGTCAGCCAGTACAGGCCCCAAAAATTAGCCCACAGGCGTTCACCTGACAGCAAAGAACTTTGTATTCTGTGACTGGAGGTACATTAGACATTCACAGGATAAATAAGTGTCGGCCATTACAGGCCCCAAAATTTAGCCAACAGGCGTTCACCTGACAGCAAAGAACTTTCCTGGTGCCTCCATTGCAGCATACCTGTGATAGAGCTCCGCCTCTATTCCGCCTTCAGGACTAGTGAATAGTTTAAAAGAAAGACGCCCCCTACTCCCAGCATTCTCCTTTTTTTCCCTCATACCTTCTTGACTGGTGAAGAGTTTGCAGTATGTCCTTACCTGCTGACCATCTCGCAGCTTCCGCTGGGTTAAGCCTCTTCCAAGCGCAGTCCCTGTACTCGGGCCGCTCTTAGCGCTAAAAAGTCTGGAAACCCCTTCTGCGGATCTTTTGGGGTATGCAGAGTTTCCTAATGAGGAACGCAGTCTGCCATGAACTCTTTTGCATAAAGAGCTTTTTTGTGATTGCCATTGATGGCAGCAGCAGGATCAGCATTCTTTGACTCCCCCCTGCTATCTTTCTTCAGGTATCTACATTTATTTTTCCTCCTCTTCACGTGAGTTTGTTCCATTTTGTTGTATCCCTCCTTCACCTCCATCTGCTTAATTTTCCCCTTTCTTTTTACCAGCCAGCCAGGTGTTCCTTGGGGTGTAGGTTTTCCTTCCTCCATTCATTTAGAGGATCATTTATTTAAAAAAAAAAAAAAAGTGTGTATGTGTATAAAGATATATATGTATGTATGTATGTATGTATGTATGTATATATATATATATATATATATATATATATATATATATACATATATACAGTGCCTTGCGAAAGTATTCTGCCCCCTTGAACTTTGCGACCTTTTGCCACATTTTAGGCTTCAAACAAAGATATAAAACTGTAATTTTTGGGGAAGAATCAACAACAAGTGGGACACAATCATGAAGTGGAATGAAATTTATTGGATATTTCAAACTTTGTTTACAAATAAAAAACTGAAAAATTGGGCGTGCAAAATTATTCAGCCCCTTTACTTTCAGTGCAGCAAACTCTCTCCAGAAGTTCAGTGAGGATCTCTGAGTGATCCAATGTTGACCTAAATGACTAATGATGATAAATAGAAACCACCTGTGTGTAATCAAGTCTCCGTATAAATGCACCTGCACTGTGATAGTCTCAGAGGTCCATTTAAAGCGCAGAGAGCATCATGAAGAACAAGGAACACACCAGGCAGGTCCGAGACACTGTTGTGGAGAAGTTTAAAGCCGGATTTGGATACAAAAAGATTTCCCAAGCTTTAAACATCCCAAGGAGCACTGTGCAAGCGATAATATTGAAATGGAAGGAGTATCAGACCACTGCAAATCTACGAAGACCTGGCTGTCCCTCTAATCTTTCAGCTCATACAAGGAGAAGACTGATCAGAGATGCAGCCAAGAGACCCATGATCACTCTGGATGAACTGCAGAGATCTACAGCTGAGGTGGGAGACTCTGTCCATAGGACAACAATCAGTCGTATACTGCACAAATCTGGCCTTTATGGAAGAGTGGCAAGAAGAAAGCCATTTCTTAAAGATATCCATAAAAAGTGTCATTTAAAGTCTGCCACAAGCCACCTGGGAGACACACCAAACATGTGGAAGAAGGTGCTCTGGTCAGATGAAACCAAAATCAAACTTTTTGGCAACAATGCAAAACGTTATGTTTGGCATAAAAGCAACACAGCTCATTACCCTGAACACACCATCCCCACTGTCAAACATGGTTGTGGCAGCACCATGGTTTGGGCCTGCTTTTCTTCAGCAGGGACAGAGAAGATGGTTAAAATTGATGGGAAGATGGATGGAGCCAAATACAGGACCATCTGGAAGAAAACCTGATGGAGTCTGCAAAAGACCTGAGATTGGGACGGAGATTTGTCTTCCAACAAGACAATGATCCAAAACATAAAGCAAAATCTACAATGGAATGGTTCACAAATAAACATATCCAGGTGTTAGAATGGCCAAGTCAAAGCCCAGACCTGAATCCAATCGAGAATCTGTGGAAAGAACTGAAAACTGCTGTTCACAAACGCTCTCCATCCAACCTCACTGAGCTCGAGCTGTTTTGCAAGGAGGAATGGGCAAAAATTTCAGTCTCTCGATGTGCGTATATATAGGTATGTAATGTGAGTGTGTGTGTATGTGTGTATGTGTGTATATATATATATATATATATTAATGAAACAAGCCTTCCCATTTTTAGTTTATATAAAAAAAAAAACCCAGCAAACAAATATTGCCTTTTTTTCCAGTAAGAGCAGGTCCCAGGGATTTCATTCCCTCCCCTTCCCTATAAATTCTGATTAATCAGTCTGAGGATGCTGGCAAACTGTGTACAGCCTCGTCAGGTTGTGTCGTTGACCAGGTACGTCTTTTTCTGGTATTTCCTTAAAAAAAAAAAAAAAAGAGCATTAGAATATCCTTTCTTTTTTTTTTTTGCACGATTTTGAAGCTTTCTTTCTACTCCCTATTTTCAGCTGATCCTCTTGCTATAGCCAATATGAGCCATTCGCCTCATGATCAAGATCCACAAATGTCTATTAGGTATGGGACCACCCTTGCGTGAGTATCAAAAGAGCGCACTGACAAATGTGTTTTTAAAAAAAAAAACACATTTCTCTCTCGATATTTTTTAGCCCCGTTTACTCGAAGAGATCGAGAAAGTCCTCCGGACATTATGCTTATCCTCGTGAACGCAGTCCGGGCCACAGGTCGCATTCATCTAGACATAGATCTTCTGGTCGATCTAGATCTCATAGGAGCTATCGCTCTCCCTCTCCTCAAACGTGTTCAGTGAGGAAAAAATGTTGGGCCTGTGGCACCTCACCCCTATCTAACAAGCTGGTCTTTCATAGCTGCTTTAGGGATACACAGCTGATCGAGACCAAGAAAGTCTACAAGTAGCCAAGCTTTTGAAACAGACCATGAAAGATTCTCTTTCTAAGCTGGCTGTCATGATGCCTACTCAGACAATACCTCAGGACCCGCAGGCAACAGACGTTGATCCATAGGTACCAGGCCCCTCTATGGCCAGCATGCCAATTCCCCCTTGAGGGCACAGGGCCAGAACCCCTTCTCAGGAAAAGGAGGTGATTGAAGAGGAGTGGAAGAAGATGGAAAATACATTTTCACTCGCAAAGTTTGGGAAACTTTATCCTCTAGTTCCAGCTGATTCAGAGCCCCTGGATTCAATGCCAGGGGTGGAAGCAGCAGTGACCCAACTAGCAAAGAATGTTACTCTTCCTAAGGAAGATTCAGCATCCTTTAAAGATCCTTTAGAGAGGTGTATGGATCTGGATCTCAAAAGGAGCTATCTAGCTTCAGGTGCAGCATGTAATCCAGCAATCACCCTTACATCAGTGTCCACAGCAATAAAAGCATGGACAGAAAACATAAGAGTCAGCTATCAGACGAGATGTGCCAAAGCAAGACATCATAAAGGCACTGGATGAGCTGAAGATGTCAGCCGATTTCGTCGGGGAAGCAGCAATTGACACCATTCGCTGCTCAGCCAGAGCAATTCAGTCATGGCCAAAAGGGCCTTATGGCTAAAGCCGTGGGAAGCGGATATTGCTTCAAAACCGAACTGGTGCAGGATTCCCTGTGATGGGAATGCACTGTTTGGGGAGAGATTGGACAAAGCAATCTCCAAAGTGACTGGTGGCTTACTTCCACAAGACAGACAGGCCGGGAGATCCAGAAACTTCTCTTCTAGATTTCAACAATCCAGGTCAAGAAATTTCAGACAGTCTAGCCAAAATAGAGATGGCTGGAAAACCTGGAGGGGTACCCAGTCTTCCTTTCTAGGGAAAAGAAAAAGTAAACTTTTCTCCCCCCCCCCAGGATAAAACAAAATCCTTTTGACATATGGAAGGGCCAAACACTCTCGGTGGGAGCCAGGCTCAAATATTTGCGCAACCCCCGCCTGACAGCTTCTCTCTGTTTGAGCCTCATAGGTTCAATGACAGCATGCATTCCGATGGTGCCATGGTCACGTTGGCATCTGAGGTACTTTCAGACTGGCTTCCTAAAACAGTGGAAGAAACAACGTCTCTCACAGCCCATCCTCTTAACACCATGCATGCGCAGAAGTCTTCATTGGTGGACGAAGCTTCAGAAGCTCTCAAAATCATGATAGTTGGGTTCCCTCTCCTGGACCACAATTGCTTCAGATGCCAGCGGAAAAGGGTGGGGAGCCCATTGCGAGGAAATTGAGGTCCAGGGAAGATGGTCCTTTCAAGCCGAGAGCCTAGTCTTGAACATCCTGGAGTTGAGAGGAGCAGGCTAGACAATCAAGCGGACATTCTCTCCAGATCTTGTCTGGACAACAACAAATGGGCCCTGCATCCGCACGTATTTCACCAGATCGCCAATCATTGGAAATATCCTCAGGTGGATCTGTTCGCTACACCACGGAACACCAAGCTTACCAGATTTATCTCCCGTTTCCACACCCCCAGGTGGAAGCAGTGGACGCTCTAACATGCACTTGGGACTTAGACACAGGGTATGCCTTCCCACATCGCCCTCTTATTATAAAATTCTTCCTGAGGCTCCTGAAGGAACCAGTACACATCTCCATGATTGGCCCAAGAGACCTTGGTTTCCCCTAGCCATGCGGCTGTCTGTGAGCACACCCCTGACACTTCCCCTGTTCCCTCAACTTCTACAGCAGGGTAGTGTCTCTAATCCAAACCTGCACAGACTGGATCTATGGGTGTGGAAATTGAGTGGCGGAGGTTTGAAGCCTTAGACTGTTCCCCGGAAGTCATTTCGACACTCCTTCAAACAAGGAAACCATCCACAAACTCCATCTACTCAAGAGTCTGGGAAAAGTTCCAAACCTTTGTGGCTGGGAAAAAAATAATTTTTTTGATTGATTCTCACCTTCAGTCTCCGATATTTTGGGGTTCCTACAGACCAAACTTGACCTAGGCCTAGGCTTAGGTCTCAGTTCATTAAAGGTCCAGGTGGCTGTATTATCAGCGGCAAAAAATTCAAGATGGGCAGTGTTAAAGTCACACCCTCCAAACAGACGCACCTTTCCAAAATGGGACCTAACTCTAATCCTGGGAGCCTTGGCGGAACATTCTTTTGCTTCTATGGAACATATATCGATTTGAAACTTCTCCTTGAAAATGGCCTATATAGGATATCGGACTTGCAAGCCCTGGGAATCGGAGAGGATCACGTTTCTTTCTTTCCAGACAGAGTGGAACTGCGACCTATTCAAGGTTTCCTAAAGCCGCTACCGCAAGTCACCTCAGGGAAACATGGGCCTTGACAGTTTTTTTCCCAGTCAGAAATAGACCCAAGCTTGGACATTGCAAAAGTCGTCAAGAAGTATCTCGAGGCTACAGAAAAATTTAGAACATCTAACAGGCTGTTCGTTATCCCATGGGGGAAAAAACAGAGGGAAGGAAACCTCTAGCAGGAAGCTTGCATCCTGGATTGTCAAACGAATACATAAAGTGTACAGGGCTAAAGGCATGGTTCCTCCGGAGCAGGTGAGGGTTCATTCAACGAGATCAATATCTGCCTCATGGGCAGCCAGAGCGAACATCTCCCTGGATACCATCTGCAGGGCTACCACATGGTCATATCAGCACACATTTCTAAAACATTATAGAGTTGACCCTGGAATGCTCACCACTGTAGAATTTGAAAGAAGGGCAATGCAGGAAGCCCTTTCTTCATCCAAATAAAAACAAAAAACATTTCTTTGTGTTTTAGCATCTACCCACCCTTTTGTCAGCTAGGTATTTATCACAGGTATGCTGACATGGAGGCGCCAGGAAAATGGAAAATTGTATCATACTTACCATAATTTTCCTTTCCTGGTGCCTATCCATGGCAGCATACTGTCCCTCCCTCGGTATTCTATATCACAGGAGAATGCTGGGAGAAGAGGGGGTCTTTCTTTTAAGCTATTCACTAGTCCTGAAGGCAGAGTAGAGGCAGGGCTCTAGCACAGGTATGCTGCTATGGATAGGCACCAGGAAAGGAAAATTACAGTAAGTATGATACAATTTTACTCTCCCTCCCTCTGTATTCTATATCACAGGAGATGCTGAGAGAAGGGGGCGTCTTTCTTTTAAGCTATTCACTAGTCCTGAAGGCGGAGTAGAGGCAGAGCTCTAGCACAGGTATGCTGCTATGGATAGGCACCAGGAAAGGAAAATTACAGTAAGTATGATACAATTTTCTGTTTTCTATTCTGTGGCTGGAGGTACATTAGGCATTCACAGGATAAATAAGTGTCGGCCATTACAGGCCCCAAAAAATAGGCATTCAACGGACATAAAAGGCCTTTTATGCAGCTGTATTTACCTAAGACAGGGACCATGAATTGTTATGGGTGGTGGTGGATATTTGTGGCCACAAATATGTCATGAGGAATTTGAATCAAACATGGTCACATGTGTTGAATTCCTCCAAGATCCATGCCTCATTCATTTTTAGAAATGTGAGGTAGTCAACATTGTCGTGAGCAAGGCGAGTGCGCTTATCGGTCACGATCCCCCCTGCTGCGCTGAACGTCTTTTCGGACAGGACACTGGATGAGGGGCAAGCCAACAGTTCCATTGCAACTTGTGCAAGCTCTGGCCAGAGGTCAAGCCTGCCCACCCAGTAGTCCAGGGGTTCATCACTTCTCAGAGGATCCACATCGGCCGTTAAACTGATGCAGTCTGACTCCTGAAAGTCTAGGCATTCCCTGATGCTGGATCCGGAGGACAGCTATTGATGAGTCGGCTGAAAGAATGATCTCATATCAGAAGTGACCAACACATCTTCAAACCGCCCTCTTCTTGCAGGCGCTGTTGGATTGGTACCCGTTTCTCTGTGAGTGGAAATTCCTCTGCCAGCGCACGCAAAAGCAGAATGCAGCATTTCTCGAAGCCAGGCCTGGAAGTGCTGCATTCTGACAGCCCTCTGTGATGGTGGTAACATTTCGGCCATTTTTTGTTTGTACCTGGGGTCTAAGCACGTTGTCACCCAGTACTTGCCCTTTATGCTTTTTATACGGGGGTCCCTCTTAAAACACTGGAGCATGAAGGCCCCCATTTGCACTAAACTGGAAGCGGTGTAGTGGCCTGGCTCCTGTTCATCATCCAGGATAATGTCGTCCTCGTTCTCCTCCCCCCATCCACGGACAACACCAGGGGTCCCAGAAAGGTTTAAAGCATGCTCTTCTTGCACCTCCTCATCCGCCCTGGCACCATTCTTCTCTGACTCCTCTTCAGACTCCTGTTGTTGACTTGCTTCAGATGGAGTAGCCCCCCCCTGGGAATTCATCCAGCATTGCGACTTCCTCATCTTCCTGCTCCTCGACGGCTTGATCAATGACACGACGTAATGTATGCTCCAGAAAGAAGGCTTAAGGTACAATGTCACTGATGGCGCCCTGGCTGCGACTGACCAGTTTGGTGATCTCATCAAATGGCTGCAGAAGTCTGCATGTGTCATGCATGAGCAGCCACTGGCGCGGTGAAAAAAATCCAAGCTCCCCAGAATCTGTCCTGCCACAGAGTTTGTACAGGTAGTTGTTAACTTCACATTTCTGCTGGAGCAGCCTATCAAGCATATACAAGGTTGAGTTCAATCGCAACGGGCAGTCACAAATAAGACGTCTGACGGGCAGGTTGTGTCGCCGCTGAATGTCAGCAAGGCGAGCCATGGCTGTGTAAGATCTTCTGAAATGGCCCGAGATTTTCCTGGCCTGCTGCAAGACGTCCTGGACCCCAGGGTATTGGACAACGAATCGCTGCATGACCAAGTTCAGGACATGTGTCATGCATGGCACGTGTGTAATTTTGCCCTGTTTCAGCGCGCTCAGCAGATTGGCACCATTGTCGCACACCACTTTACCAACTGTCAAATTGAGCGGTGTTAGCCACTGATCTGCCTGTGAACGCAAAGCTGAAAGGAGTGCAGGACCAGTGTGGCTCTTGGCTTCCAGGCACAACAGACGCAGCACAGCATGGCAACGTCTCACCTGGCATGTCGAATAGGTTCTGGGGATCTTGGGTGGTGCAGCGGAAGAGACGGTAGCAGCAGAAAAGGAGGAGTCAGCCGAGGAGGAGAGGGAGGATGGAGTAGGAGGAGGAGAAGAAGAGGCAGGCTTGCACGCAATCCGTGGAAGTAAAACCAAATCTACACGGGTGCCACGGTTACATGCTTGACGGCTGTCAGAAGGTTCATCCAGTGGGCAGTAAAAGTTATATACCTTCCCTGCCCGTGTGTTCTAGACCAGTGTTTCTCAACTCCAGTCCTCAAGGCACACTAACAGGCCAGGTTTGCAAGAAAACTGAAATACATCACAGGTGATATAATTTGCTGTTCAGTGATTGCAGTATTCTAGTCTGCATCTCCCCAAGGTAATACTTAAAATCTGGCCTGTTAATGTGCCCTGAGGACCGGAATTGAGAAACACTGTTCTAGACCATGTGTCTGTGGTCAGATGTATCTTGGCACCGACACTGTGTGCCAGAGATACATTCACTTGCCGCTAAACATGGCCATATAGCTCTGGGATGCCCTTCTGCGAGAAATATTTCCTTCCTGGGACCTTCCATTGTGGTGTTCCAATGGCCACAAATTTTCAAAAGGCCTCCGAGTCCACCAGTTTATATGGCAGTAGTTGGCGGGCTATCAGTTCCCGACAAGCCAGAGGTCAACCGTTGGGTAAGAGGGTTATCCGGCATCATAATTTCTTTACGCTTGAAAATTTGGGCCACGGAAGTCTGCCTTTTTCCAGAATAAACGTGAGGACGGCATTATGGAAGGTGGAGTGGAGGACAATTGTGAGGAGAGAGGAAAAGTAGAAGGAGAAGAGGCTGGACGGTGAGATCCTGGAGTGTGGCTTTGTGGGTTCTGACGGCGTTGCTCCTACTGGGCTCAGTGATGGGAGTCCAGGTGCCTTCTTAAGGCGGTTGTCCCTAGGTGAGTGTTGGGCTTCCCGCGACTTATGCGTTGACTGCACAGGCTGCAGATGGCAACTCTATTGTCAGCAGTGGACAGCGGAGCCATGTGTCGGCGTCCTTGGAGTGGCAGATGTGACCGTACATGGTTGAGGGCTTGCTTCTGATACATTAGCAGTCTGGTTTGTCCTTCCTGTGCAATGCAAGTTTGGCATGCTTCTCCTCCCTATCTGCTGGTCCATCTCTCCCTCTGAACTTCCCTCCTCTTTTCTCTCTTGTGGGCACCCACATGATGTCCATAGACACGTCGTCATTGACGTCACCTTCCCCACCACTAACATTAGAGATCTCGGAGTAGGCAGCAACAGCATGGACCAACCTCCTTGGTCTGATCTGGGTACTCGTCAGACTGCTGAGTGGCGGCTGTTGTTACCTCCTCTTCCTGATCCAATGCCAAGAATGGCTGCGCATCAGAAATGTGTTGTGATGGATCGGAAAATAACTCCAGTGACTCAGGTGGAGGGTATATGGTGGTGGTGGTGTCTTTGGGGGTGCACACAGCAGAGAGTAAAGAGGGTGCAGATAGAGAGGATGAGAAGGGTGCAGAAGAGGAAGGCTGAGTGAGCCACTCAACCAAGTCCTTTGACGTAATCAAAAGCACCTTCTGGCTCCGGCCTGGTGCTCCTGCCCTACCCCTACCAACCCTGCGGAAGGGCCTGCCTCTTCCTCTGCCTCTTATTTTTTAAATGACCCTGTGACAAAAGCCTCTAGAGAAGCACAGTATATGTGGAAGAAGGTATATAACACCCCGATTGATCTGTTGTTTTGGGGGGCCACTGGTCTATCACACCAGTTATAAAAAAAAATTTCCAGTAAATTTTGTCACTGTATGTAGCAGAGGTAACGCAGTGAAAGAGGCAAAATTTCTGCAGTACCCAAATTCACTATTATGAAAGTATATTGTTATATAACACCCCGCTTCAATCTGTCGTTTTGGGGGGCCATTGGTCTATCACACCAGTTATAAAAAAAAAATTCCAGTAAATTTTGTCACTGTGTGTAGCAGAGGTAACGCAGCGAAAGAGGCAAAATTTCTGCAGTACCCAAATACACTATTATGAAAGTATATTGTTATACAGTCAGGTCCATAAATATTGGGACATTGACACAATTCTAATATTTTTGGTTCTATACACCACCACAATGGATTTGAAAGGAAACAAACAAGATGTGCTTTAACTGCAGACTTTCCGCTTTAATTTGAGGGTATTTACACCAAAATCAGGTGAACAGTGTAGGAATTACAACAGTTTGTATATGTGTCTCCCACTTTTTAAGGGACCAAAAATAATGGGACAATTGGCTACTCAGCAGTTCCATTGCCAGGTGTGTGTTATTCCCTCATTATCCCATTTACAAGGAGCAGATAAAAGGTCCAGAGTTCATTTCAAGTGTGCTATTTGCCTTTGGAATCTGTTGCTGTCAACTCTCAATATGAGATCCAAAGAGCCGTCACTATCAGTGAAGCGAGCCATCATTAGGCTGAAAAAACAAAACAAACCCATCAGAGAGATAGCAAAAACATTAGGTGTGGCCAAATCAACTGTTTGGAACATACCTTAAAAAGAAAGAAAGCACCGGTGAGCTCAGCAACACCAAAAGACCTGGAAGACCACGGAAAACAACTGCTGTGGATGACTGAAGAATTATTTCCCTGAGAAGAGAAGAGAAGACTTCACCAGAGTGACTACAGAAGGTTCACCACAAGATGTAAACCATTGGTGAGCCTCAAAAACAGGAAGGCCAGATTAGAGTTTGCCAAACAACATCTAAAAAAGCCTTCACAGTTCTGGAACAACATCCTATGGACAGATGAGACCAAGATCAACTTGTACCAGAGTGATGGGAAGAGAAGAGTATGGAGAAGGAAAGGAACTGCTCATGATCCAAAGCATACCACCTCATCAGTGAAGCATGGTGGTGGTAGTGTCATGGCGTGGGCATGTATGGCTGCCAATTGAACTGGTTCTCTTGTATTTATTGATGATATGACTGCTGACAAAGGCAGCAGGATGAATTCTGAAGTGTTTCGGGCAATATTATTAGCCAAATGCTTCAGAACTCATTGGACGGCGCTTCACCATGCAGATGGACAATGACCTGAAGCATACTGCGAAAGCAACCAAAGAGTTTTTTAAGGGAAAGAAGTGAATGTTATGCAATGGCCAAGTCAATCACCTGACCTGAATCTGATTGAGCATGCATTTCACTTGCTGAAGACAAAACTGAAGGGAAAATGCCCCAAGAACAAGCAGGAACCTGCAGTAGAGGCCTGGCAGAGCATCACCAGGGATGAAACCCAGCGTCTGGTGAAGTCTATGTATTCCAGACTTCAGGCTATAATTGACTACAAAGGATTTGCAACCAAGTATTAAAAAGTGAAAGTTTGATTTATGAATGTTAATCTGTCCCATTACTTTTGGTCCCTTTAAAAAGTGGGTGGCAAATATACAAACTGTTGCAATTCCTACACCGTTCCCCTGATTTGGATGTAAATACCCTCAGATTAAAGCTGAAAGTCTGCAGTTAAAGCACATCTTGTTTGTTTCATTTCAAATCCATTGTGGTGGTGTATAGAGCCAAAAAGATTAGAATTGTGTCTATGTCCCAATATTTATGCTTTGGATCATGAGCAGTTCCTTTCCTTCTCCATACTCTTCTCTTCCCATCACTCTGGTACAAGTTGATCTCGGTCTCATCTGTCCATAGGATGTTGTTCCAGAACTGTGAAGGCTTTTTTAGATGTTGTTTGGCAAACTCTAATCTGGCCTTCCTGTTTTTGAGGCTCACCAATGGTTTACATCTTGTGGTGAACCTTCTGTATTGACTCTGGTGAAGTCTTCTCCTGATTGTTGACTTTGACACACATAGACCTACCTCCTGGAGAGTGTTCTTGATCTGGCAAACTGTTGTGAAGGGTGTTTTCTTCACCAGGGAAATAATTCTTCGGTCACCCACCACAGTTGTTTTCCGTGGTCTTCCAGGTCTTTTGGTGTTGCTGAGCTCACCGGTGCTTTCTTTCTTTTTAAGGATGTTCGAAACAGTTGATTTGGCCACACCTAATGTTTTTGCTATCTCTCTGATGGTTTTGTTTTGTTTTTTCAGCCTAATGATGGCTCGCTTCACTGATAGTGACAGCTCTTTGGATCTCTTGTAATTCCTACACTGTTCACCTGATTTTGGTGTAAATACCCTCAAATTAAAGCTGAAAGTCTGCAGTTAAAGCACATATATATATATATATTAGAGTACTTTTTTCTAATTGCGTTTGTCACTCTTTGTAGTTGTAGTATCACTGCAGAACCGCTCACCAGTCAGTGCTGCACAATACAAATCCACTATAATATGCTTTCTATATTAGAAAGTATATTATAAGTGTATTATACCCCTATATACTGCACATCAAACAATAGTACACATATACCAGTCCTTAAAAGTACTTTTGTGGACCTATTAGCAGGGATTTGTGTCACTGACAGTCTGTCCCTGCTCCACACAGCAACCTCTCCCTACACTGACAAAAGACAGAATGTAAAATGGCAGCCAGGTCAGGTCTATTTATAAGGTAGGGGCTATGTCCATGTGCTGAAATGTCTCAATTGGCTGTCCTGTACCACCTGATGGATGTGTCATGGGTCAAATTTATTCACAATGTAAAAGAATATGGTGGTCGCGAATATTGCCATATGTTCGCATGTTCGGCGAACAGCGAATGAGCAAAGGTCGCCGCGAACCGACCGCTGGGCGAACCGCAAGACCATCTCTACTCTTTACCTTATTTAAAAGCAGGGTTTAATTGGGCTTTAAGGTCTCAATCAGCCTCAGTACCTGAGAGCAGTGATCCCATGTCTAGAAACCTTCAGGATAAAGCTGGATACACACTATCCAACTTTTGTGGTTATATTTCCTTCAGATTTACCTTTCCTATGTAGTGCAAGGGCCTGCCAGATTGCATACAAATACAACACATACAAAAAAGGAAAAAGTCTTCTGAAAATCTTATAGTGTGTATGGCCCATAAGGGTATCAAATATATTCTACATATTTACAGAGACATCTGTTAAAGATGTCCATCATTATGCTTCTGCTGTTGCATAACCTGCTGTGAACTGAAGTAACGAATATCTAAAATATGGGAGCTATAAGAAATTTTATTAGTGCATTGTTAATACTAATGTAAAATGTAAAGTTTTTGTACATTAAAATGTATAGAATAATTGCAAGGATATCCTATATTCAAAGCTCAATGGATGTTCTTTAAAAACCTTATGTGTGACCTTGAATAAGCGACTATCTAATCTTCCTGTTTTTCAGACACCTTATATTAGATTATAAGTTCAAAATCCTGTGAAAAGTGCTGACCAGAACTGTCAATGCTATGAAAGAATAGATACTATCATAATTAAATCTATGATTGCCTGTCTAGCAGACAGAGCACACTGACCACAAAGCAGCATCTGTATCTAAAAACTGTTCCCCTATTGGAATCTGTTAGCAAAGCATAGGGAAGCATTGGGAAGCACTAAGAAAAAATGTTCTGTGTAGTACTGTTTGACAAATACCTAATAAAATGTATTGGCAGAACACTGATTAGCCATTCAGCATTGATAGTCTGAAGTCATCAATATTTTTGTTTATGTATAATACCCCCTCAACTAATGGGATGATTATCTAAAACTGAAAGATGTGTAGCATGACAGTGTACATGCCTCAGATAGACAAAAATAGGTAACAGCAATGCTATTAACTTAAGAATATGTTACCCCCAACATTTAATATTCCTGATGTGTGTAGCAGGTTTTCCAGGCATTGAGCTTGATGTGGGTCTGCCATTGTTACCGGTGACATCTTCAGCCCATTTAAGCTGACTACCCAAGTGTGAGATTGGAGACAATGACCATTCCGGCATCGGATTTGTTTTGTTTATTTTATAATGGGGATGGGAGAAGGGAATGAGTGGGATACTCCTCTGGCTCAACTAGGTACAAAATGGGACACTTTGAAGAAAAATGCCTGTTAGCGCTGTCTTGACACCAGCTGGATGCCGACCAACGCTTGCTGGTGCTTGAAAAACACTGACTTAATGAACTGTGCTTGAACTTGACTCTGCCTTTCTGGGGTAGATACAGGCCTGAGTGTGCCATTGGCTGGGTTTCCTCCACTACCCAATGAGAACCCTCTCATGGAGCACAGTGGGGAGACTCCCCAGTCTCAACAGCTACACCTGGGAGACATGACGGCCCTGCTGTTAGGCAGCTAAGGCCCACTATACTTTGCCTAGTACCTACCTTGTAGGGTGCTACATGTGTATTTTGTACCATGTACTGGTGTTAAAGTGGTTGTAAAAGGAAGAAGGTTATTTTTTTTTTATATAATTTTTTCATAGTGATGTCCGCATGTAAAAGTTTATTGTCCAATTAGTGATGTCGTTGGTTTGCCGCTTCCGGTCACGGCAAACCAACAACATCACTTCCGGGAGTCCGTGGAACGCACGCCGGCGGTGTTCCCGGAAGCATTGCGATACTGTGATTTCTTTCCTATATGCGTGCCACTTCTTCTGTTTTTGTAAGTATTTTACTAATTGGACAATAAACTTTTACATGCGGACTTTACTATATCGGTCATTCCTTTCCTTTGAGCTGCCCAGAGGAAGACTAAAGGAAGGATCTTATGAGGGTTCATTTGGAGGAGTCCTATTCTGTGGATTTATTATAAGGCTCATTTGACCTTCTAGGAAGGTCCATCGGTTCTGGTGAGTGGATTCCAAAAGGGATTCGGGACACTCTTGCACCGCTTGGAGCACTACAGCATTTTGTGACAGCAGCACTTCAAGCACTTTTGCACATTATATTGGACCACATTTTAGCACTTTATATTTTATATATTTTACACATTTCTATTGGACTTTTTTTCTTCAGCATTTGCATATGATACTGGAATTTTGCACCTTTGTAATTGCTCTAAATTTCCAGCACTTTTGTATTTGCTCATAATTTGCACGAGTTATTGTGGCATTTAGCACGATTGCACTTTATCTCCCTATGTTTATATATTCATTGCTATAACACTGGTTATTAATTTTTTGCACTATTGATTATTTTTGCAAGCGCTGTTTTTTGCATATAAGATAAGTATAAGAGTCGGTTCACACTGGGGCGACACGACTCTGTACTACTTCGGGGGCCACTTGTGCATTCCCATGCACCACGACTTCGGAGCGACTTGCATGGACTTCACATAATGGAAGTCTATGCAAGTCGCCTCCAGGTTGCCCCGAAGTAGTACAGGACCCTTTTTCTAAGTCGGAGCGACTTGTGTTGCTCCTATTAGAACTGGTCCTGTAGCAGTCAATGGACTGCGAGGGAGCGCGACTTGTCAGGCTGACAAGTCGTCTGACAAGTCGCGCTAGTGTGGACCGGGTCTTACATGTTTGGTATTTACATTTTTTTTAAAAAGACAACAAGCTTTACAATTACTTTAAAATGTATCCTTTGCTTTATGTATTGTTTCCTTTGAGAGAAATACCTGGTGATTCTGCCAGTCCCCCTGCATTCATTATTCAGACTGACGACACTAGGCAGGAGAGCACAGTTTTCTAGTTGTGATGGGAGAACAGCCTGCCTGAACTTCAATGTTTAGACTTCTTCTTACACCCCCCCCCCTGCACAGCCATTTACTGGGGAGATCAGTGTACTGCTGTTTGTCCACCCCCACCTCTCCACACCTCTTATGCAGCTGAAAACAGTAAAAAAAGTATTTATAATGAGATATATATATACACCACTGTGCAAAGGTTTTAGGCAGGTATGATGTGTGCCAGGTTCGTATGGTGTACAGACCTGAATTTCTCCTCTGCTATAAGCTCATGGTCCCTTCAGTGACCATAAACTTATAGCAGAATTGTTCAGCAGATTCTGCTGAACAAACTGATAACTGTAAACAGTGGCTAAAAGGCTATTTAACTGAAATGTCTCCCCCCCCCCCCCCGCGACGCCGCTTCAATGTGTGGTTTTGCCCGCCGCTCCACCTACCTTTGCTGTGGTCTAAATTGCCCTTCATCTCCCGACTCTCCCTTTCCCTGCCACTGCACTTCACCCTCCTACTCTGATTCCCCTCCCTGTACCGATCTCCCCCTCTCAAACCCGATCCCCTTGCGGCAGCCCTGCAGCTGTCCGCTTCCCTCCCCTGCCCTGCCGCCTGCTTTCCATGCACAGAGGGATCCATTTTTTTTAATAATTTCCCCAGCTTTCCAACCCCCCCTTCAGTGCCCCCCACCTTCCTGATGTAGGAAGAACAGGAGGGTGGCTGGTAAACACATGTTCACCCCCCCCCCAGCTTTCTGCCCCCCTTTCAGTCTTCAGTGCCCCCTGCTGCTAGCTGGCTCTCCCTCCTCCCCCTACCACCGGCTGCAGCCTCTGACTGATCTGTCAGGATGGTGAATGAAGGTTGGAGGGAGCTGGTAATATTGTTCTTACCAGCCCCCTTCCTTTCCTGAAAGAATACAGTCAACGATCAGTAATAAAATGAAACATAGTACACAGTGTGTACTATGTTTCTTTCACAAACTGACACATAGTAAACACAGTTTACTATGTGTCAGTGATGAAAGAATACAGAAGTGATCATTACTAATGACATGTCTTTTGAAAACGCCCACACTAAGGGTGAAACGCGCTGACGTAACTTCCGGCGTACGAACCATGCATCGTCACTTCCGGTCCGGCTTCCTGGATTCCGTGGAACGCACGCCGCTGCGACGTTCCGACCTGTATCCAATGTGTTTTTAATACCTTTGTTTGTAAGTATAGCATGACATTTTTGGGGAAATAAATACAAGAACGTATTACACTATTGGCCCCTCTTTTTATTACATATCTTGGCTATACGATCACCGCCATATCGGAGCGATCCCATCAAGGGCACTTGGAACCATTACTGGGGCCTGTATATCTCAAGTCGCATTATTACTACACGCGCTGATATATCTACATTGTGGTGAGTAGGGGACCTGGAGGGCCACTCACAAGAGCACCAATTTCGTCTGGACGGCTTTGCACCTGAGCACTTTAATTATCTTTTGCACCAGGAATAAGGATTTGCACTTAAGCACTTTAAGAGTCACTATATTCATTAAGAAGGACTTTTTTAAGCAAAAAGGATAACAAGTTATATTAATTGTATTGCTTATATCTGTATATTGTTATACATATTTATTGGTCACAATCTTTATGCTAGCGCTGTTTTAATTTGGTAACACATATGTGCCATTATGCCTTTTGCAAAGATCAAATGTTATGTATATAGTCGGATAACGTATTCTTGTTTCATTGAATTAAGGTACATAGTTGACAAAACACACAAAATGACTTGCCTAGTGATTCAGTGTTGTCATCTGTCATCTTTATGCTACAGTTGAGTCCTCCAAAAGGATGACGACAGGCACACACAAATCCTTTCAGGTTATTGATGCAAGTACCACCATTAAAGCAAGGAGAGCTGCTGCAGCTGGAGTAGTCATCTGCCAAGAAAGAGACCATCATAATTAGTTTTAAACTGCAGCTTTGGCTGCATTGCATACAGTAAACTGTTAGTGTATATATAGTTACATAGTTACGTAGTTAGTCAGGTTGAAAAAAGACACAAATCCATCAAGCTCAACCAATAAAAAAAAAAAAAAAAAAAAAGAACACACAACCATAAAATCCAATATACACGATTCTATGCCCACAGTTGATCCAGAGGAAGGTGAAAAATCACAGTAAACCATGATCCAATTTGCTACAGCAGGGAAAAAAGTTCCTTCCTGATCCCCGAGAGGCAATCAGATATTCCCTGGATCAACTTTACCTATAAATATTATTACCCAGTTATATTATGTACACCTAGAAAATAATCCAGGCCTTTTTTAAAGCAATTTACTGAGCTGGCCAAAACCACCTCTGGAGGGAGCCTATTCCACATTTCCACAGCTCTTACTGTGAAGAAACCTTCCCGTATTTGGAGATGAAATCTCTTTTCCTCTAGATGTAAAGAGTGCCCCCTTGTCATCTGTGATGACCTTGAAGTAAATAACTCATCACCAAGTTCAATATGTGGACCCCTTATGTATTTGTATATCCCTCCTTAATCTCCTCCTCTCAAGAGAAAATACATTCAGTTCCTCTAATTTATCCTCATAGCTGAGCTCCTCTGTGCCTTTTATCAGTTTGGATGCCCTTCTCTGCGCTTTCTCCAGTTCCCTGATATCCTTTTTGAGAACTGGTTCCCAAAATTGAACTGCATATTCCAGATGAGGTCTTACTAATGATTTGTACAGGGGCAAAATGATATCTCTCTCTCTGCAGTCCATGTCTCTCTTAATACAAAAAAGGACTTTGCTCGCTTTGGAAACACCCAGATCTTTCTCTACTATGGATTCCCCCAGTTGGTCACATAGTTTCCCAATGAAACAGTGCATTGAGTTTGACTTTTAAGTTGGAGAAATCCTGAAAGGAAGGTTTTCCACTACATAGCTTGGTGTCATCTGCAAAGACTAAAACGATACTTTTAATACAAGATCCTATATCATTTATAAATATATTAACCACTTTACCGCTGAGTACTGGAATAGTACTGCGGCAAAGTGGCTCGTTCCCGTCTGACGGCGTAGACCTACGTCGCCAGACTCCTCCCCTGTAGGCGGCGCTCGCGCTCCGCCGGAGGCGCGCTCCCGCTGTTTTCATTCACAGCGGGAGTCGGGCCAGGGGAGGAGCAGCGGCGATCGCCGCTGCTCTGCCCCGATCGTCGGGGATCTAGTGTGGGAGTGTCAGATCGGAGTGTTCAGCATAGCTGGACATCCGATCTGTCCCTGTCTCACATAGTCACCTCCCCCCCCACACGTCAGTAAGCACCAGGCATACATTAACCCCTCCCTCTCCAATAAAGTTAATCCCTTCCCTGCCAGTGTCATTTTTACAGTAACAGTGCATATTTATAGCACTGATTACTGCAGTAATGTCACTGGTACCCCCAAAAGTGTCAAAAATGTCAGTCAAGGGTCCGATCTGTCCGCCGCAATGTCGCAGTCCCGCAAAAAAAAATCGCAGATCGCCGCCATTACGCGTTTAAAAAAAAAACACCAAAAATTACATAAATCTTTCCCTTTGTTAGTAAACGCAATAACTTTTGCGCAAACCAACCAAAATACGCTTATTGCAATTTTTTTTACCAAACATAGGTAGCAGAAAACAAATTGGCCAAAAATTAAAAAAAAAATTGGTTTTTACATCTTTTTTGGGGGGAATTTCATATAAAAAAATTTGAAAAATATTGTTATTTTTTCAAAATAAACTCTCTTTTTTTGTTTATAGCACAAAAAATAAAAATCGCACAGGTGATCAAATACCACCAAAAGAAAGCTCTGTTTGTGGGGAAAAAAAGGACGTCAATTTCGTTTGGGTACGGCGTCGCACGACCGCGCAATTGTCAGTTAAAGTTGCACAGTGCCGAATCGCAAAAAGTGGCCCAGACGTAAGACAGCAAAATGCTCTAGTGGTAAAGTGGTTAAAAAGTAAGGGTCCCAACACTAAACCTTGGGGTACACCACTGATACCCTTAGACCATTCAGAGTAAGAATAATTAACCATTACTCTCCCTAAAACCTGTCTGTTAGCTAGTTTTCTATCCATTTACAAACTGATCTTTCCAAGCCTGTAGACTTTACTTTTACACATTAGCCGTGTGTGGGGAACTGTGCCAAATGCTTTTGCAACATCCAAGTATACCATGTCCACAGCCACCCTTCTGTCCAAGGTTTTACTTACCTCCTCATAAAAAGAAATCAAGTTTGTTTGACAACTTCTGTCTTTCATGAATTCATGCTGTCTGTTGCTTAAAATATTTTTTTCCAGCAAGAACAAATGTATGTGGGCTTTTTTTAAACTCTCAAGTATCTTTCCGGCTATAGAAGTTAAACTAACAGGTCTGTAGTTACTTGGTAAAGACTTTGATCCCTTTTTAAAAATAGGCACCACATTGGCCCTACACCAATCCATTGGTACTATTCAATTCCTTAACGAGTCCCTAAAAATAGAAACAATGGTTTTGAAATGACAGAGCTCAATTGTTTTAGGATGCGTGGGTGGATGCCATCTGGTCCTGGTGCTTTATCCACCTTTATGCTGTCTAAATATTTCTGCACCATATCATTTTGAGCCATTGTGGGTCATTTGGAGCTGTGCCAATACCATTATGGTCATGAGACTAACTTTTTTAAAGTGTTAGAGAAGTGTTAAAACCTGCCAATTTATTGTTTCTGTGTTCTGTTTGGGGGTTTGCATTCACACCTTGTCCTGGGGACCCAACAAAAGAATTGAGGAATTATCTAAATAATGTTGAGAATTTTCCTATTGTGGTCTGTGTTGTTGGCTTTTGTTCACGTAAGGACTGCTTTTCCCTCCATAACAGTTTACAAAAAATACAGTTTGAAATAGGTTGAACGCAGGTCAGGTAGAGGTCAATTGCAGGTCAAATACACCTGTCAATGAATTTCGAACAATTTCAGAAGTATCTCAACCTTTTGTCAAATGCAGGTTGTATTTGCATACCAACTATTTTGTTGTTAATCCTTAGACAGTTGTCACCAGAATGGGGATCCCTAGTAATAATCTGAGAGAACCTGGGTTCAGTCACACTACAACAAACAGCTTGCAAATTTGATTGTTTATTGAGAGAAAATCTTTCAAATCAATCATTACTATTTTTAAGACTAATAGGTAAGGGTTTGTCAAACAAATTACATTAGAGACTGAGCACAGCCCTGTGAGTAGGGATGAGCTTCGAGTTCGAGTCGAACGCAAGTTCGACTTGACCATTAACTGTTCGCTCGTTCATCGAATGACAAACAAATGGGCTTCTTCGCGGGAACTTCGAGTTCCTGCATTATTATGGACTCTCTGACTTCTGAACTCCAAAAAATTATCGGCTGGCAGGGGGAAGAGAACTCACAGCTTTTAGCATTGCAAGCCTGGAATTCTACCACCTACGCCACCAAACCTGCTTAAGCTAAAAACACTCTCCCTAACTTTTATCTCATCCACTGTGTGTAGGGTGAGATAGGAGTTAATTAATTAGGCACAGAAAGTGTATTCAACCTAACCGTTCTTGACGGTGGTGTAGCTGGTAGGGAGAGAGATTTTTAGTTTGTTGAGATCAAAGTTATTTATATATACATATTTATAGGCACTTCAGTTTATATCAGTTTATGTCAGTATTGCTAAAAAAATGGAGTGGGGTCCCACTCAGTCCATACCGCGCCAAAATTTAAAAAAAAATAAGGTGTGGAGTTCCCCCTAAAATCCGTACCAGACCCTTATCTGAGCACACAGCCTGGCTGGGCAGGATGGGGGTGGGAGTGAGGGTGTGCCCCCCCTCCTAAACCATACCAGGCCACATGCCCTCAACATGGGGGGGTGGGTGTTCTGGAGCAGGGGGGGCTCTGCCCCCCCACCCCAAAGCAACTTGCCCCATGTTGATGGGGACAGGGGTCTCTTCCCCACAACCCTGGGCTGTGGTTGTGGGGGTCTTCGGGGGGAGGCTTATCGGAATCTGGAAGCCCCCTTTAACAAGGGGACCCCCAGATCCCAGCCCCCCCTATGTAAATGGATATCGGGTACCTTACCTATTCACCAAAAAAGTGTACAAAAAAAAATAATGACAAAAGCCAGTTTTGGAAAAGTCTTTTATTAAAAAATAAAAAAATACTGTCCCCCGATGATCGGACGCCCGCCCTGCTTCTCCGAAAGCTTCCTGCGGAATGAGCTGTTTTGATTTTGACAGCTCTTATATAGTGACCTGACGTCACACGCCATCCCACAATGCACTGCTCGGGTGCAGTGAATAAATTACTGACGTCAGTAATTTATTCACTGCACCTAAAGCAATGGATTATGGGGCGATGTCAGAGCCATACAAAAGAGCTGTCAATCTCAGATAGAAGTTAGTTAGCCAGAGAGAGTCCAAGGCTGATCAGCTGGCTCAGTGGCTTAACTGGTAGAATAGCGGGCTTGAAAACAAAAAGCTGTAAGTTTGAATCCCCAGGCCAGTGGGTGATTAACCACTCAAGCTCCAGAGGATTTGGCTGCTCAAAGACCAGCGCCTATTTTGCGATTCGGCACTGCGTGAATTTAAAGGACAATTGCACAGTCGTGCAAAGCTGTACCCAAATTAAATTAATGTCCTTTTTTTCCCACAAACAGAGCTTTCTTGTGGTGGCATTTGATCACCTGTGCGATTTTTACTTTTTGCGCTATAAACAAAAAAAGAGCAACAATTTGGAAAAAATAACAATATTTTTCACATTTTTTTTATATGAAATTCCCCCCATAAAAATGTAAAAATCAAATTTTTTTTACATTTTAGGCCAATTTGTTTTTTGCTACATATTTTTGGTGAAAAAAAATCACAATAGTTGTATTTTGATTGGTTTGCGCAAAAGTTATTTACTAACTACGGGTAAGATTTATGTAATTCTTATTGTTTTTTTAACTAGTAATGGCGGCAATCTGCGATTTCTTTTGTGGGACTGCAACTTTGCGGCGGATAGATCGGACCCTTGACTGACATTTTTGACACTTTTGGGTAACCAGTGACATTACTACAGTAATCAGTGCTATACATGTGCACTGTTACTGTAAAAATGACACTGGCAGGGAAGGGGTTAACTTTATTAGAGATCCAGGGGTTAAGTGTGTCCCTAGGGGCGTGCTTCTAACTGTCAAGGGGCGTGGCTTTTGATGTAACCACAGAGACATACAATCCTACATAGCAGGATCGTATGATCTCTGCAGTTACACCAGGGTGAATGACAGGCGACTTTGTTTACATTAGCCGCCTGCCTTTCTCCCTCTCCAGTGGGAGATCGTGAGTGACCGGCGGACATCGGAGCCGCTGGTCACTCGCGCGGTGATGGCAGTGAATGAGCGGGGGCGGGAGCGCGCGCTCGCCCCCTATTGGCTCGCGGGCAAGTGACGTACCGATACGTCACTTTGCCCAGGAGGGGCTGACCGCCGCAGTATATGTATTTGCGGCTGTCGGCAAGTGGTTAATATTAATTATGGATTTTAATTAAAATCTATTAATTGTCCCCCCCTTCTGAAGTGACGTCAGTAATTTATTCACTGCACCTGAGCAATGGATTATGGGGTGCTGGTGATGTCAGAGCCCTATAAAAGCTGTCAAACAAAAGATAGAGTATTGTTAGGCAGAGAGAGTCGTAAGTTACTCAGCTGCCTTGGTGGCATAGCTGTTAGAATAAAAGGATGGCCAGTGAAAGGCTGAGGGTTCAAATCCTTGGCCAGCAGGTGATGAATAGTTACTTACATTAAAGCCTTTAAAATGAGGACTTGTGATTTTTCGTGTTCGTATGTTCACTAGAACATTTCCCCTGTTCAAGATGTTCTGGTGCAAACCAAACAGGGGGTTGTTCTACTCATCACTACCTGTGAGATATGCATTCATTTGCAATAAAATGTATTTAAGAAAACATACCATTTAAATTGTCGGTAAAGGGCATTTTTCTGTCAGCTTGGTTTTATTTGTAAAAAAAAAACAGCCTAGCCCCCACTTTCCAAAATACATTAAGGGTCTGGTATGTATTTTTTGGGGACCTTTGGGAAGCCCCCATACTGTTTTTTAAAAAATAAAAGCTGGCAGGAAAAGGTAAATTACTATCAAATATTTCTTCTCTCTAAAATATCATTTTTGCTATAGTACATCCTACTGCATGAAATTCAAAAAATGATGCCCCCCCCAAATTCTTGTCAGAAAATTTATCCTTGACGAGCATCTGTATGAATGTCTGTCATGGATTTTAATTGGGAACAAGACAAAAAATGATAGTTTTGTCATGGTCTTACCTTCTTGCTGTTCTCCTTCGTTTGACATGTGCTGGCGGCCATCTTGGTTTCTGGGTTTCTTGTAGCCTCCCACCCATGCGGCTCCTCCTTCCCACTGGGAGGAGCTGGATACCTAGCTCATATATATAGGAGGTCTGTGGCTTCAGTTCCCTGCTTGGTCCTCCTGTGTTCACATGCTACTAAGACTGCTGCACTTCTGGTTCCTGTTCCTGGCTTCGTCTGACTACCCTGCTGGTTCCTGATCCTGGCTTCGTCTGACTACCCTGCTGGTTCCTGATCCTGGCTTCGTCTGACTACCCTGTTGGTTCCTGACCCCTGGCTTCGCAAAGACTCTGCATCGGTTTCGCCATCCGTTTGGACTTTTGCTTTATAGCTTGTTTTTCAATAAAGCTTTCTTATTTTCACTTATCTGTTGTTGTACGTCTGGTTCATGGTTCCGTGACATTAGGACCAAGCCATGAATTCTGACGGTACAGGGCCATCCTCGCTACCCACGCTGGTTGCCAGACTTGATCAGCAGGATCACCTGTTGGGTCGGTTCGCCGTGGCGTTGCAAACCCTGCTTGAACGCACGGTACCACAGGCCACGAATTCTGACGGTGCAGGGCCATCCTCACTACCCACGCTGGTTGCCAGACTTGATCAGCAGGATCACCTGTTGGGTCAGTTCGCCGTGGCGTTGCAAACCCTGCTTGAACGCACGGTTCATTTCGCTCCCGTTGCCGATGGGTCGGTTGTCGCTCCTGGGTCTGCTCCTACTGCCGCTCCGGTTGTTGCGCCAGAGTCTACCCCGACACCTGTTGTTGCGCCTGCGGTGTTTCGGGGTATGTCTGGTTCTGCCCCCCTTCCACAGCGCTTTGGGGGAGAGCCAACTCAGTGCCGAGGTTTCCTTAACCAGGTGGGCATTTATTTCGAGTTGCTGCCACATGCCTTTCCTACTGAGAGATCAAAGGTGGGCTTCTTAATCTCGCTGCTCTCGGACAAGGCCTTGGCCTGGGCCAGCCCTTTATGGGAGAACAACAATCCGGTGGTTGCCGAGTTTTCCGGTTTTGTTGCTTCTCTTCGGAAGGTATTCGATGTGCCGGCTCGTGCTGCCTCTGCTGCGAAGCTCCTTATGTCCATCAGACAGGGTTCACGATCCGTAGCTGAATACGCCATTGAGTTTCGTACCCTGGCAGCAGAGGTGGGCTGGAATAATGAGGCTCTGGTCGCTGCTTTCTCTCATGGTCTCTCGGATGCCTTGAAGGATGAGGTTGCAGCTAAGGACCTACCAGTGGAGCTCGAGTCTCTTATTTCTTTCCTGATTTTGATTGACACCAGACTCAGGGAGAGACCTTCCTTTAAGGAGAGTCTGCGGAGGCCTCCTAACAGATTGGCGCCTACCTTTGTTGTCCCACCCGTGCCTCCCTCTCCTCCCACGCCTCCTGGGGATGACTTGTCTGGGGGTGAACCCATGCAGCTGGGGTTTGCTCGCCTGTCCGAGGGGAAGAGGGTACTCCGGAGACGCGAGGGCCGATGCATGTACTGTGGTCTCGGTGGGCATTTTCGGTTGGCATGTCCGAACCGTCCAGGGAAACGCTCGCACCTGAGATCCTGTCGGGGGCAGATCTTGGGTGGAGTCTCCTCGTCCCCGGTTTCCCGTGTTGACAAACCACTGATCACTGTTGTCCTTTCCTGGGTCGGGGGCTCGGTGACGACCCAGGCGTTGGTGGACTCTGGTGCTGGTGGTTTGTTCATTGATAGTGTGTTCGCTGCCGCCAATTCCATTCCTCTGCAGGCTCGAGGTTCTCCTCTGGCTCTTGAGGCGATAGACGGCAGACCCCTTCTGCCGCCACACGTGACTCATGAGACCCTTCCAGTGGGGTTAGCCATTGGTGCCGTCCACAGAGAGTCGGTCTGCTTCCAGGTTATTTCGTCTCCACACTACTCGGTGGTCTTGGGGTACCCCTGGCTCCAGAAGCATAATCCGATTTTCGATTGGAGATCGGCCGAGATCCTCTCGTGGTCACCGCAGTGTGGGGCTAGTTGCATCCATGGGCCTGTCAAGTTGCTGTGTACTTCCTCGGACTCTCTGTTGCCCCCTGAATACGAGGAGTACCGGGATGTATTCGATAAGGTGCGCGCGGTTGCCCTACCTCCGCACCGCCCATACGATTGTGCCATCGAGTTACAATCTGGTGCCGTTCCTCCTCGTGGCAAAGTCTATCCACTGTCGGTAGCGGAGAATGAGGCCATGGAGGAGTACGTGAGGGAGGCGCTTTCACGTGGACACATTCGCAAATCCTCGTCCCCGGCAGGGGCTGGATTTTTCTTTGTGAAAAAGAAGGGCGGTGAGTTGAGGCCTTGCATCGATTACAGGGGTCTCAATCGCATCACGATCAAGAACGCTTACCCGATACCCTTGATTTCCGAGCTGTTCGATCGCCTTAAAGGGGCCACGGTCTTTACCAAACTCGACCTGAGGGCGGCATATAACCTCGTAAGGATCAAGGCGGGCGATGAGTGGAAGACCGCGTTTAACACCAGGACCGGTCATTATGAATCCTTGGTTATGCCCTTTGGGCTGTGCAATGCGCCCGCAGTCTTTCAGGAATTCATCAACGATGTTTTCCGTGACCTGTTGCAGCAGTGTGTGGTGGTCTACCTGGATGACATCTTGGTATATTCTTAGTCCATGGAGACCCACATTCTGGATGTCAAACGAGTGTTGCAACGGTTACGAGAGAACAAGCTGTTCGGTAAGCTTGAGAAATGCGAATTTCACCGATCCCAGGTAACCTTCTTAGGTTACATCATTTCCGCTGAGGGGTTCTCCATGGATCCTGAGAAGGTTTCGGCTGTCTTACAGTGGCCCCAGCCCAGTGGTCTTCGCTCCCTGCAGCGCTTTTTGGGCTTCGCCAATTATTATCGGAAGTTCATCAGGGACTTTTCCATGCTAGCCAAGCCTCTCACGGATCTGACCAGGAAGGGCAGTAATTCCCAGGTCTGGCCGCCCGAGGCCATCCGAGCTTTTGAGGCTCTAAAGTATGCCTTTGTGTCGGCTCCGATTCTGTCGCATCCCAACCCTGGGTTGCCCTTTGTCCTCGAGGTGGACGCGTCTGAGACGGGAGTAGGCGCCCTTCTGTCTCAGCGTAGAACACCAGAGGGTCCTCTGCTTCCTTGTGGGTTTTACTCCCGGAAACTGTCTTCCGCGGAGTGCAACTACCAGATTGGTGACAGGGAGTTATTGGCCATCGTGCAGGCTCTCAAAGAATGGAGGCACTTGCTCGAGGGTTCGGTGGTTCCGGTCCTCATCCTGACGGACCACAAGAATCTGACCTACCTCTCTGAGGCCAAGAGATTGACACCACGTCAGGCCAGATGGGCTCTGTTCTTGTCACGTTTTAATTACGTGGTCTCCTACCTACCCGGTTCCAAGAACATCAGGGCTGATGCCTTATCACGGCAGTACTCCGACCTGTCCAGGGAGGAGTCGATTCCGACTTCGGTCATACCTCCGAATCAGATCCTGGCTGCCATTCGCACCAGCCTGACCTCTCCCCTGGGTGAGCAGATTTTGGCGGCTCAATCTGGTGCTCCCTCTGGGAGACCCAACGGCAGATGTTTTGTGCCTGAGGAGTTGCGCACTCGGTTGTTGCGAACCTACCATAACTCCAAGACCGCGGGGCATCCTGGAAAGAATCAGCTGTCCTGGGCTGTTTCACGTCTGTTCTGGTGGCCTTCCCTACGTTCCGACATCGCCGCATATGTAGCGGCATGCTCCGTTTGTGCCCAGAGTAAGTCCCCTCGGCACCTTCCGTTGGGCCTTCTGCAACCCTTAGCCACCGGGGAGCGCCCATGGTCACACCTGGGGATGGATTTCATTGTGGACCTCCCTGCATCCCGAGGCCATACGGTCATTCTCATGATTGTGGATCGGTTTTCCAAAATGTGTCACTGTGTTCCTCTCAAGAAGTTACCCTCTGCACAGGAGTTGGCCACGATTTTTGCCAGGGAGGTCTTCCGGTTGCACGGTTTGCCCAAGGAGATTGTGTCGGATCGGGGGAGTCAGTTTGTGTCCAGGTTCTGGCGCGCCTTTTGCTCCCAGTTGGGGATTCATCTCTCCTTCTCCTCGGCCTACCACCCTCAGTCCAATGGGGCCGCAGAACGTTCCAATCAGGCCTTGGAGCAATTCCTTCGTTGCTATGTCTCCGATCACCAAGACAATTGGGTTGACCTCCTGCCTTGGGCTGAGTTTGCCAGGAACACGGCGGTGAACTCTTCCTCTGGGACGTCTCCCTTCATGGCCAACTATGGGTTTCAACCTGCCGTGTTACCGGAGGTATTCTCTCCCCAGGATATTCCGGCTGTGGAGGATCACCTTTCCGTCCTACGTGCTTCTTGGGTACAGATCCAGAAGTCCCTTGAGGTCTCTGCGCAGCGCCAGAGACTCCAGGCTGATCGCAGACGAGCGCCTGCTCCTTCCTACCAGGCCGGAGACCGTGTATGGTTGTCCACCCGCAACCTCAACCTTCGAGTGCCCACTCCCAAGCTGGCGCCTCGCTTTGTTGGTCCCTTCCGAGTGCTTCGCAGGGTAAACCCGGTAGCCTATGCCCTTGCGCTTCCTCCTGGCATGCGGATCTCCAACGTGTTTCATGTCTCCCTGTTGAAGCCTCTGGTGTGTAATCGTTTCACTTCCTCGGTTCCTCGGCCTCGTCCGGTCCGAGTGGGCAATCGTGAGGAGTATGAGGTGAGCAATATCCTGGACTCACGCCTGGTCCGCGGTCGGGTGCAGTTTTTGGTTCATTGGCGTGGTTATGGTCCAGAGGAGCGTTCCTGGGTTCCCTCCGCAGATGTCCATGCTCCTGCCTTGCTCCGAGCCTTCCACGCACGCTTCCCTCAGAAACCGTTCTTTACTCCGCGGAGGAGGGGCCCTTGAGGGGGAGGTACTGTCATGGTCTTACCTTCTTGCTGTTCTCCTTCGTTTGACATGTGCTGGCGGCCATCTTGGTTTCTGGGTTTCTTGTAGCCTCCCACCCTGCGGCTCCTCCTTCCCACTGGGAGGAGCTGGATACCTAGCTCATATATATAGGAGGTCTGTGGCTTCAGTTCCCTGCTTGGTCCTCCTGTGTTCACATGCTACTAAGACTGCTGCACTTCTGGTTCCTGTTCCTGGCTTCGTCTGACTACCCTGCTGGTTCCTGATCCTGGCTTCGTCTGACTACCCTGCTGGTTCCTGATCCTGGCTTCGTCTGACTACCCTGTTGGTTCCTGACCCCTGGCTTCGCAAAGACTCTGCATCGGTTTCGCCATCCGTTTGGACTTTTGCTTTATAGCTTGTTTTTCAATAAAGCTTTCTTATTTTCACTTATCTGTTGTTGTACGTCTGGTTCATGGTTCCGTGACAAGTTTGTCTCCTCAAAAATCTATATAGATTTTAAGAGAAGTACTTCATGCAAAAAAAAAAAAATGGCATAGGGTGCCCCCTAAATCCATACTAAACTCATCATGAATCATGAAATCATGCTGGCCAGAAAAGGGTGGGAGGAGCATACCCCCTTAATTATACCAGGCCACATGCCCTTAACATGGGAAGGGTACCTTGCCAGGGAGAGCCTCCTAGCAAAGCACCTTGTGCTCATGTTGATTAGCACAGGGATCTGTTCCCTACATCTCTGGCCAGTGGATGTGGGGACCTGCAGACAGAGGACTTATTGGAATCAGGAAGCCTCATTTCATGAAAAAGCGACCCCCAGAGATCAACCCCTTATGTGAAAACATAAGGGGTACATGGTATCCCTACTCAGCCACAAAAAAAATGTAAACTGTAAATAAATACACCACACTCTTTGACAAGTCCTTTACTAAAAAAAAAAAAGTCCCACGGTGTAAATCCAATGTCAATCATTTCGTTTAGCAATGAAGATTCTTGTCAATCATAATGAATAATGCCCGCGACCCAAAAACGCTGATACACTTATATATCTGCTGCCAATGCCACTCGTCTCTATATGACATACTCCTGGCTGACAGCTGGTCTATAAGAAATGGGGTGGATATGGAGGCTGATGTCACTGAACAATTATGGCCAAATGACCAGTGATGTTAGTTACTATCTCTGCTCCTTTGTTTACATTAAGCTGTCATCTGGGATTCTCTGGCTGACAGTCATTCATGTCTGTCACATTTAGCAACAGTAGTTAACTACTGTTAAATGTATCACCTCCCACTGCAGCTGGAGTTTCAGCTCGGCTAGGAGAGAGGCTTTAATAGTGTAAAATTATTCAAAAGTTAAAAACAAAAAAAGCTTGAAGCAGGATTTTTAACTTTGGAAAAAAAAAGTTTTAATGCCTTTGCATTAAGTACAGATTAAAAGAAGAGCCATATCCTATTTGATTGCTATGGGTTCTTGAGCTGCACACTGTTACCTACAGTAAGGATAAAGACAAAAGTCTGATTATGTGTCATGCTGGAGAAACACTCTTGAAAAGTAGTGTGGAGAGCCACATTTATGAGGAGCTTGGTGGATTATTGGTTACACACAGGCATATTTAGATTAACTGCAAAGTTAGGTTTAAAAGCCTCTAGTTTTCTTTTCCATTTTATGGCGATGGAAACTCCAAGACTTTTTTCCTCATAATATGAGTAGATCACGTAAGCCTGAAGCACTTATTCTTCAGTAATTCATGGCTCTGTGCATCTCGAAAAATATGTTGCTTTTGGGAAGCATCAATTAAGTCATTGGTTTCCTTACTTGAATTATTGCATCTATGAGAAGGACTTGCAGAAGATTTATAAATTAATTGTCCACCTAAATAACTGTCTACCTCTTTATTAGACCTACAAAATCAGAGCTTATGCTATTAACAAGAAAATCTCACCTTGATCTGTAATATCAGAATTTCGTTGGCTTCGCCCAATAACAGAAATTGTGGCATTGACGGGCTTCTTTGGGACAGGTGCTTTCTTTACAGGAGCCTTCATCTGTTTTTGAAGTTTGGCCATATTAGTTGTGATATCAGATAGGGATTTATCTACGTAACCCGTTAAGTTTAACAAAACAGTTGACATCTTCATCTGCATTAATGAATTTATGAGCTCCTCGAAGCCTTTCTGTAAACTTGTTATGTTTGGCTGAGCTGCTTTAAGTAGTTTTGGCACACTTTCATTGACTTTCTTAACCATGAGAGATACAGTTTGACATAGGACTTTTGCCTCATTTGCAGTTTTATTCAGCTGTGGTATGCTTGTTGAAAGCCGGACGGATTTAAACTCAAGAGCTTTGATTCTAGAATAAACTTCCTGCTGGACATTTTTTTGAGTGGTAAGAACTTCAAAAGTTTTTGCTTTTGGTAAAGTGGTAGGATTAGCCAGGATCATATTTACTTGGGATGCTATAGTTTGTACACGAGATTCACAGTTCTGCACATTAGTAACAGAAATGTCTACCTTTTCCTCGATTTGAGTAATGTTTATTTGACACTGAAGCAATTTGGACTGTAAATTATTTATCTTCTGTGACAACTCAAGAAAGTAAGGGGACATGCTGACATTATCTTGACTTGATTCAACATCATCATTTAGAGATGTGCTGTCATCTTTATGGATTCTAGGTGCAGCAGTCAGGTTTTGCAGAGTTGCATTCAGCAATGAGATGGCTAACCAAGCACTTTCAAGTTTCTCAATAGTAGCATTAGTGTAAAGCTCTGGTTTGTTTTGTATATCAGAAATCTCTGATTTTGTCACAAATTCATCATGGATAGAGTCAACAGCATTATTCAGTATGTCCATGGTATTATTAAGGCCATCTTCAACTTCCATGATGCATTCATTAAAGCGTCTTTCAAAGAGTTCTTTGTGGTTTTCAGCTTTGATTTGAAGTTCTTCTTGACCTTTTGTAAGATTGTGTACTACAGAATTCAGGCTATTGAGAAACGCTGTAATGTTTTGAATCTGCTTATTAACTTCACTTACATCATTTCTGTGCTCATAATCAGTTGTCATGCTAAAAGGAGCCCCTTTTTCTATTAGAGGTTGAAGTATTTCCATGTCATAACACAGATCGTTAATCTGCTCATTCATCTTATCAATTTTATTATCCAAGGGAATGACAACATCAGAGACTGTTTTGTTTAGGACATGCATATTGTCTTCAGTGTCCTTTAACTGCTTCTGAAGGTGATTTTTACAGGTTGAAAATTTGTCTTCACAAGCTTTTTCAATTGATTGTTTCTGAAGATCCAAAGTTATGGTAAGGTTATTGATTTTGCTGTCTTGTGCATAAATATCATCATAGAGTTGAAGCATCATTATATTCTGATTTTTCATCCTCTCTTGTAGAGCCAAAATATATTCTGTTACATTATCATCATTGGAGATACTTGGTGGCAGTACTCTTTGTTCTTTAGCATGTTCTTCAGTTAATAACTGATCATGAATTTCCTTCATTTTGCTCAGTGTATTGTTGAGAGTTTCAAAATAATCTCTGTTTCTAGTTTTCTCATGGTTTAAGTCTTCTTCCAGAGCAGTATGCTTTTCTTCCATCTCTTTAAAAGAGGAGGTGCAAACAAAAGCAGTATTTTTTAAATGCTCCATTCGTTTCTTTAGTTCCAATACATCTTCATTGCTTGCCTTGTTTTCCTCTTCTTCTGCACACTTTTGATGTGCGAAAGTTATTGTGTTATTTAAATGTTTTACAGATTCTTTGATTTTTTCAACTTCAAGAGATGTTTCAGACATACTTTTGTAGATCTGGGCAATGGTTTCTTTCATGTCCATTTGCAACATGGTGAACTGATCTTTAACAATATTTTTGATGAGCTCTGTAAGGCTTTTGGCCATTGGATCTGAAATTAAAAGATATAACGTAAAATATAACGCATTTTGTACACAGTAGAAGACTTTATGGGATCACTATAAAAGCCCAGTTTGTTTTAGTCCCTTTTAATATGTGCAGTTATATTTTACTTTCAGTTAAACCTGTTAGTGCAATCCGTAATTGTGATTAGACATTACAAATCCTTACTAAAAACAAAAAGATAATTACCTTCATGTTCTGTTTTTTCTGGTCCTACTAAAAAGGGTCAAGATAGAAGGATAATATACTCCACTATATAACGTTAGGGCTTGATATGGGTTTTGATTATTCTCAAATTAATTCAGCTAAGCCATAGCTTATCTTTATCTGGCTGGACATTGATGATTCCTCATACATTTATAGGGACATGCAGACTGCGGGGTTGACACCTACAGGAGCTATAGGAATGTACAGCTTAACAGTTACTGAAGGAGCTTATTGTTACTTGCACGCTAAAAGATTACAAACAGCTCACTTGATAAGTCATGAGTAGTGTTGAGCGAACACGAACTGTATTATTTGTGTTCGTACCGAATAATTGGATTTTTGTTACCCGAACACGGACCCGAAAACTTTACTGTATGTTCGGGTTTAAAATCCATGTTCGGTCATTTTATTTCTGGGTTTGTATGTAATGGCGCGCTTTTAATGGCGGGCTTTCAACAGCCAATCAACAAGCGTTTAACTGGTGTGCCTTAAGCCATCCCAGCCATGCCTACTAATGTATTAGTAGCTGTGATTGGCCATCTGAAGCATGTGACCATGTCTTTATAAGTTGGAGACCGAGCGCCGCTGCGTCATTCTGCTGTAGTATAGGGACAGAGCACACATCATACGTGCTGGCTGCTGATTAGGGACAGACAGTGAAAAATTATATTGTGTCCGAAAAGAATTCAGGGTCAGGTCGCTGTGCAGGCAGGGCGAGTTATTAGGGCATTTTAGGGCGAGGCTGGAGAATAGGCAGGGTCAGTGTTCTACATCGATTTTGCTGTGTGGGGGGTTTGCAGTGCCAGTGACCGATCTTATTGATCATTTTAGGGCGAGGCTGGAGAATAGGCAGGGTCAGTGTTCTACATCGATTTTGCTGTGTGTGGGGTGGTGCAGTGAACACAATCTTTTTGCCCGCTGAGGAGGAGGGAGAAAAAAATCTTTTTTATCAGTCAGTTGTGTGCAGCGTTTTTCCTTCAGTGCTGCTGACTGTGATAAGACACTGCTGTGTTCACATGAGCTATTATTGAGTGATTTTAAAATTTATACACTTTTTTCTATTCCACTATTCAATATACACCCTTTTGGGTTAAAAAAATTAAATTGTAGCATAGTCTGTACTAATCTATTTAAAAATTACAAACTTAAAGGGGAATTTTCTTTTTTTTTTTCCCTTCATAGCCTGCAGCAGAGCTGACTGATATAAGACACTGCTGTGTTCACATGTGCTATTGAAAAATCACCAATTTTATATCATATTTTCTATTCCGCTATTCAATCTACACCCTTGGGGTAAAAACAATTAAATTGCGGGATAGTCTGTATCGGTACGTGTGAGATACACCTATCCAATTTTGGGGCACATCTCATACCGCCGAGGATTGCAGGGTGCTTCAGTGTGCCTCCTGCCTGTTCCGAACTCCTCCTACTCCTCATCCTGCCTTTGGGGGTACAAAAAATAGTAATCGGGGCCTAGTCTGGGTCTGTACGTGTGAGATACATACACCTTTTGATATCATATTTTCTATTCCGCTATTCAATCTACACCCTTGGGGTAAAAACAATTAAATTGCGAGATAGTCTGTATCGGTACGTGAGAGATACATCTTTCCAATTTTTGGGGCGCATCTCATACCGCCGAGGATTGCAGGGTGCTTCAGTGTGCCTCCTGCCTGTTCCGAACTCCTCCTACTCCTCATCCTGCCTTTGGGGGTACAAAAAATAGTAATCGGGGCCTAGTCTGGGTCTGTACGTGTGAGATACATACACCTTTTGATATCATATTTTCTATTCCGCTATTCAATCTACACCCTTGGGGTAAAAACGATTAAATTGCGGGATAGTCTGTATCGGTACGTGAGAGATACACCTTTCCAATTTTTGGGGCGCATCTCATACCGCCGAGGATTGCAGGGTGCTTCAGTGTGCCTCCTGCCTGTTCCGAACTCCTCCTACTCCTCATCCTGCCTTTGGGGGTACAAAAAAATTGTAATCGGGGCCTAGTCTGGGTCTGTACGTGTGAGAAACATACACATTTTGATATCATATTTTCTATTCCGCTATTCAATCTACACCCTTGGGGTAAAAACAATTAAATTGCGGGATAGTCTATATCGGTACGTGTGAGATAAACCTTCCAAATTTTGGGGGCGCATCTTCCACCGCTGAGGATTGCAGGGTGCTTCAGTTTGCCTCCTGTTCGGACCTCCTCCTACTCCTCATCCTCATCCTGCCTTTAGGGTACAAAAAATTGTAATCGGGGCCTAGTCTGTGTTTGTACGTGTGAGATACACCGTTTTGTAAATTTTTTTCTATTCCGCTATTCAATATACACCCTGTTTGAGTGTAAAAAATTTAATTACGGCATAGTCTGTATCGGTACATGTGAGATACACTTTTTTAAATTTGTTTGGCGCATCTCCTTCCACCGCCGAGGATTGCAGGGCGCTTCAGTTTGACTCCTGTTCCGAACTCCTCCTACTCCTCTTCCTCATCCTGCCTTTAGGGTACAAAAAATTGTAATCGAGGCCTAGTCTGTGTTTGTACGTGTGAAATACACCGTTTTATAAAATTTTTCCTATTCCGCTATTCAATATACACCCTTTTGAAGTGTAAAAAATTAAATTACGGCATAATCTGTATCGGTACATGTGAGATACACCTTTTAAATTTGTTTGGCGCATCTCCTCCCACCGCCAAGGATTGCAGGGCACTTCAGTTTGCCTCCTGTTCCGAACTCCTCCTACTCCTCTTCCTCATCCTGCCTTTAGGGTACAAAAAATTGTAATCGGGGCCTAGTCTGTGTTTGTACGTGTGAGATTCACCGTTTTTTATCCTTTTTTCTATTCCGCTATTCAATATACACCCTTTTGGGGTAAAAAAAATTAAATTGCGACATAGTTTGCATATTTGACTGTGAGATACACCTGTGCGATACTGTTGTTGTTTTGTTCCACTATTCAATAAACACCTTTCTAGGGCAAGATCCTAAATTACAGAAATATGAGGAGACCGTCAAATAGGGGCCGTGGCCTGGGTCGTGGTGCTGCTGGTAGAGCTCCTGTTGCAAGGAGAGGACGTGGTCGATCTGTGCCAGCTACACGCACAAGTGAAACACCTTCCTCAAGTGTGAGTAGGCAACAAAACCTGCAGCAGTATTTGGTAGGGCATCATGCGCCTCTAGAAGTGATGAGGCCAGAACAAGTAGAGGCGATAGTAGATTGGTTTGCTGCTGACAGTGCCTCCAGTTCCTTCACATTGTCTCCCACCCAGTCTACTGCAGAAAGGTCAAAGTTGGCACCTGCAGCCAATGTCCAACCGTCTTTCACCTCAACCCCTTGCAAATCAGGCAAGCAGTCTGAGCCCCAAGTCATGCAGCAGTCTCTTCTACTTTTTGATGAATCTGTCAGCAGGGTTTGCCAGGGCCATCCACCTAGCCCTGCCCCAGAAGTGGAAGAGATTGAGTGCAGCGATGCCCAACCACTTATTCCTCAAGATGAGTACATGGAAGGACCATCGCAGCACGTCTCCGATGATGACGAAACACAGGTGCCAACTGCTGCGGCACTCAGAATTGTGGAGACCGACAAGGAGGGCAGGGGTGAAGACTGGAAGATGATGTGGAGGACAATGAGGTCATGCAGGTGACCTGAGTAGTTTGGAGGAAGAGGCGGTGGTCGCACAGAGCCACCAGCACAGCAGAAGAGGGAGCAGGGTGCAGAAGCGGAGCGGCCGTGCCCTAGACACTACGCCTGCTACTGCCCAACGCAGCAAGGGAACGAGCGGACCAAAGCCAGCTCAAAAGAGTTCTCTAGCGTGGAAGTTCTTCAGAAAATTTGCTGATGACAGGACACGAGTGGTTTGCACCCTGTGCAATCAGAGCCTGAAGCGAGGCATAAACCTTCTCAACCTGAGCACAACCTGCATGATCAGGCATCTAAGTTCAAAGCACGAGCTGCAGTGGAGTAGACACCTTCAAAACCAAGTAAGGTCTCTGGCTCCTCCTGCTTTCTCTGCTTCAGTCTCGGCCTCTCCATCCACCTTTGTAGTGATACCGGCACCTGCCACCCCGCAAACAGACGATCTGTCAGCAACACCACCACCTGGGTCACCAACCATCTCCACAATGTCCCGTGGAAGCGTTCAGCTTTCCATCTCCCAAACACTTGAGAGGAAGAGGAAGTACCCCCCTACCCACCCGCGATCCCTGGCCCTGAATGCCAGCATTTCAAAATTCTTGGCCTTTGAAATGCTGTCATTCCGTCTGGTGGAGACGCACAGTTTTAAAAGCCTTATGTCGGTGGCTGTCCCACAGTACGTCGTGCCCAGCCGCCACTACTTTTCCAGGCAATCCATCCCTTCCCTGCACAACCAAGTGGGGGAAAAAATCAGGTGTGCACTGCGCAACGCCATCTGTGCCAAGGTCCACCTAACTACCGATACGTGGACCAGTAAGCACGGTCAGGGGCGTTATATCTCCCTAACGGCACACTGGGTAAATGCAGTGGCGGATGGGCCTGAGGCAGATAGCAATTTGGCGCATGTACTTCCACCACCGAGGATTGCAGGGCGCTTCAGTTTGCCTCCTGTTCCTAACTCCTCCTACTCCGCTTCCTCATCCTCTACCGCCTCCTCATCCGGTCAGCGTAACACCTTCACCACCAACTTCAGCACAGCCAGGGGTAAACGACAGCAGGCAGTTTTAAAACTTGCCTGTTTGGGGGAAAAACCACACTCCGCGCAGGAGTTGTGGAGGAGCATGGAACAGCAGACAAATGAGTGGTTGCTGCCAGCGAGCCTCAAGCCCGGCCTGGTGGTGTGCGATAACGGGCAAAATCTCATAGCAGCTCTGGGCCTAGCCGGTTTGACGCACATCCCTTGCCTGGCGCATGTGCTGAATTTGGTGGTACAGAGGTTCCTTAAAAATTACCCCGATATGTCGGAGCTGCTGCAGAAAGTGCGGGCCGTCTGTGCGCACTTTCGGCGTTCTCACCCTGCTGCTGCTCGCCTGTCAGCGATGCAGCGTAACTTCGGCCTTCCCGCTCACCGCCTTATATGTGACGTGCCCACAAGGTGGAACTCCACCTTGCACATGCTGGAAAGACTGTGCGAGCAGCAGCAGGCCATAATGGAGCTTTAGCTGCAGCACGCACGCGTGAGTCGTTCTGCGGAACAGCACCACTTCACCACCAATAACTGGGCCTCCATGCGAGACCTGTGTGCCTTGTTGCGCTGTTTTGAGTACTCCACCAACATGGCCAGTGCCGATAACGCCGTTGTCAGCTTAACTATCCCACTTCTATGCCTCCTTCAAAAAACGATTCGGGCGATGATGGAAGAGCATGTGGCACAGGATGAGGAGGAGGAGGAGGAGGATGAAGAGGTAACATTTCCAAGGCTTTCAGGGCAGTCATTCGCAAGTGGCTCCGAGGGTGGGTTCCTGCATCCACAAATGCCAGGGACACAATTGTCCAGCAGGGGCACAGTTCTGGAGGATGAGGAGGATGAGGAGGAGGAGGAGATGGAGGAGGAGATGGAACCATGTTCACAGCAGGGTGGCACCCAGGCCAGCTCATGGCCATCACTGGTGCGTGGCTGGGGGGATACAGAGGACACAGACTATACACCTCCCACAGAGGACAGCCTTTCGTTGCCTCTGGGCAGCCTGGCACACATGAGCGATTACATGCTGCAGTGTCTCCACAATGACCGCCGAGTTGCCCACATTCTAACTTGTGCTGATTACTGGGTGGCCATGCTGCTGGATCCCCGTTGCAAGGACAACGTACTGTCCTTAATTCACTCACTGGAGCGCGATCGCAAGATGCGCGAGTACAAGCGCACACTGGTAGATGCGATGCTACTGGCATTCCCACCTGACAGCGGGGCCACAGTGGAAGCACAAGGCCAAGGCAGAGGAGGAGGAGGAAGAGGTCGCCAATGCAACCAGGGCACCGCCAGCACCTCAGAAGGCAGGGTTAGCATGGCCGAAATGTGGAAAAGCTTTGTCAGCACGCCACAACAAACAGCAGCACCAGCAGCTCATATGGAACGTCTTAGCAGGAGGCAGCATTTCACCAACATGGTGGAGCAGTATGTGTGCACACGCCTACATGTAGTGAATGAGGGGTCTGCCCCCTTCAACTTCTGGGTCTCCAAATTGGGCACATGGCCTGAGCTTGCCCTTTACGCCTTGGAGGTGCTGGCGTGCCCTGCAGCCAGTGTATTATCTGAACGTGTATTTAGCACGGCTGGGGGCGTTATCACAGACAAGCGCAGCCGCCTATCCAGAGAAAATGTGGACAAGCTCACGTTCATTAAAATGAACCAGGCATGGATCCCACAGGACTTTTCCGTACCTTGTGCAGAATAGAGATGGATACCGACCTTACCCAGCCATTGTTCTATTTTTGATCTTTCTCACTCTTTTGGGGTGTACCCTCATTTAAAATGACTGAAAAAAAGCAGTGTTGGCTACCTCGTCCTCCTCCACCGCCGCTTCCACCTACACCGCCCATAGGTGTGCGCAGCCTATTGCATTAGGGTGTGCACCCCAAAGTTTAAATACACATTCATGTGTTTGCCTACATGTATATGGCCCCGGTACATTACTCTCCCTGCTGGCAAAGTGAAATAGAAGTGTGTGGCACTTCTCTTATGGCAGAGCAGGTCCGAGGGAGATCTTTCCCATCTCCTCACTGGCAAACAGAGCGATAATGCTAATGTGCCCTAGGTGATTAGGGTGTGCCCAGGCACACCCGGCACACCCTTAGCGCACGCCTATGACACCGCCACATCCACCACCACCTCAACCTCCCTCCTACTCCATATGGGCCTCGTCCTTCACAGATGAAGAACATTGTTTTGTTTTTCTGTTTTTTTTGTCGTTTTAAGTTATTTACCTATCCACATTTGTTTGCAGAGCACTTGCCATGCTCTTAACTACGTTTTGCTGCCATTTGCAGCACTCTAGCCCTTTCCATTGGTGTTTTAGAGCCATTTTAGTGCCTGAAAGTTCGGGTCCCCATTGACTTCAATGGGGTTCGGTGTCCGGGTAAAGTTCGGAAAAAGTCCGGGACACGGACCCGGACTTTTTTTTCAAGTTCGGCCGAACCCGCCAAATACAGACATCCAGGTGTCCGCTCAACTCTAGCCATGAGTAGTGTGTAAACCTAATTTACATGGACAACCGTTGGCTGGTAGCCTTGGGGACCACTCACTGAAAATTTCCAGATCTCATATCTGCAGGCACCTAAACACTTGGGTACATATACCTTTTTTACATATGCCTAAACACTTGGATACATGTTTTTTCATGCACCCCTGCCAACTGGTTCAAAGTACACATAAAAGCCTTCTAGGACACATAGGCCAGCATCTTACAATATGGTATATTTTTACCTTTAAGGAATGATTGCAGATTAGTCCCTTTATCAGCATCGTTGATCTTCTCCTCCAGAGAATACACTGTTCTGTGCATGTTGTTCAGACTAGAGGAAATATTCTCCACATTTCGATAAAGAAGAGTTAGCTTCATTTCTTGGCCGTATATCTGATCTGTCAGTTTTTGCTGCAGTGCTTCACATTGGTATTGTGTGGCAAAAATAAGACAAAAAACAAAACAAAACAAAACAAGCCTTTAGTTAGGGTATAACAGCTCAAGGTAGATAAAATAGTCTGGGGTGATAGATCAAGGTACTCCTAAAGAATCATTGATAGTAATTATTTGTCTGTGTCTTTGTTTCTCTGTGTGAAAGACACTGTTCTGCAGATGTATATGTCAGAAATAATGGAAAGTACAATTATTATAAATGATAAGGGACATTATTGTTAATAAAGTGATGGTGGAAACACTGAAAATTATGTAAACACTGAAAATTTGTTTATTTTAGTATGAAAAAAAAAAAAATTGTAAGTAGCATGTTGTTCTGTCGGGTTACAATTCATACTTCTACATAGTTCTACATAGTTCTTTACAGCACTTGAGCTGGGATTTAAATGTATGCACTTACTATAATTAATTGTGGTGAAATATAATCAGCGCACTCAACAAATAAAGATATAGGTGAAAACTATCACCCCATAAATAATCTACCTTCTGATATAGGCTGAGACTTCTGCTAACCCCTACTTGAGTGTGTCCAGCAAAACTCTCCTCATAAGTGCAACATATATGTGCAGTGCATTCATATAGTAAATAACATTGCTAAAAACTGAAAATAATCAAAACAAACAAATGCAAAATACAAAGTCCCATGTATCAGAACTCAACCGCAGTGTGAACATAAAGTGACAATTCATATTTCTTCTTCCAATGTGTTTGGTGCTCACCACCTTCTTATAAAGTGCCTGTTCACCTCCAGTATCTGACCCCACTACAGAGTCATCAAAGCCTTAGTAAATTCCTCAGTAGATGGTAGTGGAACACTTCTTCCACTATCAACCCTGAATCACTCTACTTCACTTCTTGGTTCCCAATCATCAATAAGACATGTCATAGAATACAAACAGAGAAACCATAGTGCTTTCTGCTTCCAAACATTTATTAAAATTGAACAAAGGATTAAAAACACTCCCTTAGGTACATAAAAAACAAACATATGATAAGCTCACCACGCTGACACAAATGGCAAGAAAATACGTCATAGGCTCTGTCTACCTGTACGCCTTGTGCCCTCCTCATGGACCTGCTGAAGAAGCCCATGAGGAAGATGTAATGCATATAGCTGGATGGAGCCCATGAGGTCTTTTCTTTTTGCTTGTTTTTATGTACCCATGTAAGTGTTTTTAACCCCTTGTTCAATTTTAATAAATGTTTGGAAGCAGAGAGCACTATGGTTTCTCTATTTGTATTCTATGACATGTCTCGGGAACCAAGAAGTGAAGTAGAGTGATTCTGGGGTGATAATGGAAGGAGTGTTCCAGTACCATCTAGTGAGGAATTCCTTAAGGCTTTGATGACTCTGTAGTGGGGTTAGATACTGGAGGTGAGCAGGAACTTTATAAGAAGGTGGTGGGCACCGAACACATTGGAAGAAAAAATAAAAGAAAATATATGAACTGTCACTTTATGTTCACACTGCGGTTGAGTTCTATATGACTGCGCTGCACATATATTTAACACTTTACACTCACACAATTGTTAGACTGAGGCTCCTGAAAATTTGGCTTTCTTTCAATTCTCCTTCTCCCATCACACTTCCAGACTCTGAGTACAGCTCTTCATTGATGGGGAGACCACCTTGGGAAGTCTATGGGGCCAACTACTATATTCAGTATACTGCAGGGCAGGGTTCAGGGAAGTATGCTGTGATTTATGGTGCTGCCGGAGGTTTCATTCTGAAAACACCAAAGCTCTTTAATGCAGCCACGGAGGTGAGTGTAAATTACACTTTATATCTAATTTCCCCAAATGTTTACCACAAAAGCTTTATGAAGCTGCGGGAAATTTACAGATGGGACACAAAACTCAGAAATCAATAATGTTATTAGAAAGGCGATGTACTGTACTTTCATTTTTTGTATGCAGTTTGAAAGAAAAAATAATGCTGTTCAAAATGCTTGGCCTGTACCAAGACATACTGTCTTTCTGCTTCCAGATATTGCTGTCATGTCATCATAACCACTTGTAGCCAAAAATTAGAAACATACACTTACAGTATCTGTGAAGAACCTCCAGTTATATACTCCTTTCAGCTTCCTTTCAAGCAAAAAAAATTCAAAGTACTCATATCGTGCAATTATGCCCCTGGTATTTTTACCCTTACCATTGTTCTCAATAATGCTACTAAGAGGTAACTAACCTTGGTCATATGTTGCTGCATTTCTGTCTCCGGAATCGACTGTATTAACTGATAGGCTGCTTTCCGCCTGGCTTTCATGCGTCTGCCGCTGAAGCTGTTGAGCTGAAAAGCAAAACATCATTACATTAACCTTGATTCAAGTGTAAACATTTTAGCTTTTTATTCAGAATATGCTTTTCAATAATCTGTAACAAAAACGTGTATAAAGAACATTGTAAAGGTGTCCTTGGAGCATTTTATTAAAAAAAAAGGAATTTACAGGAATTGGCTATTTCCCCTTTGATTTAAGTTACTTACAGTATAATGTGAATTGAAGGTGGATGGAGAGTGTTAATAGTCTTCACAAAAATAGGGGAATATCCTCAGATTTGTTGAATGTGGAACAAGTGTGTGTGGAAAGAAATCCAGGGTCACAGGTCCTCATACAAATATAGGACCCACTATTCAAAAATGGAGATCGTTTGGAAATTATTGGTGTGAGGATATATATCAATTGCCACATTATAAATGGGAGCAGATTGGTGGATGTGTGTGACCAATGTCCTTTATAAATGTGATGGATCTTATAATACGCTGTTAGGACACATGATGGCAATGGAGTGTGAAGAATCGGTCATTGCTTTATGAATATGGGGCTTGTCTTTGACACCCACATCGGAATTGACATTATCATGTGCTGGACTGATAACAAAAAAGAGAAAAATGGGCTATATGTAATGCTGACTATAGAAAGCTAGATATATCCTGGTGGACAATGAGTGGGGAGGTGTTGCCCATCCTCTATAGTTTCATTTGTTACTAGACAGAAGTAGTAAACATGCGGTTAACACCCCTATACTTGGTGACAAGAGTTGAAGCATCAACATTATATAGGGATTTTCCAACACATTGGACAATCTCTGAGTAACAACAAAGCATTCTGCCAGTTAGAACTTATTTTTGATTTTGTCGCAAGCATCATATTGGCTGTCAGACCTGAGCAAAACTGGATAATTTATGGCCCCCTAAGTAAACTTTGACATAGACAGTGTGAAATTTGTCTGGTTCAGCAGGGCCTGACTGAATTTCGATCAATGCCTTGCTGCGTGACAGAAGTTGGTCACTTGAGTGACTTCTGTCAAAGGGACATATTGGAAAACTTTTGACAATCAGTGGCTGCAGATGCTGATCACTGTACTCTCATAGGGGCAGAGAGGGGATTCCACCGTTGACTTTGCTTCTGTGAATGAATGATTAGCTTTTAAACTACCTGTCTTTGGACAGTTGAAGAGTCTAAAAAAAAAAAATGTTGCTGGGACAAATTAAAAAGTGAAAGAGAAAGCTGGCAACACAAATAATTCTTCGGACATTCGAGTTCATAAGTCCTTGCATCGAAAAAAAAAAGCAACATTGGATGCAGAAATAATTTAGAAAGCCCTGTCATTTAATTCTGAATTTAATGTGTAAGCGGCATATAAAAGTAGACCATTTTATATTGGGAGTGGAGCCTGTGGCTGTCCTACGTGCTGGGCAACATTTCAGTTGAGCACCCTTAGATCTTAGTTGGTAGGAGGTCCATTTATTGTCAACCTCAGGACAGTCTTTCACAACATTAAAGCAGTTTGAAAAGCTTTAAGTGAAAGCTGAAAGCTCTTTGACTCCCAGAGTGCAAGCGAGTAAAATGAAATCATGTTAGGTTCAATGCATGTGATGTCACTATGCAAGAGCTTGTATGCTGACCAAGAACAAGGGAATTACATTTGTACCTGAGGCTTTCAACACAGGAGATTTTCCTTAGCTTTTATCTAATATGTATGAATTAATACATGCATATGGAATCGAATGTTCACTTTACTTTAGAACAAATGTAGGTTCCATGACTAATGAAAATTACTAATGACTTACTGTATTCTTTAGACACCATCTCCTCGTTCTACGCCCAGCCCATAGGTCAGATATGTGTAACATTGTCCCATTGCCTCTTCTTACCAGTTTTTGCCCCCTTTTATGTCAGGGTATGGCTAGTGCAAAACACTGAGATTGATTTATGAAAGGCAAATGGCCTGTTCACTTTGCAAAGGAAGTTGCACTTTTACTAGAACTTACTGAATGAGATAAAGCCCTGCTGACTTGTGTCATGCATTCATGTGCAAACATGGCTATACAAATACAAATACCTGAGGATATAAATGTTAAAGCATAAGTTCACATTTGGAGCATATTACATGTTAAAACCCATATGTACAGTGTAACATGTAACATTCCCCAACCCGCCCCCCCCTAAACCCTTGAGCACCCCCTCTCCCTGTGACAGCGAGCTGGGGTTCCTCTCCTCACACCTGCTTTTACATTTGCAAAGTCAGAGCATCATTCATTCACAGTATTTTGTGAATGAGAAAATTACACAGCAGCAGACGGCTTGTAGTTCTCAGTTAACTATGAGGGCACTGATGATTACCCTCAAAGTTCATTCACAAGCCCTGCAGCTTTCAGCCTGTATAGAGGTACGGGCAGAAAGCTGTAGGACATGTCTGCAGGAGCCTGACCATGCACTTGTGATTCACTAATCATGGGTTTAATGCTTTGCAGGGTCCTTGGGAAAAAATATTATTGGCCAATTTTTTTTATGTACATTTTTTGGCCTTAAAATGACACTCTTAAAAAAAAAAAAAAAGGAAAGCAAAGTTGTAACATAGAATAATATAATATTAAATATCTTATACAGCTGATCTGTAGGGATCAAGACAGCAGACCCAATAGCTTGTGTTTATTTCTGGATTGTAACATTTTGGTTGGTATCATGTGACAACCTAGAGACATCTGGTGGTTAAATAAGGTAATGCAAAAAAACTATTGAACTGTCTTTTCAAGCTAGTTGTTAAAAAATGTATATAATCCTTAATATTGCTAATAAATTAATAACAATTACTAGCTTTTTTTCTGCTCTTAATGGATTGCTGTCATTAGCTATTTAGTTATATGTGTCATGACTAATACATATATATTTTTTCTACATTTGTTAAGCTGGGGCAGCACAGGTATTTATAGACCTTTAAGCAGCATTACATCCAAAAGCAAACATTCATTAAATTGCAGATTACAAACTCTTAGATATGGTGGCTGCATTTGTTTTCTTTTTAAGCTTTCTTTATTTTATTTTCACCTGGTGATCTAGCCAGTAACTCTGTTTTTCTTTTGTTTTTTTTAACAGCTAAACAGACAAACCATTTTACACTGGCAGGAGTGCTTACAATGATCAGCTTGTATTTATATATATATATAACATTTTTATCCTTTTAACTGTTGCTGTAACTACTACTTTTGGCTTCAGTTTGTATAGTGTATTTAAATCTGCTAGTACATCTAACCCTACACTCCCTACCCCCAGACTGACAATGCCTAAATTGCAGCAACATGTCCGGACAATCTAATATTGCATGGCCCACTGGAAAGACTGATGATAATTAATGGCATAATCTCCTTTCCCAGCAGTCATTCTTTTGGAACACACAGAGCAGCCATATGCTAGAGGGGTTGAAATGTAGGCCCTACACCACTGCTAAGAGGTCCAGATACAACTTTATTCTATTAAAGTTCAGGAGTACAGATCAAGAAATAGCAAACGCATTTCAGGGGTCTAGGTGCTAGAAAGACCATAAGAAAATGATCATGTCAATCTAACATCAATACAATGTCCCCTCCACGGGGTCATAATTAAAGGCTAAGTTCTAAGTTTTTTTTTTCCTAAATTCCAGCTCCCCTATGTACCAATATGCCATTAATGTGCTTATTTTGCAAAAAAAACAACAACTTTCCATTAACCACTTGCCGACTGCCTTTCGACTATTTACGTCGGCAGTCAGCCCCTCACAGGCAAAGTGAAGTAGGTCTACGTCGCTAGCCTGTGAGGCACTAGGGAGCGAGCGCACGCCGCCGGAGGCGCGCTCTCGCTCGCTCATGGACCCCCCCGCGCGAGTGAGCGGCGGACCCGATGTCCGTCGCTCACTCGCGATCGTCGGTTACACCGGGAGAAAGGCAGGCGGCTAATGTAACCACAGCCGCCTGTCATTCTCCCCTGTGTAACAGCAGAGATCATACGGTCCTGCTATATAGGACCGTAGATCTCTGCTGTTACATCACTAGCCACATCCAATCACAGTTAGAAGCACGCCCCTAGGGACACACTTAACCCCTTCTTCTCAAATAAAGTTAACCCCTTCCCTGCCAGTGTCATTTTTACAGTAACAGTGCATATGTATAGCACTGATTACTGTAGTAATGTCACTGGTACCCCCAAAAGTGTAAAAAATGTCAGTCAAGGGTCCGATCTGTCTGCCGCAATGTCGCAGTCCCGCAAAAAAATCGCAGATCGCCGCCATTACTCGTTAAAACAAAAAAAACAATAAAAATGACAAAAATCTTTCCCTTAGTAAACGCAATAACTTTTGCGCAAACCAATCAAAATACGCTTTTTGCAATTTTTTTTACCAAACATATGTAGCAGAAAACAAATTGGTCTAAAATGTTAAAAAATTTTTGATTTTTACTTTTTTGGGGGGGGGAATTTCATATAAAAAAATTTGAAAAATATTGTTATTTTTGCAAAATTGTCGCTATTTTTTTGTTTATAGCGCATGATCAAAAAATCGCACAGGTGATAAAATACCACCAAAAGAAAGCTCTGTTTGTGGGAAAAAAAGAACGTCAATTTCATTTGGGTACAGCGTCACACGACCGCGCAATTGTCCATTAAAGTCACGCAGTGCCGAATCGCAAACTAGGCCCTGGTCAGGAAGGGGGTAAAATCTTCCGGGGCTTAAGTGGTTAATTCTACTCACGCTTGCTTACCTCACTCTCTTCATAGCTGTTTAAACACACTGCTCAATTACTTCAGCCTTACTTCCCGGTCAGACTTTAGGTCATGACACAGGAAGGAGTTAACCAGCTGAGGCAATTATGTTGCACTTTGACCATGTTTTGGTGTTTCCAGACATTTTCGGCTTTATGGGAATTTCCAAAGACTGTTTACAATGTTGTCATACTTTTTAACTACAAAGAGGGCTTTTCTTACAGCTGAGGATGTCATGCAAGTAGGGAATATCATTATTATACAGTATATTGTTTGTTTCAATAAACTTTGGATTTTTTGCAACTATTCCTGATTACAATGTCTTGCTGTTTTTACTGCTGTCAAAGGTGTCATTGTTGCTCCTTCATTCAGAGTGGGGGCACTCTAATACTGGAAGTGTTTTACTGGCCAGATCACCAGGTAAAAACAGAGGGGAAAAAAGCTTAAAAAAGGAAAATAATGCAGCCACAACATCTATGCATTGGCAAACTGCAATATTTTAATTTGTAAATGGCTAATCACCAGGCAAAAACAATGTCACATGGGGCAGGGGAATGCTCTTAGCCTTGTGTAACTCTGAGACAGTCTCTATTCAAGCCTCTGGCAAGTAGACACACAGGAAAGGTAAAAATCATTAGCAGAGGAAGCGGCCAATCGACCTTAATGCTAATCACACTGTTTTCCTGGTGTTTCTATGTGGATGCCATGAAAAAGTATACCAATGATAATAATTATAGATGATTAAACTTTAAGAAAAGCACAATGCTAGAGAAATTGTAGTGGAAAGGATAGCCCCTTATTGAGTTTTCAAACACATCTAACTCATTTTTGACCAGAAGACAAATCAATATGGATGTTTATTTAAAGAAAAATCTAAAGTGAATAATTTTAAGTTTTCTCTCTTATTTAAGACATTGGCATACAGAGAGCTGATAGTAATCATTCTTTTGAAGCGGTGCTGTGGTGGCGTCAGCAGTGCAACTTGGTAGACAGTGAAACAGGTAGTTAAAAAGAAAACAGATAGTCTAGAGCTAAATTGTATTACCAAGAAGATAAGCCTGGGAAATTATTGGTGACCAAATTGGCCCCTAAGTGCCCCGCTCCTCATGTTCCTAAGATTAGGAGAGCGGACGGCTCCTTAACCCAAAATCCTAAACTGGTCCCCTACGCGAATATGAATGTGTCTAGCCCACAGGACTTTGATAAATTCACGGCTCACCTCCTCATCCCTGCTTTGCTGGAGGAACTAATGGCACTTTTCCACTGCAAGTACCGGCTTGAATAATTTTAAGTTTTCTCTCTTATTTAAGACATTGGCATACAGAGAGCTGATAGTAATCATTCTTTTGAAGCGGTGCTGTGGTGGCGTCAGCAGTGCAACTTGGTAGACAGTGAAATAGGTAGTTAAAAAGAAAACAGATAGTCTAGAGCTAAATTGTATTACCAAGAAGATAAACCTGGGAAATTATTGGTGACCAAATTGGCCCCTAAGTGCCCCGCTCCTCATGTTCCTAAGATTAGGAGAGCGGACGGCTCCTTAACCCAAAATCCTAAACTGGTCCCCTACGCGAATATGAATGTGTCTAGCCCACAGGACTTTGATAAATTCACGGCTCACCTCCTCATCCCTGCTTTGCTGGAGGAACTAATGGCACTTTTCCACTGCAAGTACCGGCTTGTACCGGCTCGGCTCTACTCGGCCCTGCTTGGCCCGGTTTGCTTTTCCACTGCTGGTACTGCATAGTATAGTGTCGGAACGGTTCGGTACGGTACGGTATAGGTTTGCTTTTCCACTAAAGTAGTACTAAAGTTAAGTGGGTGGGATAACAACGGGGTGGGTGGGATTCTCTGACCAATCAGTGGCTAGTAGTGACTGCATGCAAAGGATTGTGGGATATGGTACCAGTTTGGTACCTGTTGGAACCACAATCGAGTAGGTACTGTTTTTTCAGAGCCGTACCGTACCGTACCGTACCGTTCCATGCAGTGGAAAAGCAAACCTATATCGTACCGTACCGAACTGTTCCGACCCTATACCATGCGGTACCAGCAGTGGAAAAGCACAAAAGCGTGCCGCACCGGTACGGTTCCATGCAGTGGAAAAGCGCCAATAGTGAGCTTATGAAAAGGGATATTACAGCCGACGAAGTCCTGCCCACTATTAAACAGGCCCTGTTTGGTAAGGCACCTGGTCCTGATGGCTTTAGCACACTATATTAGAAAACATTTGCCTTATTATTGGTAACTCCTTTGACACATTAATTAAAGGACATCCAAAAGGGGGTTTCCATAGACCCTGACTCTAATAGAGCATATCTCACGCTTATCCCGAAGCCCCACAAGGATCTGAGCGACGTGGCTAACTATAGGCCAATTTTTTTAACCAATAACAACCTGAAGCTCTTTACAAAAAAATTATGCAAATTGATTGCTGACTTTCCTTGATCATTATGTACACTCTGACCAGGTTGGATTCTGGCCTCGTAGACAAGCAGCGGACCAAGTGTGTCGGGCAATAGAGCTTATCTCAATATTACAATCATCGTGGGACAGAGGAAGGATTAGACATGGGATGCTTCTATACCTTGAAATAAGTAAGGCATTGGACTCTCTCTTGTGGCCTTATATTTTTAGGATGCTGGAAAGATGGAATTTTGGTCCCAAATGTATTGCCTCAATTCATTCCCTTTATAACAACCCTATGGCACAGATATCACTATGAGGCCACTTGCCAGGGGTGTCCGCTCTCCCCCCTTACTATTTATAATAGCCATGGAGACATTGGCCATAGCGATTCTGATATCTTGGAGATTATGAGTGGAGACTACAATCACAAATGTGCGCTTTTTGCAGACGATTTGTTATTTTTTATAACCTCCCCGCATACCACCCTGCCAAATTTATTCTCTCTACTGAACCGATTTGGCCAGATTTCAGGCCTATTGGTCAACTGTGCCCAATTGGAGGCCATGAGCATTAACCTACCGAATGCAGTGCAAAGAAGCCTTAAAGCCCAATATCCCTTCCTGTGGCAGACTGCATCACTTTCTTATCTCAGTAATAAATTGACCCCCCAGATCTCGTTGTTCTATTAAGAAAACTACCCGGCATTGTTTCATAAATTATTAGAGGACGTGTGGACTTGGTCCGATGCTATCCTGTCCTGGATGGGCAAAATCACATCCATGAAGATGATGGCATTGTCTAAAATACCATATTACTTTAGGACCGTACCTATCTCTGTACAAATAGAGGCATTACGGCAGTTCCAAAAAAAAAATTCAATTTTCAATTTTATTTGGGGTGCTAAGGGCAGTAGGCTGGCTCGAACCATGAGCCAGCCAACTGTTCCAGATTTCCGGAAAAATCGGTTCCAGATTTCCAGAAAATCGGTTCCAGATTTCCAAAAAAATTATATTGCAGCCTAACGTACACAGCGATGTCAATTACACTACAATCATTATAGACCAGATTGGGTGTCCATAGAAGCCCAGGCCTGTCCCCCTCTGCTAATAGACTTGGTGCTTTGATTCCATTAAAAACATAGAAAGGATATCTTATGCCCTACACTATCCTCTTTTGTTAGTCTATGGGACTCAACTTGCAGACGTTGGCCCCTACACTCTCCTCACACCCCTGTGGCGTCCCTTTTTAACAATCCCCAATTTCAGCCAGGAACAAGGAACTCACATAGGACACTATCTTGGCCATAGAGGTGTACGGTGCTCTTCGTATTTTGTGCAAGATTTGCAGATGCCCCCCCTTTGAGAATTTTTGCCTACAACAAATACAACATTTCTTAGGTTCTTTACAAAAAAACAGTTCTGATATTACAGTACTCACACAGTTTAAAAACAGATGCATGCAGGAGACTTTCCATAGGGGATGTATCCCCATGTTGTACAAATCCTTAATTCCCCCCTTATCAAAACTTCATAACTTAGTAGCTTAGGAGAGGGATCTGGCCATTGCCCCTGAGGCGGAGAACTGGCAATCCTGGACTGCACACATTCATAAGGGTATAATGAATTGAAGCAGGATATAAAGTGATTGCGCAATGGTACCTTGTTGTGCCAGAACGCCTCTCTAAAATGTATCCGGATTTTTCTCCCTCCTGCTTTAGGGGCTGTGGTCAGGTTGGCTCTGCTCTTCATATATGGTGGACTTGTCCTAAGGTCAATCGTTTCTGGATACGGGTTCATTCCTTAAATAATTTGGTCACTGTGAATATCCCATGGTCTACACAGGCTCTAATTTATTATATGTTTTTGACGACCAAAATAGCCATCGCTACTTCTTGGAAAAGGCCAGTGATCGACTTTGCTTTAATGAAGAGAAAACTAACCTGGATCATGCTCCACGAAAAACGGGTAGCTTCCTATTGGACAAACTTCCCCTGTCTAAAAAGGTGTGGACCCCTTGGCTTTCTTACCTACATGTGCCAAACACTCAGGAATGACATTGGAGCGGTGCCAGGTTGGACTTCTGGACAGTTGTGATCTCGCTCATTTAGTCTCTTTTCTGACTCGCTTCCATTCCTTTTTCTAACTCACTTTTTTCTATCTCTTCACAACTGCAAGATAGGCCCTCTAGTTTGACCCTTTGTCTCAATGTTAAAGTTTCCGTTCAGTTTTTGTATGTAACGATATACCTTAATGGACAAGTTGTTGATATACTTCATTTTTCTAAGTATGTAATAATTTTTAGGGTGGGATAAATAAGTCTAGTGTTAGATGACTCACTATGTTTGCCATAATTCCATTATTATGACTATAGCCTGTCATAGTGGTCGGGTAGGAAGGTGTCGTCCTGCTCGACCTCTCTGCTGAATGTACAAAGTTGGTCTGATGTAAGGCCTAGGGGTTGCTTGGCCTCTTTTTGGACTATAACCGAACACGTTTCTCAATACAAATCTCTCTATAGTTGACCACCCTGTCGCAGTTCCTGATACCCATTGGTGGACTTCCGTGGACTCCTTACCTTTAAAATTTGCTACCATTTATAACTTCTTATTTAGTGTATATTTTGACAGAGCTAGTTTGCATTCTTTTGCATTAGATTATAACATTGCACTGTAATTCTGAAAATTGAATAAATAGATTGAAACAGAAAAAGAAAACTGATTAAAACAATAAGGAAAGTCTGCGTTAATAAAATATACCAAACAAAATTACAATGGCCAGCGTTCAAGATTGTAATATAAATACACTGATTATGGACAATAAATATATTGGAAAATGTTCATTCAATTGTTTAATTGTGGAGAAAAAAATTCACAGACATACCTCAAAACTATTTTCATTTAACATTTTAATCTTCTGGTTTTATAAAACTAACTATAAATTTTCTGGTTTTATAAAACTAACTTTTATAAAACACCTAAAAAACGAAAAAAAAAAAAAAAAAACGAAAGAAAACTGTAGTCAATTGCAACTGTCTTTGCAGATCAAGCAGAGGGAAAAAAATTGGAATCAGTAAATTCTGAGGAAATATTATGGAACCATGAAAAAAACATTACAGTACACCACTAACACTTTGTTATACCACCTCTGGTTTTTATAACAGCTTGAATTCTCTGGGGCATGGATTTAACTATTGACAAACCATATTTTTCATCAATTTGGCTCCAACTTTCTCTTATTGCAGTTGTCAGATCAGCTTTGCAGGTTGGAGCCTTGTTAAGCACCATTTTGTTTAATGCTTAAAGTTTATTACATTTTTCTTTAGCCCACTGTAACCTTGTTTTTTTCTGTTTGGGTGTTAATGATGGTTTTCGTTTGGCTTTTCTGTGTGTAAATCCCATTTCCTTTAGGCGATGTCTTACAGTTTGGTCACAGACATTGACTCCAGTTTCTGACCATTTGGTCCTCATTTGTTTTGTTGTGCATTTTCTGTTTTCAAGGCATATTGCTTCAGGTTTTCTATCTTGACGCTTTGATGTCTTTCTTGGTCTACCAGTTCTGCCTACCTTTAACAACCTTTCCATTTGATTTGTACTTAGTCCAGATTTTAGTCACAGCTGACCAGAAACAACCAACATATTTTACAACATTCCATGATGATTTACCTTCTTGAAGAAGTTTTATAATCCTCTCCTTTATTTCAACTGACACCGCTCGTGTTGGAGCCATGATTCGTGTCAATCAGGTTGGTGCAACAGCTCACCAAGGTGTGCAAGTACTCTTTTTTAGCTGCAGACCAATTAGCAGATGTAATCTGATATAGATGTTTGTTTAAGAACCACAAAAGTACATGGTGTGCCCATAATATTTTCCTCAGAGTTGAGTGATTCCATATTTTTTCTCTGCTTAATATGCAAACACAGTTCCAATTGACTACAGTTATCTTTCTTTTTTATTTTTTAAGTGTTTCTTAAAGCCAGAAGGTTGGAACGTTAAAAAAAAATTGCTTTGAGGCATGTCTGATTAGTTTTTTTTTTTCTAAACAATTAAACATTTGAATGAACATTTTCCAAGAGTGATGATTCCATACTTTTTCCCAGGGGTTGTATAATGCAGCGCTTTCACGGAATTACAATAAATGGTGTAGCACCTCTCTAATTAGGGTATAGGATGTTAGACAAATTTAGCTAGGCTCTTCTGTAGCCAGTCAACCATATTATTCACAGTGGGAGGAAAAGGCACAAGGGCAGTCTGAATATTTATGGGGACCCAGCCAATCCTAGGAGAGGTTTGCACAGTAGGTGACTGGAGAGACCATAAATAGTCTGAGGCCTGGAGCAGGAGTTGAGTTGGTCCTGGGTCCAGTTCTGCTTATATTGGGGATGCCTGATGCGGATGAGAGGATTGGGGGTGTTAAAGCCAAGATCTGCTGGTGTTTGGGAGATTAAATTGTCAGATGCTGTTCCTCTATTTGTGTCCTAGCTGTCAGAGGGAAAGGAGAAGTGCTTTGATATGGCCCCAAGCTAATGCATGCTGAGTGCATTATACACTATATTACCAAAAGTATTGGGGTGTCTGCCTTTACAGGCACATGAGTTTTAATGGTTTTCCAGTATTAGTCCCTAGGGTTCAAAATTGAGTTGGCCCACCCTTTGCAGTTATGACAGCTTTCTTTTTTTTTGTTATAACAGCTTTAACTCTTCTGGGAAGGTTGTCCACAAGGTTTAGGAGAGTGTCTATGGGAATGTGTGACCATTCTTCCTGAAGCACATTTGTGAGGTCAGACACTGATGTTGGAGAGATGGCCTGGCTCAGAGCCTGCGCTCTAATTCATTCCAACGGTGTTCTATCGGGTTGAGGTGAGGTGTGCAGGGCAGTCAAGTTCCTCCACCCAAAACTTGCTCATCCATGTCTTTATGGGCCTTACTTTATGCACTGGTGAGCAGTCATGTTGGAACAGGGGAGACAAACCCCAAACTGTTCCCACAAAGTTGGGAGCATGAAATTGTTCAAAATGTATTGGTATACTGACACCTTAAGAGTTCCCTTCACTGGAACTAAGCCCAACCCCTAAAAAACAACCCCCACATTAAAATTGCCCCTCCACCAAATGATTTGGACCAGTGCACAAAGCAAGGTCCATAAAGACATAGATGAGCGAGTTTGTGGTGGAGGAACTTGACTGGCCTGCACAGAGTCCTGACCCCAACCCCATAGAACACCTTTGGGTGAATAAGAGCGCAGATTGTGAGCCAGGCCTTCTCTCCAACATCAGTGCCTGACTTAACAAATATGCTTATGGAAGAATGGTCAAACATTCCCATAGACACACTCCTAAACCTTGTGGACATACTTCCCAGAAGAGTTGAAGCTGTTATACCTGTAAACCAACACAATACCTGTAGGCCAACACAATACCTGTAGGCCAACACAGTATTGAACCCTATGAACTAAGACTGGGATGCCATTAAAGTTCATGTTCCTGTAAAGGCAGGTGCCCCAATACCTTTGCACTCAGCATGTATTAGCCTGGGGCCATATCCCAATACTTTTGGTAATATAGTGTACCTCTGTTTGTGAGGTTTCTTCCCTGGTAAGCCTCCTAATTATCAGTGATGGGCCTGCACATGGAGATCACTGCTATATAGTGTTGAAGCACATGGGTGTTACATTTTGACTTCACTAGACAAGTTAAACAATTTGGACTTTTAAAAGTTTAGGTAATTTATTTTTTATATTTTTTACTATATAATTTATGCCTATATTGTGTAAGTGCTAAATTATATTTATTCAGTCTTTTTGTGATTTTTTTTTTGGTTTTGCGTACAGCAAAATAAGTGCCAGTATCTTGTGAGCAGGGGAGCTCACAATGAATAAGAAGAAAAAATAGTTTGTCTTTTTTGCTGGAACAGAAGCAGTAGTATCATTAGGCAGGAAAACTGATAATGAATAAATAGGGAAAGAATTGACCTTTAGAGTACTTAAAATATGAATATCAATGTATTTGGACACTGTAGCAGTCAGGCATGAGGCTTTTGCCACAGTAGTTGATCAGAGGTGGTGACAGAAATATAGTAAAGTACCAGAGCGAACTGCTGTGGGTGACTGCCCTGACTATGATGGATATATTAAGTAGCAACTACATGGAAACACCTCAGAGCCATCAGACATTTAAGGATGTGTGGAGCATAACAATTAGCATTGGCACATGATGATGTAGTCTGCGAATTGGAAATAAAATGACCATGGAAAGGCTTGTAATGTTGGCTAGTGTGCTGATCACACAGAACAGGACAATGCAGTTACCTCCTAGATATGTGTAGCACCCTCCAAGGTAGGTGCTAGGAAAAGTATATATTGGCCCTGTCTGCTTATCAGGGGGGCCTGATCATTCAGTTAAGCTGTCATATGTTTCCAGGTGTGGTCTGTTGAGTCTGAGGAGTCTCCCCAATGTATCCAATGGGAGCTCTTATTGGACAGTGGAGGAAACCTGGCCAATAGTGCACCAGGGCTTATAGCTGTCTCAGTGGGCGTAGTTTGCCACAATGCACCCTGGGATCGGATATAAGTCTGAGGGGAGCATGTGACAGAGCGTCTTTGGTGGGAAGCAGATTCCCAGGAGGAGGCTGACGGCTGTATCTCCTCCTGTCAGAGCAAGTAAGGGTGTCCTGGGCAGTCGGCCTAGAGGACCGGAGGTTGAGCTGGGCTGCAGGAAGAGGATCCAGAGTATTGCTAACCGAGTGGAGCTGCTGGGCAGAAGTTTCCAGGAAAAACAGTGTTGTGAGTACTCAAAACTGCCCAGGGATCTGCCTAGGAGAGGGGGCCACTCCAGAAGGTCAAAGGAATCCAGGAGCCAGCTAAACAGTAGAGGAGGCTTAGGAAAGAGGGCGCCAGTGTCTAAGCCCTGAAGATAATTGAGAGAAAGGGGGCGCCGATGTGGGCCCTGAAGTGTTCAGCAGTGCAGCGGTATACAAGTAGCTACCTCAGCAAGAGTGCTTGAGGGAGCTCAAAGAGGACTTCTTTAGTCAGAAAGCAGTCAAAAGTCAGTTCAGCATTAACAGGCATCCAGCCAGCATTCAGCCAGCTTCAAGTCAGCGCCAAATAACATTTCTCAAGTGTCCCCGCCAAATTGTGCATAGTTCAGTTCAAGGACTATCTCACTCATCCCTTCTCCTATCCAAGTTACAAAATATAGTGCTCACACTTGGAGAAACATACTTAAATGTGCTGTTGTTGCTAGCGGTAACCCAGGGGGACCCATATCCAGCAAAATGGCTGGGAATTGTGCTACATATCAAACAGACTTTTGTAGTATACAGCTTGGACCTTGCCTACACAAGTGACAAAAGAATGTTATCTGGTAATGTGAAAAAAAAAACACTGCATGGATTCAACATCTTTTCAAACGGGAGGATATCAGCAATTCTAGGGAATTATCAGGAAAGTCAAATGGTCAGGGTGAATGCTAGGAAAATTAACACTAATAACATGGTAAATTGTGTCTATTCAGGGCCATATTGTAGGACCCATAATCCCATGTTTTACCATTCAACTATGGTCATCAGTGTTAGAATTGCCAATAATGGAGGCTTTTTTTTATGTGCCATCCCCTCACTATAAAAAGTTTCCCAGCAGCCATTCATCAATGTGTGTTGGAGTAGTTTGGGGAGAGCTAACAGCCAGTAGAAATAGTTGCTATAAGTTGAGCTGAATTTCTGTGGATTGCAGTGTGTTCGTACAGGTCAATGCCATCCTCAGAGCCTGTCCACAGAACTCTTCAATGTGGGAATTTTTTAACATATCTGCTGTTGACAGCACCATTGTGGTCTGCCTCTGCCTGCAGCAAATAAGACATGGTGAAAGTACAAGCTATTTGGGTACCACATGCATGAGAAAACCCATGGCTGCACCACAGAGCTCAGTGGAAGCAGCTACTTAATGCCAGAAGCAAAAGCCCCACTACTCTTTACTCACTGTCCGCACCCCCTCCCCCAACATTCTCTTGCTGCCTCTGTTGCAATCCCTGCAGCCTGTAGTTACAGGAATGGTAGTCTCACAGGGGGTTTCAGAGGCTTATATGCCACATCAAGTGGGGAAAAGGGTCAAAGGGCTATGCTGAGGGCTAAGCAAAGGCTTAAATCTCTGTAGAATTCTACATCCACCCGCCATCTCCAGCAGCATTATTTTCAAGGCATGTGTTTCTTTTGGAGCAGAAGAAAAAATGTCTTTAAATCACACGCATGCCCAATGTTCAAATTCCACCTTTTTTAAAACTCCTGGCTTTGCGGTTGCTCCCATTCCAGCTCATGCAATCAGCCCCTTTTCATGAGTTTATGCCCCTACACCACAGTGGCAAGTAGCAAGCCACCATTTTTTTGCCCAGATATTTCTCCCCCATCATGTTAATTGCAATGTGGTTGATTTACTGAAGGCAATTAGGCTGTTTACTTTGCAAGGGTATTTCCCCTTAGCTTAGTGAATAATGCAAAGCTCTGCTGACTCCCATTATCCAATCATGTGAAAGCAAAAATATTATTTATTTTCATGTTCCTTGCAATTGATTTGGTATTCTTTTTAAAGTAAATTTTAACCACATTCACTAAGCTAGGGGAAAATTTTCTTGCAAGGTTAAAAGCCTATTTGCCTTTTGTAAATTAACCCCAATCTGTCTGTGTCACTTGACCACGATCCATGAAGCATTAGCAGGGATCCTACATAACCTTTATGGGACACAGTGAATCTTCTTGGGGTTAGGAAATATGTAAGACAGAGCATACCACTGGAGCTGGTGGTGCTGCCATGTGTCTTGTCTGGATGGTGAAAGCACATTTGCCTGTATTCTCTGCTACTCACTGGTCTAAACCTCTGACTCTTGGAAACCAGCAGTCCCCCCAAGTGCCCCAGAGCATATGCAATATCCCAGACTAAAGGCTGTCATGCTCTGTTGCAGTTTGTTTGCCTGGAGGACAGGAGCTACACTAGGTAAGAGATGCTGGCAGCTCTCTAGGCCCAGATCAAGAGGTGGCAGGCCTCTGGAAGGTGGTGTATGGCAAATGGCTGCTCTTCGACTAGGAAAAATTATACACATACTTTTCCCTGCATATATACTCAACCTGGTGGAGCAGCAGTTCATTAAGAAGCACCTTGGCTTCAAGGAGGTCCTTCAACAGGCCAGAAGTAAGTGTTTGTGGCCATTCTGGGCAGCCATACTCTGCCATGGCCCGCCTGGCAAAAATGCAAGGCCAACATCAGCTGCCTGCCTAACTGGCTCAAATATGACACCCTAAACCAAAGGAAACGCAATATCAGTCATGTTACCAGCAGCGGAAAAAGAAGAAAACCTGCTATTACCTCAGGGTCAGCAGGAACCTTTGCCTACTGTCTCCATCACTGTGAGGCCCAAGGAGGAGGGTTGGGGAACTAGCGGTGAGGAGGACAAATGGGGCAGACTTCAAGGCCAGCACTGTGTCTTGGCCTAGGCTGACAAGGCCCAGGCCTAGGGCAGCACCTTGCAAGAAAAAAAGCCTCCTCCCAAGTCCTGGCTCCACTTCCCGCAAAAAAAAACAGTCTCCGGTGGCCGGCGGGTTGCTGTACCCAGTGGCGTACCAACAGGGGGGGTCTCCACCTTGCGTGCCACACATTGGAGGGGTGTAAGGGGGGTGTCATCCTGGTGTTCCCCTGTCACATCCCTGCCCTCCCTCCTCCCCTTGTGTGTGTCATGCAGATCGGCGATCTCTTGTGTCACAGAGTTTGAATCTGAAATGTTCGGAAGTCACTGTAACAAGTTCCCACCTCCTAGACCAGCTTCTGTGATAGATGGCACACTGATTCAATGCCGAGAAATTGAATCAGTGTGATGTGTATTATAGGAGCCGGTCTAGGAGGTGGGGCTTTGTTACAGCGGCAGCCTGGGAAATTCAAATCCAAGCTCAGTGACACAGCGGGAGATCATCGCTCTGTGTGATTCAGGCACTAGTAGGCTGAATTTGATGGACACTGGTAGGCTGCATTTAATGGGCACTGGTAGGCTGCATTTGATGGACACTGATGAGGCTGCATTTTATGGACACTAATAAGGCTGCATTTGATGGGCACTGGTAGGCTGCATTTGATGGACACTGATAAGACTGCATTTAATGGCCATTGATGAGGCTGCATTTGATGGGGACTGATAAGGATGCATTTGATGGGCACTGGTGAGGCTGCATTTGATGGGCACTGATGAGGCTGTTTTGATGGGCACTTATGAGGCTGTGTTGATGGGCACTGATCAGGCTGCATTGATGGACACTGATCAAGGCTGCATTGATGGGCACTGATTAGGCTGCATTGATGGGCACTGGTGAGGCTGCATTGATGAGCACTGATCAGGCTGCACTGATGTGCACTGATGAGTTGGCACTAATGGGCACTGATAAGCTGCCCTGATGATGCTCCACTGGTGGGCACTGATATGCTGCACAATGGGCACTGATAGGCTGCATTGATGGGCACTGATAGGCTGCATTGGTGGGCAGTGATGAGGCACAGATGACAGAGTGAGTCTTAAACAGGAAGGGGGTGGGTCATATTTAAATTAGGGGGTTCACAAGTTTAGACAGGCCTAGGGCAGTACAAAACCTAAGTACACCACTGTTCAAGGGGGATGTTTTATCCCTCCCAAACCCAGATGTTGGGTGAGATTATTAAAGACAGTGTTGTCCTCAGGGACACAGAGGACTCTGGGTCCTATGCTGCAGGCAATTGGTGATGAATGGGGTCTTATATTTATTAATCTATACAAGATCCCAGGATTCAGGATATTGAAGATTAATGCTGCATCCCCGATAAAAAGATAAAATAGCAGAACTAATGCTACTATCCCAAAGGGAGTCCAAAATGTGGCACTTTGAAGAGGTGCTGCGTAAGAACCTCTTTGAAAAATTTCTTGATGGTGTTATGATCCCTTCTGATTACCAATGTGCCTTCCATCCTTTGATCCCTCGAAAGGAGGAGCAGCAATGGTGGTTCCTGCCTCAGCACCTTTTTCAGAAGTTTTCTTAAACCAAGTGGCTGCAAGCACTGATTAAATACTGGTTTTAAAACATGCTCATTTGAAAGAAGCCGATCATAAGACCAACTTCTGTTGAACAGATATCTGTGCTCATGAACCAAAAGTCAGTTCGTTCCTGCTAAATCAGCCGATTTTCAGCCTGTGCGTACCGGGCTTTAGGGTTTTTGGACATCTACACAAGGGAGGCTTTCACAGGTAAATAAAATGAAAAATACAATAAATAAATATATAATTTTATGTGAGGATTTTTTGTTGAAATAATTTGTCTGGAGACAGGATCTCTTTAAGTGTAATTGAGCTCAAACAATCAGGGACATAGACTTGGTGTTTCAAATTAGATTTGTATTATAGTATCTGTCCAAAAATAAATATTTCCACAGAAAAAAAGGCATATAAATTTTATGAAAAAAGTGTACTAAAATTCATCTTTATCTTACATTATTCCTCTTTTCTTCTACAATTATAATGAAGGCACTATACACAACTAAGGGCCCCTTATACTGTATGTAAAACATTTTGTTTAAAAAAATAATTCCATGTACTGTATATTTGTTAATGAAATATAAAGTTGATTGAAACTCGTAACTTATGTAAACACACACACACCAACTCCAGCTACTTTTATCTTTTTCTTAAACTTTTGATAAAGGCATTAATATAGGAATAACACCATAAATCACATTTTAGAAGTGAATTATATGGGGCCTTTCAGTGAGCATCCTTAAGGGGATCCAGCTGTTTTAATATGCGCAATTAACTTCGATAAGCTGCTGATATATTACCGTGAAAACCTTCTGCTTACCTTCAGCTAATCTTGGGTAACGCATAACTGTTTGTGATAGATGCAAAGCAAAATTTATTGAACTGTAATACCATTTTTCTGGTAATAGATTATGACAAATTACAGCAAATTGTAACCAAATAGAAAATATTTTTAATTATAATGTGCCAAATGAATAAGATGAAATGCAGGATATTAGCAGAAATTAACAGTTCTCACCAGAGAGAGGACTTAATTTAATGAAGATACAGGGTATAAGGCTTTATATTACCAAAACATAGGCTGACCTAAAATTTAAATTTTTAAATTAAAACAAATTAGCTGGTTTAATTCAACTATCTAGAAATAATGCGCGTGGTCTGCATCTGTCTATTCTAATGCTTCTGTTCTGTCTCTTTTTCGTTATAATATTCCTTTATCATACTATCAGAGAACTAAACTAAAAAGAGTGTGTAACCATGTGCCTGGCCACTGGCGCTTTGGGGTCTATTCATCAATAATTTCACAAAACTTTCAGCCAGGATTTAGAGTTTGTAATGGAATCAATTACAGAAATCTTGGGCAAAAATTAGGTGAACTTGGATGAAAACATAATATAGGCCACTTTGCCTTCATTGGGCACATGATTAAAATGTTTCCACCTGGTATGTGTGCAGCACTTTACTTAAAGTTGAAGTCTAGGTTAGATCGAACTAAGCTTAAAACTGCTCCCATCCCCTCCTAACTTCTATAGAAGTAAGATGCTTATACTTGTCTATCCCCAGGGGGCCCCAGTCCGATTTCAGCGCTTGCTTCAGTGTAGAGGATTGACAGCCGACAAGGGATGCCCCATAGTAAGCCTATGGCTGATACTGTCCAGGCATTCAAGCCATTGTTGGCACTCTCTCCTCTCTCCTGAAGCCAGCAGCTGGGGAAATCACGCGATTGGACTAGAGCACCCTGAGAATAGGTAAGTACACTATAAGCAACTTCCTTCTACAAGTAGTTAAAATAGGAGTTAGAAGGGAGAAGAAGCTGTTTTAAGCTTAGTTAGATCTAACCTCCACTTTAATAATGTACACTATAGGGACCAACAAAAGAGAGCACATTGCTTTTTGATAAGAACTACGGACAAATATTTTAATTTAGTTTTGAAAAGGGAGGAGCTTAACGTACCTGGTTTTGGTTTAAGGCAGGTTTGCAGAACATGACTACATTTCTGGCACTGAATCTGAACCCAACTGAAGTCAATGGGAGGTGAATGTTAAAATACAGTAATGCCCATTCCTAATAGGCAGGGGGTTGTCTAAGAAAATGGCATTTAGGACTGAGGACCGTGCACCAAAGGAAAACAAATTGCTTAAAAGAAATTCCATTTGGTGGAGTTTGTGCCCTTAAAGTGATTGGGAAATGGTGCATCTGTATACATTATACTGCAGCAAAGACGATATTTACAAAAAAAACAAAACAAAAAACAAAACAAAAAAAAAACCTTCTTTTTTAATCGGCAGCAAATTACAGCTTTGGCTGCTATACTTGTGTTGGTGAACAAACTCCATGGGATTCCCGTCAGCTATACCATCCCCTTATCCTGAAAAAAAAAAAAGTGTGGGTTCCTCCTAACAATATATAACCTTTATCCTTGATGAGGGTCTAGTATGGATGGCAGATGGATATAGGGTACAAAGGGTACCCCTGCTTTTTCACAAGTGAAAAAGTAAAAGAAAAAAAAAAACATGTGTGGTGTCTTATGATGTAAATCCACCATCACGTACTTCGTCTGGCAATGCAGATCCATGTCAATCACCACAAACGATGCTCACAGACCCACCAAAGAAAAAAAAAATCCACCGGCTAATTGACAAACCCAATGTCCTGGTCCCCTTGGCTAACATAAATAAAGGAGGTTGGGTCTCCTAAATAATGTCTTTGACCAATTATGCACATGACCATATTTGGTTAGTAACATCCCTTTGGAATCACCAGCTGACTAGGCTGGGCAGGGATATGTAACGGTTGTTAGGATGTTGCCAGCTTGTGGCTTCCTAACAACCAACCTGAGCAGAAGTTGTCACATTTGGCAGCGGTAGTAATATCACTGCTAAATATATTACTGCTGCTACCACGGAAAGTTTGACACATCTGAAAATCAATTTGGTTTGGGCGATTGCAAAACCTTTGAACAAGTAAAATTCGGTCTGAATTGGCAGCTCATCTCTAGTTTTGAAGAAGATGGTGATAAGTACAAATACAAAGCTGGAGAGATCTGGAAACAAACCTGAGACCACGCACTGTTCTCCACTGTATCCTGGGCAGCACTTCCATTCCAAAGATGTCACTATTTTATGCTTCATTCTGTAAACTGGTTGTGCGATAATACGACTCCTGGAGAATGGCAAGCACATATGGTAACAATAATAAATTATTTTTATGTCTTCTAGATTGAGAGCACAAGTGTGCTAGACCATAACTGGCATGCAATGCAGCATAATACTGTATTAGTCTGGCGATACACAGTGTCATATTTACAAGCAGTTTGTGACCATATAACGAACAGTTGTGAACATAGGGGTTTTCTTAGAACAATAGTGAGTCCTTGTTGAGTTATAAATCATCTAACATTTTCTACATAGAAAACATTTACAAAAAAAAAAAAAAGAAAACATTTCCAGTGTGATTATGTAGTGAAATTTGATTGTCTATTAATGTGTTTTTGATACTACTGCATTTTGACTAATCCCTGGCAGTGTCCTAACAATCAGTGACTCCTCCCTGCTGTCAGCTGGGGGATTCCAGGGGACCCCCTGGCAAAGCACCTTGTGCCCATCTTGATTAAAACAAGGGCCTCTTCTTCACAACTCTGGCCCAGTGATGGTAGGGGTCTCTGTGGTAGGGGGATTTATCAAAATCGCGAAGCCGCTTTAACAATAATGGCGCCGCCAGATCTGGCCTATATTATGTAAATGAATATGGAGTCAATGAATGAATATGACGTCACAATGGGATGAGGTCCTGCAGTGACATCATTGACCACATATGGACATGGCCCTATACTTATTCATATAAGGCAGGGTTGAGTTCTAGGGCACTCCTCTATAATTAAAGGAGCTTCAAAATCCTGATAAGCTCCCTGCCCGCAGACCCCCACAACTACCGGGCCAGGATTGTGGGGAAGAGGGACAGGGTACTAGCTTCTAACAACCAACCCAAATCGCAGGTAAAAATACACCAAAAAAAGCATTTCCATGCATTTTTGATGCATTTTCAATAAAGCCTATGGGACACAAATCCCTGCAACTGCGCACCGAAGTAATACAATGATATCCTTGGAATACCCTTTTCCAAAATCGTGCCATGCTAAGTTGCATGGATGTAAATGGGCATCATTGAAAACAATGTGACTTCCTATGGGAGGGCGCACAGAGAAGAGGAGGAGACTAGAGCGCTGACGAGGGACCCCAGAAGAGGAGGTACAATATTAATTCACAAAGCAGTATGTATAATATGTTTGTTTTTTTAAAAAAACTAAGAATTTTAAAATCATTTTAAATGCCCATTCACACTACCGCGACTTGTCAGGCGACTGGTCAGCCTCACAAGTCATGGTCCATGCAGTGCTACGGGAACCGTTCTAATAGGAGCGACTCAAGTCACTCTGACTTAGAAAATAGTTCCTGTACTACTTCGGGGCGACATCGAAGCGACTTGGATTGACATTCATTATATGAAGTCCGTGCAAGTCACGCCAAAGTCACGGTGCACGCGACTTCACAGGTCGCTCCCAAAGTCATGCCACGGTAGTGTGAACCGGCACTAAAGGTAATATTTACATTTTTAGAAGTTACAATTTTCAGAGCCGGAAATTTGTTTTTCTACTTGCAAAAGTGAAAAAAATAGATGTTTCAGGCCCCGTTCACACTGGGGCGATCCGACTTCCCCTGGCGACCTCAGAGCGGCCGGCACGGACTTCATAACATTGAAGTCTATGCAGGTCGCTCCGGGTCGCCCCAAAGAAGCTCCGGACCCTTTTTCTAAGTCGGAGCGACTTGTGTCGCTCCTATTAGAACGGGTCCACAGCTTCTGTATGGCAGGCGACCTGTCAGGCGACCAGGTCGCCTGACAGGTCGCCCCTGCGTGAACGGGGGCTCAGAGTTAGAAAGTTGACACTGTTTTACCAAAATGGCCATTGTAACTCATTTGTAGATACTTTTCCTGCTCCATCTACATACTGATTTAATTAGTACAGTATTGCTTAAACATACAGTATATTGTGCACAGCAAAACATTCAAAGCCAATGATTTAGTTACCAGTGAGAAAGAAAAACAATGGTTCTAAAGTTTTATAACACACTGCGCAGACATGGTTGTGCAGTTATCTATGAAACAAAAATCTAAAAAAAAAGCAACTAGTATAAGAAATATAAAGGGACAAATAAACATAACCTAAAAAAGATGTTGTATGTGGATTAACTTTAAATAGGTTTGATTTCTGTAATATCAAAAAACTCACAGTGCATTTAATTTATTTTTATTCATAAAAATGTAACCAGAAAAAAATAACTTTTAGGGCTATGCTGTGTTCACTAATCTGTAACTGTATATTGACCACTTAAAAAAAAAAGAAAGTCACCTTAGTCTGTAGCTGCTTATAAATAGACCCAGGACACCCAGTTTAATGGTTCATGACTTTATCTGTCTGAAGCAATTGTTCATAGTAGAGACAAAGCACTTTTTTCTGTTCAGCTTACTAATAATAGATGTCATTGCTTTGTACACAGTTTGTGCTCGAAGCACAGCAAACCTAATGTAAACCCAAATGAAAACAAAAAAAAAAAACACATGACTCGAACATGTAGAAGTACAGACCTCATTGAACAGGCTCCAATTTTCCATGCACAAGGATTTGTTCCTGCAGACACATATGTTTCCACATTTTCCATTGCAACAGTTGGCATGAGCCGCGTATGGACATATGCACACCAATTTCTGTAACAAAATTAAAAGTATATGACATAAAATATGTTTTTTTTTATTGATGTTTTTTTTTTTATTGATACCTACTGTAGAGTGTTTACCATAGAGCTTATTATTCATGTACACTGTTACTGCCATTACTGCTGCCACTGTTACTGCCATTACTGCTGCCACTGTTACTGCCATTACTGCTGCCACTGTTACTGCCATTACTGCTGCCACTGTTACTGCCATTACTGCTGCCACTGTTACTGCCATTACTGCTGCCACTGTTACTTCCATTACTGCTGTTTTTTTTTTTTAATACCAAAAGTTTTTATTGAAGACAAAATTATTACAACACTCATAGAACATAAGAGGCTGAAAAAAGTATCAATACCGAATATATGCATACAGGGCAAATCAATAAAGCCTATGGGGCACAAATCTCTTCAGCACCAGTTTAAAAAAAATCTCTCTCTCCTCCTCTCTCTCTCCGCTCTCTCCCTCTCTCCCCCCTCTCTCTCCCCCCTCTCTCTCTCCCCTCTCTCTCCCCCTATATCTCTGCCTCCTCTCTCTCCCCTCTCTCTCTCTCTTCCTCTCCCTTTCTCTCTCTCCCCCTATCTCTCTCTCCCCCCTCTCTCTCCCCCTCTCTCCCTCTCCCTCCCTCTCTCTCCCTCTTCCCCCTCTCTCTCATCCCCCCTCTCCCCCCCCTCTCTCTCCCCCCTCTCTCTTCCTCTCTGTCTCTCTCTCTCTCCCTCCCTCTCTTCTCTCTCTCTCCCTCTCCCCCTGATGCCCAAAAGAAGTACAAGAAGTTCTTTTAGGCGTCAGGCGTCCCGCAATTCAGTTTGTGCAATTTTACCACGACCCATCGGGTGAAAATTACGGCAAAATTGTGCCACGTACGGGGTGTTTACCATAGAGCTTATTATTCATGTACACTGTTACTGCCATTACTGCTGCCACTGTTACTGCCATTACTGCTGCCACTGTTACTGCCATTACTGCTGCCACTGTTACTGCCATTACTGCTGCCACTGTTACTGCCATTACTGCTGCCACTGTTACTTCCATTACTGCTGTTTTTTTTTTTTAATACCAAAAGTTTTTATTGAAGACAAAATTATTACAACACTCATAGAACATAAGAGGCTGAAAAAAACATGGAGCGATGGGAGGCGGATGTCGGGGAGGTTGTGGAGTTGGCGGACTGGCACGACATGGCTCGAGAGGCTTCCAGGTCTCTAGTTAACACTTCAATCATCGAGGCCAACTACAAGGTGCTCCTGCGCTGGTACATGGTACCAGTCAGGATAGCATCCTTTGTGCCAGGAGCATCCTCGCGGTGTTTCCGGGGGTGTGGCCAAGAGGGTACGATGTTCCATGTTTGGTGGCAATGCCCGAAGGCCCGACGCTTTTGGATTAGAGTGTACAATTTCATCTACACCCTCACGCAAATAAACCTACTCAAGTCTCCTCAGCAGGCACTGTTGGGCAAAAAGGTGGATACAGCCAATAGAGCGCAGAGGCGGCTCATAACGTTCATATTTACTGCAGCAAAAATAACAATAGCGAGATCCTGGAAGTCTGCTACGATACCATTTGAGCTGCTTAGGCACAAACTGAATTGGATTATGGTTAATGAGCGCCTGACGGCTCGACTGGAGGACAAATTGCGTGTGTTTGACAAGGTATGGGGATCGTGGATTAACTACCTCACTGGGGGTACCTGATGGACTCGGGAAGGTCTGGGGGTGGGGTGCGGGGGCGGGGTCGGGTCCAATCGTACAAATCTTTTCTCTTCTCTCTTTTCCCTTTTCTCTTCTTTTCTTGTGGCTCTATTGTCCTTTCTCTTTCTCTTTTTCTACGATTTGTCTCAGTTTACGATATGGGGTTAACAGTGGTACTGTATTCTAAGGGCTTAGTACCCCATGTCCCCAGCCCAGGCTGGGGCAAAGATCTGTGGGATCACGATCTAGCCACTTATCCTGTGTAGTACGCACAATGTGATTAAATGCTCGGGGTGGTTGGCCCTGTTTACCCTCGGTGAAGGTCCCTCTAGATACCTTGAGGCTCCTGTTTTTTGTGTTTTGAGGTGCTAGCCCTTGCCACGTTATAGTTTCGACCTTTTATAGAAGTATTATCTAATGTTTGCTATGGTTATACCACTGTTAACGTTTATTATGCACTGATTTTTTATTATGTGTGTATATTTTGCACTATTTTTGTGAAAACTTTCAATAAAAATCATTGAAAAAGAGGCTGAAAAAAGTATCAATACCGAATATATGCATACAGGGCAAATCAATAAAGCCTATGGGGCACAAATCTCTTCAGCACCAGTTTAAAAAAAATCTCTCTCTCCTCCTCTCTCTCTCCGCTCTCTCCCTCTCTCCCCCCTCTCTCTCCCCCCTCTCTCTCTCCCCTCTCTCTCCCCCTATATCTCTGCCTCCTCTCTCTCCCCTCTCTCTCTCTTCCTCTCCCTTTCTCTCTCTCCCCCTATCTCTCTCTCCCCCCTCTCTCTCCCCCTCTCTCCCTCTCCCTCCCTCTCTCTCCCTCTTCCCCCTCTCTCTCATCCCCCCTCTCCCCCCCTCTCTCTCCCCCCTCTCTCTTCCTCTCTGTCTCTCTCTCTCTCCCTCCCTCTCTTCTCTCTCTCTCCCTCTCCCCCTGATGCCCAAAAGAAGTACAAGAACTTCTTTTAGGCGTCAGGCGTCCCGCAATTCAGTTTGTGCAATTTTACCACGACCCATCGGGTGAAAATTACGGCAAAATTGTGCCACGTACGGGGTGTTATTGCAAGTCACGGGAATCGCTCAGGCGTCCAGGTATGCTGTGTGAATGGGAAACACGTAACAAACATATAGTGGGATTTTCCCAAACTTGAATGCAAATGTGGAAGTACAGTAAAACCTTGGTTTGAGAGTAACTTGGTTTAAGAGCGCTTTGCAAGACAAGCAAAATTTCCACATAAATTTTGACTTGATATACAAGCGATGTCTTGATATACAAGTAGCCTCAAGTCACAGCTGAGTATAAAAGAGAAGAGAGGCGCCTCTAAGTGTAGCAATATGGTTACATATGGTTCAGCATTTAGCAACTCACATGGTTGATGATTAGAACAGGCACATCTAAGGATGCAGGCATCAGGGGTAAAGCTGTCCACATAGCACCATCCTCCGCACCACCATCTACGTCATCCATTCCATGCTGCCCCTCGCTTTCAGACTTTGATGTGCCTGTTTTATTCATCAACCATGTGAGTTGCTAAATGTTGTACCTTCATTAAATGGAACCATATTGCTACACTTAGAGGCGCCTCTCTTCTCTTTGATACCCTGTAGCTCCTGCTGGATTTTGCTTCCAATCCCCTTGTGGAAGCGGCTATTTGTGGATGGACATTTTATGGTTACACAACCTATAACATTGCTATAATCTTTTTATATGGACTATAAATTGAAGTATTTATGAATAAATGGTTGTGGAACGAATCATCTGAGTTTCCATTATTTCTTATGTGGAAATTCGCTTTGATATAAGAGTGCTTTGGATTACAAGCATGTTTCCAGAACGAATTATGCTCGCAATCCAAGGTTTTACTGTATACTCTAAAGCTGAACTATGTTGATTATTCCCTGTACCTAATTTTTTCATATTTATTTTAAAAAAAAGTATACAAAAAGCTACAATTACTTACCTGAAACTCCAGTCACTTCTAGGTTGGGTAGGATATTTTTTTTTTTTTTTTTAAATTGAAATTGATTAATATGTACAAAACATTAATGTATTAACATTAATATTCTGCAGATATTTTATAATAACTGGCGTAGTGAATATATACTGTACTTGTTTTGTTTTACTGTGAATAAGAAGAAAGCTAAAATGCTAGTGTACAGTTTGCTTCCTGAGCCTTTATTTACTGCATGTGTTAAAACATAGACATGTTTCAGTTTTTTTTTTTTTTTTTTTTAAGCCAAATATTTAACTTTTCCAAAGTCATGATGAATTAAACAAGTGGAAATCTGCATTGATTGGCAGTTGTTTACCCTCATAAATCATTGTGTTTATTATGCATATGTCAATACAACTGCTTAATGTCTGTTATCAGAGCTACTCAGTTCTTTTATCTCTAGGCAAAAAATGCTTTGCTGGACAGAATTTTAAACTGGATATAATCCTCATTAAAGAGCTGCTATGCAAAATGTATACATCTACAAATTAGAAGCAATACACCTTTTAGACCTTTCTCAATTATCCGAAAAAAAATTCTTTAAACTAACTTTACTACAAACAAATTTTTGATGAATTTTTAATCTTTGGGAAAAAAAAGTATTACAACTTTCATATTTTAATAACAAATTATCATAAACCCTTATCTAAAAAGGCTGGTACATACTCCATTGCATACTCCTTAACATTAATACCTTCACACAAGCCACACCATTTATATAAAATATGATCTACAGTATAATCAAAGTAACACAGCTTATACAGTGCCTTGCGAAAGTATTCGGCCCCCTTGAGCTTTTCGACCTTTTGCCACATTTCAGGCTTCAAACATAAAGATATAAAACTGTAATTTTTTGTGAATAATCAACACCAATGGGACACAATCATGAAGTGGAACGAAATTTATTGGATATTTCAAACTTTGTTAACAAATAAAAAACTGAAAAATTGGGCGTGCAAAATTATTCAGCCCCTTTACTTTCAGTGCAGCAAACTCTCCCCAGAAGTTCAGTGAGGATCTCTGAATGATCCAATGTTGACTTAAATGACTAATGATGATAAATAGAATCCACCTGTGTGTAATCAAGACGCCGTATAAATGCACCTGCACTGTGATAGTCTCAGAGGTCCGTTTAAAGCGCAAAGAGCATCATGAAGAACAAGGAACACACCAGGCAGGTCCGAGATATGGTTGTGGAGAAGTTTAAAGCCGGATTTGGATACAAAAAGATTTCCCAAGCTTTAAACATCCCAAGGAGCACTGTGCAAGCGATAATATTGAAATGGAAGGAGTATCAGTCCACTGCAAATCTACGAAGACCTGGCCGTCCCTCTAAACTTTCAGCTCATACAAGGAAAAGACTGATCAGAGATGCAGCCAAGAGGCCCATGATCACTCTGTATGAACTGCAGAGATCTACAGCTGAAGTGGGAGACTCTGTCCATAGGACAACAATCAGTCGCATACTGCACAAATCTGGCCTTTATGGAAGAGTGGCAAGAAGAAAGCCAATTCTTAAAGATATCCATAAAAAGTGTCGCTTAAAGTTTGCCACAAGCCACCTGGGAGACACACCAAACATGTGGAAGAAGGTGCTCTGGTCAGATGAACCAAAATCAAACTTTTTGGCAACAATGCAAAACGTTATGTTTGGCATAAAAGCAACACAGCTCATCATCCTGAACACACCATCCCCACTGTCAAACATGGTGGTGGCAGAATCATGGTTTGGGCCTGCTTTTCTTCAGCAGGGACAGGGAAGATGGTTAAAATTGATGGGAAGATGGATGGAGCCAAATACCGGACCATTCTGGAAGAAAACCTAATGGAGTCTGCAAAAGACCTGAGACTGGGACGGAGATTTGTCTTCCAACAAGACAATGATCCAAAACATAAAGCAAAATCTACAATGGAATGGTTCACAAATAAACATATCCAGGTGTTAGAATGGCCAAGTCAAAGTCCAGACCTGAATCCAATCGAGAATCTGTGGAAAGAACTGAAAACTGCTGTTCACAAACGCTCTCCATCCAACCTCACTGAGCTTGAGCTGTTTTGCAAGGAGGAATGGGCAAAAATGTCAGTCTCTGGATGTGCAAAACTGATAGAGACATACCCCAAGCGATCTACAGCTGTAATTGCAGCAAAAGGTGGTGCTAGAAAGTATTAACTTAAGGGGCTGAATAATTTTGCACACCCAATTTTTCAGTTTTTTATTTGTTAAAAAAGTTTGAAATATCCAATAAATTTCGTTCCACTTCATGATTGTCTTCCACTTGTTGTTGATTCTTCACAAAAAATTACAGTTTTATGTCTTTATGTTTGAAGCCTGAAATGTGACAAAAGGTCACAAAGTTCAAGGGGGCTGAATACTTTCGCAAGGCACTGTATATATCATTAAATGATGGAACTACAGTAATACCACAATGCATATCATGAATGTAGGATATACAGAATATATATAAAATATATATATATATATTTTTTTTTTAATTCACAGACTGATAGAAATATATTTTTAGCTCGACCTGCATTTACACATTAAAAGGAAATTTCTCAAGATTTATAGAATTTAAATTCAGACTTTTCCTCTGCTATTTCTATTAAAAAGGCCAGTATAAACTGTAGCACCAAAACACACAAGCCTTATGTTAATTTGTCAAATGGGTAAATAATTGATTACTGTCATAAGGAACAAGGGCTGTAAACATTACAGCTGGCCTTATTGTTATTTTCAATAACTGCAGGTAGGTTCTTTTCATCTTGTTTAACAATAAGAACAAATGTATTTAATCATCTGATCAGCTTCATATACATCTTAGTAAATAAGGGGAAAATAAATTCTTCCTGGGTCACGGCACCAATATGTTGTCAATAATAATAAAAATAAATATTATCATTATGAAAAAACAGTCAGCGGATGTAGAATGCAACCTTCTTTAAGCAATTTCCAGGCATCCTTGATTCGTTTCCAGAGAGTATAGTGTTTCTTGGATCTCAACATCCAATAGAGTATATACAAAATACTATGAAACCCCTTCAGAATACTCAGTTCTTCTGTACATAGATTAGCCAAATCAACCTCCGCTAATATCAGTGGTAAAGCTAGATATTCTTACACCTGGGACAGTTCGGTAACACACACACACACACTCCCAGCCTCCCTCATCAATTCAATAAATACATAAATAAGCTGTAGAATGGTAATAATATACACTATATTGTCAAAAGTTTTGGGACACCTGCCTTTACATACATGAACATTAATGGCATCCCAGTCTTAGCACATAGGGTTCAATGTTGAGTTGGCCTACCCTTTGCAGCTATAGCAGCTTCAACTCTTCCAGGAAGGCTGTCATCTAGGTTTAGAAATGTGTCTATGGGAATGTTTGACCATTCTTCCAGAAGCGCATTTGTGAGGTCAGGCACAGATTTTGGACAAGAAGGCCTGGTTCTCAGTCTCCGCACGAATTCATCCCAAAGGTGTTCTTTCGGGTTGAGGTCAGGACTCTGTGCAGGCCGGTCAAGTTCCTCCACCCAAAACTTGCTCATCCGTGTCTTTATGAACCCAGCTTTGTGCAAATAATTTGATGGAGGGGGGTTTATGGGGTGGGGTTGTTTTTCAGGGGTTGAGTTTGGCCCCTTAGTTCCAGTGAAGGGAACTCTTAAGGTGTCAGCACACCACGACATTTTGGACAATCTCATGCTCCCAACTTTGTGCAAACAGTTTGGGGATGACAACTTCCTGTTCCAGCATTGCTGCCTACCAGTGCACAGCAAGGTCCATAAAGACATGGACGAGCATGGCAAACTTTTTTGTAGTATACAATATAGGATTATTAAACAGTGAGTGTGGCCAAATTGTGTTACCAGTGGGAGAGGCTTAAAGAGGCATGGTTAAAAATAATAATAATAATAATTCTTGTACCCATAAACTACATTAAGATTCTTAAAACTAATGTCACTTGTGAAAATATGAACTTAGTCTACTGTAATAGTGGACAGTATCAGTGGGGTAGTGGATGGTGTGTGGACTGTGTTAATAGAGCAGTGGAAGGTGTCAGTAGGACAGTGGGTGTGTCAGTAGCAGTGGCGTAGCGTGCGTAATTTTTGCGCCCCCTAATCCCCTAGGAATTTAAGCACTCGAGTCTCTTCCACTAGATTAGTTAAAGAAACCCTTACCCCCTAAGCACATGTATTGTTTGTTATGAAAATACTGATGTAATTACTAATTAAAGTAAAATGCATCTAAATACAAGTTTGAATGACTAGCGTGCCCCTTTTCAATGCAGAGAGACCAGCGTGCCCCCTTTCAATGCAGAATGACCAGCGTGCCCCCTTTCAATGCAGAGAGACTAGAGTGCCCCCTTTCAATGCAGAGAGACCAGCGTGCCCCCTTTCAATGCAGAATGACCAGCGTGCCCCCTTTCAATGCAGAGAGACCAGCGTGCCCCCATTCAATGCAGATAGACCAGCGTGCCCTCTTTCAATGCAGAGTGACCAGCATGCCCCCTTTCAATGCAGAATGATCAGTGTGCCCCCTTTCAATGCAGAGAGACCAGCGTGCCCCCATTCAATGCAGAGAGACCAGCGTGCCCCCTTTCAATGCAGAGTGACCAGCATGCCCCCTTTCAATGCAGAATGACCAGCGTGCCCCCTTTCAATGCAGAGAGACTAGCGTGCCCCCTTTCAATGCAGAATGACCAGCGTGCCCCCTTTCAATGCAGAGAGACCAGCGTGCCCCCTTTCAATGCAGAATGACCAGCGTGCCCCCTTTCAATGCAGAGAGACCAGCGTGCCCCCATTCAATGCAGATAGACCAGCGTGCCCCCTTTCACTGCAGAGTGACCAGCATGCCCCCTTTCAATGCAGAATGATCAGTGTGCCCCCTTTCAATGCAGAGAGACCAGCGTGCCCCCATTCAATGCAGAGAGACCAGCGTGCCCCCTTTCAATGCAGAGTGACCAGCATGCCCCCTTTCAATGCAGAATGACCAGCGTGCCCCCTTTCAATACAGAATGACCAGCGTGCCCACTTTCAATGCAGAGAGACCAGCGTGCCCCCTTTCAACGCAGAATGACCAGTGTTCTCCTTTTCAATGCAGAATGACCAGCATGCCCCCTTTCAATGCAGAATGACCAGCGTGCCCCCATTCAATGCAGAATGACCAGCGTGCCCCCATTCAATGCAGAATGACCAGCGTGCCCCCATTCAATACAGAATGACCAGCGTGCCCCCTTTCAATGCAGAATGACCAGCGTGCCCCCTTTCAATGCAGAGAGACCAGCATGCCCTCTTTCATTGCAGAGAGACCAGCATGGCCCCTTTTAATGCAGAATGACCAGCGTGCCCTCTTTCAATGCAGAATGACCAGCATGCCCCCTTTCATTGCAGAGAGACCAACGTGCCCCCTTTCAATGCAGAATGACCAGCGTGCCCCCTTTTAATGCAGAGAGACCAGCGTGCCCCCTTTTAAATGAAGTGTAGCACCACCCCCGCAGGAGCTGCTGATTATATTATTGGGTCTACACCCTGCCTAACAACCCAATCAAATTGGCTCGATCCCTCCTCAGGCACAACTGACCCAGAATAGGACTGGACTATCAAATAGATACACAGGTTGGAATACAATACTTCACTATGCAACAATACCTTGTTACCTTCTTGAATAGTAGTCCTTCTGGGTGACACAATGGAACAACGCACAAGATTGTAATTAACCAAACTTAGTTTACTATGTATCAAATTGAATAGGGGAGATACAATACAATACAATACAAGTCCATAAAAGGTTATTTAAAACAGCTTTAAAAAGGTAAAAGAATGCCCCCACACTCCTCCTGCATTAAGGCTAGACACAGTACCAGGTAGGTGGGCCTATCTGAGTCCCTCCCCCAGAGTTCTCTTCTTTCTTGTTGATCTTCGCTAGCAAGGTTATTGAATAGAGCTCATTTGTAATCCAAATTAGGAATAGAGATCAAGAGAGAAAAAACAACGAGCTGTTAGTTGTCACCGCAGGGTGTCTGCGTAACTGAGCAATAACTTCTGCGAGAGAGATAAGCCTCTGGCGACTCCTTTACAGACCTTATTGTTTGTCTATGAGTCTCCTGAGAGAGTATGGTGATAAACCCCAGGGTTTTATCACCTCCTGCTGCGCTACCGCTATCTGTAGATAAAACTGTCTCTTCAGCAGATAAAGTCAGTTATTGGGCATGTGCCCTCTCACCAACAGAAGTCTCTCCTTCGCGCGCTTCCACTGCGGTCTCAGTCCTTTGGCTATATGCCAGCCGCGCGGGGTCCTTCTGGCGGATGACTTCCGGTCTCGGCAAACAGCAGTATGACCTCCAGGAATGTGCCTCGTGCTTGAGATGGGACGGTTCCACGTCGTCCCTCCAGGCTAAAAGGCTCTGGCCCAATATCCAGTGTCAGTCCTTCACTCTCGCTCGCTGGTTCCTCAGAGTCCAGCGCAGAAAGGCCCCCCCCCTTCGCGCGCTTCTCTCTTCCTTTAAATAACCTCCCCCATAGTGCCGTGCGGTGCAGCCGTGCACCCTGGATCTTGCAAAGCAGCCTGGGAGATGTAGTTTCTTCATCTTGTGAAAAGGAAGTCACAGCCCGGGAAATTCCATGCAGCTACCACTAGAGGGAGCCTAGTTCCTGGATCTTGCAAAGCAGCCTGGGAGATGTAGTTTCTTCATCTTGTGAAAAGGAAGTCACAGCCCGGGAAATTCCATGCAGCTACCACTAGAGGGAGCCTAGTTCCTTCCCACATATCAAACAGTGTCTTTAGGCATGTTTAACCCCGCTACACACTCCCCCCACTTGAGAAACTTTGGTCCCCAAAGAGGTCAACAGTATGTACCCTAGTGCATAGGTTGGCATTATACAACAAAAACATTAACATTTTGCTGAAATAAGTCAATCTGAATACATCCAACTTTGTATTCTAATAGCAGTGCAACAGTAAAACGATAAAGTGCAATTAATAAACAAATAAGTGATTTCTACAGTGTTAATATAGTGCTGATTTCTAGTGCTTTTATATAGTGCTCCTTTAAAAAGCACATGTGCCTTTGCAATTTCTTAAACACTTACATCTTAAAGTTTGTGTTGAAAAAAAAACATCAAAAGGTGAGAAAGAGAAAAAAACATATAGTGAGGTCAGAGCAACAAAATGTGCGCAAACATTAACTCACAAAGTAAACCAAATTGTGAACATCAAAAACTGTGCTTATTATAATGGCCAAACCCAATATCCTTATGTACAAACTTAAATGCAAACGTTTTCTACTTCAATACTTTGTTCTCATGATCTCTCACAGACCCCCCAAAACTTGGGTGGCTTGCACAGTTGTGCCTGGGGGTGAGCTAGGGTTGTCCCCCACCAAATCTACAGTGGAGGAACTAGGCTGGTCAGGAGATCTTTTGGAGGTAAAAACAGCTTCTTCCGAACATTCACCCAATTGATCATAGGTCAGTCTCTTAGGTGGGTGAATGACTCTCCTTTCCCTCTGTTCCCGTGGAGGCATGCTCTCAGAGGTGCTAGGATCAGGCACTTCTGAGGATTCTTCAATGTCCCCCTCCTCATGTTCCAACACAGAGGAACCTGATGGTTCAAGAGAGGTCAGTTCTTCTTCAGAGAAGGGTGCAACCTCCTCCTCAGAACCTTCATCCTCAGCTGCTTCTTCTGGAAGCATATGAAAGGGTATGAATTCAGGGGCTTCTGCCCGAAGGGCTCCTCTATCAGCCAAGTCAGATGAAGACAGGGAGGCAGGTGTGGGTTCTGGCAACTGAGATGACCACAACCAGTCGGGTACCTCCTCTTCATCTTCCAAATCTTCTGAAGGAGAACTTCCCTCTCCCTCATCTGGGAGCGTCGTCTGAGATCTGGTAACTGGTCTGGACCGGCGAGAAGTCGAAGGGGCCTCTGACAAGTCTTCCACAGGGGGCATACGAACCGCTTCAGAGAGAGGCAGCAAATGGTTCCGATGCCAAGCCTTCAATGGACCCACACTTCCTTCAGGCCGAATTTGGTACACAGGAAGGTTTGGCAGTTGCTTGCAGATAACATAAGGTTGGGACTTCCAGCGGTCTGCCAACTTGTGTTTTCCCGGGACACCCAAGTTTCTCAACAAAACCCTGTCCCCTGGTTGCAGGTCATGGATCCGAACTTTTAGGTCGAAATTTTTTTTATTCCGCAGTCCACGTTGATCAGATGTGGCCTGAGCCTTGTCATAGGCCGCTTTCAGACTCTTCCGCAGTCGGTCCACATATCCTCTATGCGATGCTGAAGAGGTATGATCAGGCGAAATGCCAAAGGCCAAATCCACTGGCAACCGAGCCTCCCTTCCAAACATCAGCCGATAAGGGGAATATCCAGTAGCATCACTGACAGTGCTGTTGTAGGCATGCACAATGGCAGCTACGTGCCTGCCCCAATGCTGTTTCTTCTCTGAGCTCAAAGTCCCCAACATATCCAAAAGAGTCCTGTTAAATCGTTCAGGCTGGGCATCCCCCTGTGGATGGTAGGGAGTGGTTCTAGTCTTTTGAATGCCTAACATATCTAACAGTCTCTTGATCAGTCTGCTTTCAAAGTCCCTTCCCTGATCAGAATGGAGGCGCTGTGGTAACCCATAATGTACAAAGAACTTCTCTACAAGAACTTTGGCTACCGTTGAGGCCTTCTGATCCCTTGTTGGGAATGCTTGAGCATATCTGGTAAAATGGTCTGTTACCACAAGGACATTCCCCTGGCCACTCAGATCAGGCTCTAAGCAAAGGAAATCAATGCACACCAGCTCCATGGGTCCCTGACTTTGTAGATGGCCCATTGGGGCTGCTTGACGTGGCAGAGTCTTCCTCTGTATACACCGGACACAAGAATGACAGTATCCTTCAACTTCGGCCCTCATACAAGGCCAGTAGAACCTGTCCCTGACAAGCTGAAAGGTTCTTTCGGGCCCCAGATGGCCATGATTATCATGAAGAGCGGCCAGAACTCCCTCTCTGTATTTAGCTGGTAAGAACAGTTGCCACTTCTCCTCCAGATCTTCAGATGGACCTCTCCAGTAGGCCACTCCTTCTCTGATCTGTAACCGGGTCCACTCTCTATGCAACAGACGGGCCCCCTGAGGGGAGTCAGTTAGAAGCAACTCAGGGCTCTGGATCTCCAGGGCTTCCAAGAGAAGTTTTCCCAAAGGGTCTTCCAACTGCTCCTTCCGCAAGTCCCTTTTGGACAGCCGGGGCAAACCCTCCCCTTCAACTTGGGTCACCTGGCAGTAGCATTTGGGTACTCCGATAGCCGAAACCCCAATCTCTTCTGCTCTTGACCCTCCTCGGGATCGAAATTCAGTTCCCTGATATAGGGCACGCACCCCTTCTGGAGCCAAATGAGTCCATTCTTCCGCAGGTTCCTGTGGAACATGCAACCTTCTGGATAGGGCATCTGCATCCCTATTTCCGATTCCTGGCCGATACTTCAGGCTAAAATTGAAGCTAGAGAGGGCAGCCAACCATCGATGTCCTGTTGCATCCAGCTTGGCCGTAGTCAACAGATAGGTGAGGGGATTATTATCTGTCTTGACAATGAATTCAGCTCCGTACAGGTAGTCTTTCAATTTGTCAACCACTGCCCACTTCAAGGCCAAGAATTCAAGTTTGTGAGTAGGATAATTCCTTTCAGCAGGCAGTAGGCTTCTGCTCACATAGGCAACAGGTCGCAGATGACCCTCATGCTCCTGATAAAGTACCCCCCCCAGCCCATCTCGGCTGGCATCAACATGCAGTTCATATGGTTTGGTGGGGTCCGCATAGGCCAACACAGGGGCAGTGGTTAGGGTTTCCTTCAGCTGGACAAAGGCCCCTTCGCATTCCGGGGTCCACTGATCCTGGATGGATTCCTTAGCCTTCCGGGGGCCTATGGTGGACTTCGCCGGCTTTACCAACTCAGGGACATCATCTTCTTCATTCTTCAGGAGCTCATTTAGGGGTCGGGCAATCTGGGCGAACCCCTCCACAAACCTCCTGTAATAGGAGCAAAAGCCCAAGAATGACCGGAGTTCGGTCACATTTGTGGGTCTCGGCCAGGAAGCAACAGCATCCAGCTTGTCCGGGTCAGTGGCCACCCCTTCTTCAGACACGATATGGCCCAGGTAATGGACCGAGGACTGATAGAATTGGCACTTCTCAGGAGAAAGTTTCAGACCTTCTTCATGTAGCCTCTTCAAGACCTTTTCCAACCTCTCCTCATGTTCTTCTAAAGTTCTGCCAAACACGATAACATCATCCAAGTATACCAGTACCTCTATCAAATTCATATCTCCAACGGTCCTCTCCATCAGCCTTTGGAAGGTAGCAGGGGCCCCGGACAACCCCTGAGGCATGCGATTGAACTCAAAGAACCCCACAGGGGTGATGAAGGCTGTTTTCTCCCGATCTTCAGGGTGCATGGGGATCTGATAATACCCACTCTTTAAGTCCATCACACTGAACCACTTCGCCCCTGACAGACTCTGTAGGGCATCTTCGATTCGAGGAGTGGTATACTGGTCTGGGATGGTTCTTCTGTTCAGCGTTCGGTAGTCGATACAAAGCCTCAAAGATCCATTTTTCTTCCGGACTACCACTATCGGGGAAGCATACGGGCTCCTGGATTCTCGGATAATCCCGATCTTTTTGAGCTCTGCCAGCTGTTGACGTAGATCTTCTAAGTCACCTAAGGGGACTCGCCGGACTCTCTCCCTGAAAGGCTTGTCCTCACTCAGGCGGATCTTATGAGTGGCGCTCCTGGCACATCCCACGTCAAACTCGTCCTTAGAGAATATTTCCCTACATCGAGCAAGTTGTGCCTTGGCCCTCTTCACCCATTCCGGCGGGAGGGCAGCGTTTCCAGAGCAAAGCTCCTCTATAACCGCTTCACCCTGTTCCTTTTCTTTGAAATCAATGGGGGCAACTGGGGTAGCCGGGTTGACTTGGCCCAGGAGCACTCTAGCCGGTACCTTCACTGGTGTAATAGAGGTGTTTCTGACACTCACTAAAACCCTTCCACGGTTTTCCTGTAACACCTTCAAAGGGATCACCTCAGGGATCACTTCTATCCCTCTCTGTCTCTCCTTTTGACCTGATTCAAAGATAATGAAGGGACCCGGCTGTTGCCATGTGAGTTTAACAGAAGCCTTAAAACAGGCCACCTCTCCTGGCTGTAAGACCTTTTCTGCTCTATCCAGCTTCCAGAGTCGTCCAACTCCTTCTGCGGGGGTCTCTTGCTCCAACACTAATCGTTGGTAGGCCTGCCGTAGCATGGGATGGATCCTTGGCGCCTGAGCATCTTGTCCCTGGACCAGTTGTATCAGAAGGCGCCTTACCAGGTCAGTGTTTGTTCCTACGATGAGAGAGCTTTTGTTGGCCCCTGGTGGACGAGGACAGACCACCGCTAAGGTGTCGAAGGTTTCCGCTTCACCAGCCACTGATGGATCAAAGGTCAACTTGATTGGCAGATACCCGTCATAGGGAAAACTTTGGGTCCCAATACCCCATATCTCCAGATCTTCCAACTTCTGCAAAGGTAGATGGGTAAGATATTTATCATAGAAGTCTCTATACAAAAGAGTCACCTGGGCCCCTGTGTCAAGGAGGGCTCTTGTGTAAATTCCTTCCACCTGAACCGAGACCACTGGGGAGGGCCCGACCAAGTTAGTTGGGAATTCTCTTGATGTAGCCTGGTTGTCTGATTCAGTTCTCTGTACCCTGGCCCTCTTCTCCTTTTTCTTCCTTGATCTGGGCCCCCGCTGAACCCGGTGTGCATTGACTCTCCTTCCCTCAGTAACCCGGAGTCTAGAACTGGGGGTATTATATTTGGGTCTGACCCCCTGACTCAGTTTCCCTGATCCTGCACCACTTCTGGAGTCCCTTAAGACTGGCGGACACCCGGTTGACTCCTTCACCGGTGTCCTCTGAAGTTTCCCGCTGGCTCGCGAGGTTTCGCGGCAGCATTTCCTGAGCTGGGACATACCCTTCTAACATGCCCAACTCCCCCGCAGTTGAAACAAGTTAACAATCTTGCAGGCCGTGGCTCTGGATCTGTGCTGAGACTAACAGGTTCATCTGGCCTCTCCGATATACTCCCCTTGGGTAGAGTGGATACCTGACCAGTCAGGATGGACACCATTTCTATCAACTGAGACACTTGGGTCTTTAGGAGTTCAACTTGAGAGTCACCCTCTTCCACACTTATCACTCCAACCCGGGCAGTTGAGTCAAACTGCCGACTTTTCTTCTTGTTGTCCAACATAACCTCTTCCTCTCTGACCATTCGAATCAGATCGGGGTATTCTAGAATGCCGCCATCTCGACGAGTTCGTAACAGTATGGCAATGGGATCTAAAGGTTGAGCCCCTTTCAGAACCTGTCGTGCACGAGTCTCATCTATTTTCCGGTGGTCTATTCCTTTCTTTAACAGAATCTGGTGGATAATCCTATCCAGACGTTTAATGAATTCGGACAACTTCTCCCCCTCTTCTTGATAACAGTGGTCCAACTGGTAGAGAAGTTCAGCCGCGTTCTCCGTCCGACCAAACACATCTTGCAGAATGTCCAAATAATCCTGTGCAGTGCAGTTCTTCTTGCTAAGCTTTAGATTACGTACAGCCTCTAATGCAGGTCCCCTTAAACTCTCTGTGATTCTCTGCTTCTTGTGCTGTTCTGGTACCTCCCATTCCTCCAAAGCCTGAGTGGCGGTATCTAACCACTCTTCGAACCCATCTTCTGCTGAAGGCACAGGCTGTTTCCCAGAGAATGTCCGGAGCTTCCTATATCCAGTCATCAAATAGCTCGAGGAGTCCCTACTACATTTTGCCACAATCTCCCCAAGAACAGCACACAGTTCTGAGCTAAAAGTCGACAAAGGTGATGACTCAGGATGCCCTTCTTGGACACCTTTTTCTTGGCTGGATACCCCAGGGGTGGTGGATGAGGGACCCGCAATAGGAACTCCTGGATGTATCAGGAAAAGTTCTGTTTGGTCAGTAGTTTTTACACTGTTTCCGTTGAAATAATCAGGGACCCCCTTCCTCCACTCACACAGTGCATACGTGTGTGGGACAGTGGTGTCAGTTTTCATGTCAATCACCCAAAATTTCCTGTCTGTGGATAGTGCCCTCAAAACAGGGAGGAGCTTTTCTTCAGTCCAGGCTTCTCCCTTGATTTCAACCACCAGGCCATTTTCCACTATGACATTCTCTTCCTTGCACCACTCAGCAGCAGCGACAGGATCCATTTCTGCGTGGGAGGGGATTCTATGGCTGAGAGGGTTGTATTGCAGGACTGTAGAAATCCCGGACGAGCCCCCACGTGTAGCACCACCCCCGCAGGAGCTGCTGATTATATTATTGGGTCTACACCCTGCCTAACAACCCAATCAAATTGGCTCGATCCCTCCTCAGGCACAACTGACCCAGAATAGGACTGGACTATCAAATAGATACACAGGTTGGAATACAATACTTCACTATGCAACAATACCTTGTTACCTTCTTGAATAGTAGTCCTTCTGGGTGACACAATGGAACAACGCACAAGATTGTAATTAACCAAACTTAGTTTACTATGTATCAAATTGAATAGGGGAGATACAATACAATACAATACAAGTCCATAAAAGGTTATTTAAAACAGCTTTAAAAAGGTAAAAGAATGCCCCCACACTCCTCCTGCATTAAGGCTAGACACAGTACCAGGTAGGTGGGCCTATCTGAGTCCCTCCCCCAGAGTTCTCTTCTTTCTTGTTGATCTTCGCTAGCAAGGTTATTGAATAGAGCTCATTTGTAATCCAAATTAGGAATAGAGATCAAGAGAGAAAAAAACAATGAGCTGTTAGTTGTCACCGCAGGGTGTCTGCGTAACTGAGCAATAACTTCTGCGAGAGAGATAAGCCTCTGGCGACTCCTTTACAGACCTTATTGTTTGTCTATGAGTCTCCTGAGAGAGTATGGTGATAAACCCCAGGGTTTTATCACCTCCTGCTGCGCTACCGCTATCTGTAGATAAAACTGTCTCTTCAGCAGATAAAGTCAGTTATTGGGCATGTGCCCTCTCACCAACAGAAGTCTCTCCTTCGCGCGCTTCCACTGCGGTCTCAGTCCTTTGGCTATATGCCAGCCGCGCGGGGTCCTTCTGGCGGATGACTTCCGGTCTCGGCAAACAGCAGTATGACCTCCAGGAATGTGCCTCGTGCTTGAGATGGGACGGTTCCACGTCGTCCCTCCAGGCTAAAAGGCTCTGGCCCAATATCCAGTGTCAGTCCTTCACTCTCGCTCGCTGGTTCCTCAGAGTCCAGCGCAGAAAGGCCCCCCCCCTTCGCGCGCTTCTCTCTTCCTTTAAATAACCTCCCCCATAGTGCCGTGCGGTGCAGCCGTGCACCCTGGATCTTGCAAAGCAGCCTGGGAGATGTAGTTTCTTCATCTTGTGAAAAGGAAGTCACAGCCCGGGAAATTCCATGCAGCTACCACTAGAGGGAGCCTAGTTCCTGGATCTTGCAAAGCAGCCTGGGAGATGTAGTTTCTTCATCTTGTGAAAAGGAAGTCACAGCCCGGGAAATTCCATGCAGCTACCACTAGAGGGAGCCTAGTTCCTTCCCACATATCAAACAGTGTCTTTAGGCATGTTTAACCCCGCTACAGAAGAATGACCAGCCTGCCCCCTTTTAAATGAAGAATGACCAGCGTGCCCCCTTTCAATGCAGACAGACCAGCATGCCCCCTTTCAATGCAGAATGACCAGCGTGCCCCCTTTTAATGCAGAATGACCTGCGTGCCCCCTTTCAATGCAGAGTGACCAGCGTGCCCCATTTCAATGCAGAATGACCAGCGTGCCCCCTTTCAATACAGAATGACCAGCGTGCCCCCTTTCAATGCAGAGAGACCAGCGTGCCTCCTTTCAATGCAGATTGACCAGCGTGCTCCCTTCAATGCAGAGAGATCATCAGCCCCCCTTTCAATGCAGAAAGACCAGCGTGCCCCCTTTCAATGCAGAATGACCAGCTTGCCCCCTTTCAATGCAGAGAGACCTGCGTGCCCCCTTTAAATGCAGATTGACCAGAGTTCCCCCTTCAATGCAGAGAGATCATCGTGCCCCCTTTCAATGCAGACAGACCAGCATGCCCCCTTCAATGCAGAGAGACTTACCTGCACATTCAGTGAGGTACCCCCAGGAAGAAGGCAGCCGTGACAAAACTCGTCGGGATCTGCGTTCTGACGTCACCACGCAACCCGGAAGGACGGGCGACACGGAAGCCGACCGTCTGTGTTGAGAATTAGCGATATAACTTTCTACTGAATGTGAGTCCTTTCTTGTGTGGAGGACTTCACATCCTTTTTACACATCTTTTGTCACTCACTTTTCGGACTTTATTAGCCATATTGACTTTCTCAATATTGTGGGACTTTATTTATATATTTTTTTCCTTGTCACTATCATTGGTTATACATTGTTTTCATCACCATTGTGGACACTGTTCATTAGTTTGAATACTTATTTATATTTTTTTGATGCATTTATTTGTATTTGGTCACGTTTAGCGCAGCTTCTTTTTATTTAGTTAGTCTTAACCACTTGTTAACTGGCCGCCGTGTATTTACTGTGGCAGTGTGGCGCTATTGCCGTAGTTTAGTTCAATAGCTACTAGAAGGTGCCATCGCGCTGTGATTGACTAGCAAGGATATCATTCAGCGATTCAGGTGGACCGCGGAACCTGTGATCATTCCCGGGAGAGGCAGAACAGTGATCTGCCTATTTAAACAAGGCAGGTCACCGTCCTGCAAGGGGACAAGATGGAGATCTTGTGTTCCTGCTAAGCAGAAACCCGGATCTCTGTCTTCCTCCAATCAGTGCAACCCCCCGACAGTTAGTAAGCACCCCCTAGGGACACACTTAACCCTTTGATCGCCCCTGGAGAACCCCTTCCCTTCCAGTAGTCATTAGTGCAGTGACAGTGCATTTTTTTAGCACTGATCACTAATCACTAATACAGTGATCAACACTGGACCCCAAAAAGTGTCAGTTAGTTGTCCGATTTGTCCGCTGCAATGTCGCAGTCCTGCTAAGAATCACTGATCGCCACCATTACTAGTAAAAAAAAAAAGAAAAGAAAATTCCATACAAATATTGCATTGTTTTGTAACTTTTGTAAAAACCAATATACACTAAAAATATTTAGCAGAATACATTTTGGCCTAAATTGATGAAAAAATTCGATTTTTAAAATGTTTTTATTGGCTGTGTTTTATATATATATATATTTTTAAAATTGTTGGTCTTTATTTGTTTATAGCACGCAGAAAACGCAGAGGTTATCAAATACCACCAAAAGAAAGCTTTGTTGGTTGAAAAGAGGAAATAAATTTTATTTGGGTACAGGGTCGCATGACTGTGCAATTGTCAGGTAAAGCAATGCAATGCCGTATCGCAAAACATGGCCTGGTCATTAAGCGGAGTTTCACCCAATAGAGGAACTTCCGCTGATCTCCTTCCTCCCCCCCTCCAGTGCCACATTTGGCACCTTTCATGGGGTTGGGGAATGGGTACTTGTTTTTGACAGGTACCCTTCCCCGCTACCGGGAAACGGTGCCGCCCCCTGGAAGTTTGGCCCCTCTCCTCCTTCCCCTGCTGCCGAGCCAATTAGAAAGTGCAGCGTGCTTCGCTTTACTGCCGGTTTCCCTTACAACTAATGGAAATTAAATCGGCTGGGGTGCTGACATCGCAGGCTCCCTGGACAGGTAAGTGTCTATATAATAAAATACTGTAGCTGCTGACTTTTAAATTGTTTTCCCCAGCTGGAACACTGCTAAAACCTTATGTGCTAAAATGTTTAAAAGTAATGGCACTCCAGAAGGGATAATTCATGGTAGCCATGTACACTATAATTAATGTTTTATAGAATTGTAACATACAGTACATCAATGCAATGACACAGCTTGCAGTGACCTTCATTGACACCTACAGTAGATCTTGGGGAAAACCTAGGCTACTCAATGGAGCTGAAAGAAGTAGGGTTTTATCAGAACGCCAGATAATCTACAACAAGGTTTTTGGAGTAGCTGAGTAGCCTGGAAAACTACAGAAATGTAACAGAACATGTAAGCAGTCTTCAATTAAAATTTTACCTGGTTCGTAACTGGGAATAGATGTTTAGTGTTTGTATATTTTACCCTATACCAGTGATGGCGAACCTTGGCACCCCAGATGATTTGGAACTACATTTCCGATGATGCTTGTGCACTCTGCAGTGAAGTTGAGCATCATGGGAAAAGTAGTCCCAAAACATCTAGGGTGCCAAGGTTCGCCATCACTGCATACGAATGGTCTTTGTATATGACCGCAATCCCTCTCTGACATACACACATTTCTACTTTCTTTCCTGGAATTGGCCCACCTATACTCATGTATTGCATTGCTTGTTTGCAACTTTACTCCCTTTTACCCTAGGCCCAATTCACACTGTGCGTAATGATAACGTTCCTGCTTGCAATTTTGTGTGGGTGATTTTCACACGATTCTGCATGTCCTACATAGGGCAGCCCATTCGCTCCAATAGGCTGCCCTATGCAAGTTTTTCAGCCAAAAGAAGCTCCTGCTCTTTTTTTGGCCAACAAGCTTCACACGATCTTTAACCACCTGACCTCTGGAAAATGTACTCATGACCAGACCATTTTTTGCGATATATCACTGCGTTACTTTAACCAACAATTGTACCCAAATATAATGTATGTCCTATTTTCCCACAAATAGAGCTTTCTTTTGGGGGTATTTGATTACCTCTGCGGTTTTTATTTTTTGCGTTACAAACAAAAAAAGACAGACAATTTGAAAAAAAAAAAAACAAGATTTTTTACTCTTTAAAAAATTAGAATTTCTTCATACATTTAGGTAAATATGTATTCTGCTACACATTTTTGGTTAAAAAAAAAATCCCAGTAAGCATATATTGAGCTGTTTGCGCAAAAGTTATAGTGTCTATAAACTATGGGATACTTTTATTTATTTTTATTTATGTGTTTATTATTTACTAGCAATGGCGATGATCAGTGACTTATCAGTAACACTAATTGACACTTTTGGGGAACCAGTGACGCTAATACAGTGATCAGTGCTAAAAATGTGCACTAACACTGTACTAATGACACTAGCTGGGAAGGTGTTAAACATCAGGGGCGATCAAAGGGTTGTGTGCCTAACCAGTGTTTTATTATACTGTGTTAAGTGCTTTTACTAGGGGAAGAGATGTAATGTATACAAACTCCATTCCCCCCCCCCCCCCCTGTCAAAATGAAAATCTACCTTGTTTACATAGGCAAGCTGCAGTTCTATCTCTCTGCCCAATGATCGGCGGGTGCCGTTGGACACCTATTGTGGAGTACCCGACACCTATTGATCAGCTTCTGCTGCGCATTTAGACAGCGGAAGCGAGCTATCGGTGGTGCGCATATGCACCCCCTACCCGAGATTGTCGGATCTCATATATATATATATATATATATATATATATATATATACATAATCCGGTGCACAGGTGCCACCCTGTAGCAGTAAAACTGCTAGAGGGGCAGTCTGGAAGCAGTAAAAGGTGCGTTTTGCATCTTCAATTTGGAATGAAGGGCATCTAAATGTGCGTCACGTGATGTGCAACAATCTCCAGAAACCAAGACAACCAAGAAACTCATGACACTAGGTTAGCCCAATAATGTTTTCTTTTAAAGTATTTAGTATTACCTACATTGTTCATGTGACAGGCTTTTTGGAACAAGGGAAAGTATCTTTGCTTGAACAGAAGACTTGAATGGTGTTTTTCCTTTTATATGTTGTGATTGTCACTAAAAGGAAATGTGGACAGGGATCCACAACAGGTAACAGGGTTACCAAAGAAAAGTCTGTTTTATTATGAGCAGCAAGACTAGCAAGCAATGTGGAGAGGGTTACACTAATAAAAGAAGCAGATTGACTACAGAAGAGTACAGGCAGTCCTTAAAGCGGTGTTCTAGCCTCACCCCCTCCCCCTCCAAAAATTAAAAGTCAGCAGCTACACATACTGTAGCTGCTGACTTTTAATATTAGGACACTTACCTGGCCTGGAGTCCAATGATATCGGCACCGCAGCCGATGTTTCCATCGACTGTTGGGTGCTGCCACCGCCATTGCTGGTGAGGGAACCCGGCAGTGAAGCCTTGCGGCTTCACGGGCGGGGTCCCTAATGCGCATGCGCGAAGCGTGCTGTGCATTTGGATTGGCTCGACGGCGGGGGAAGAAGTGTCAAAAACAGGTACCTGTTCCCCTCTCCCCCCTGAAAGGTGCCAAATGTGGCACCGGAGGGGGGGAGGAAGCAAATGAGCAGAAGTTCCACTTTTGGGTGGAACTCTGCTTTAAGTTACAAACAACGGACTTACAAAGGACTCCTACTTACAAACAGAGGGAGACAACAGGAAGTGAGAGGAAATCTACCCCTAGCACGGGACATTCTCTCCTGTAAGGGTTATCAAGGGAAAAAGGTGTCTCCACTGAAGCTTTATCACTTATCCTTGTTTCCACGGCAAACCAAAATTTTCAAAATCCAATTGTCACAGAGACAGAAAGTGAGGTGAAATCTTCTGGTCAGGGGCTCAGACAGCAAAACAAACATTACAAGGGTGTTAAACCTTCCCTATGCCATCCAAAAAAATGTAAAAATATTTTTTTGGCTGGAGTCACATTTAAAAAATTTATCTGTTCTAACTTACATTCAAATTCAACCTAAGAACAAACTTACAGAACCTATTTTGTTTCTAACTGGGGGGACTGCCTGTATATAAAAAACAAGTTGTGGTGGCTGGAATACATGACCTTTTACAAACTGAGCAGGCTGGACAAAGGGTGACAAACAATATACTATGAGATCTAAAGATAGTTGAATCTAAAATATGGGAAACAGCTAAAGTATGGAGACATGAAAATTAAAGTGATTTTAAAGGTAATAAAAAAAAATAAATACCAAACATGTCTATATTTATCTGCTCTGTGCAATGTAATTGCACAGACCAGGATTAGACCTCCTCTTTTTGGCTTCAAGTGCCCTCGCAAACCCAGCGAGACCCAGAAGTAAAGGGAGAGAAGAGTTGCAGACGTCCACGATACTGGTTCAAATGAGGGCTCAGGTAAGTAAAAGGGGGGGAGGGTGAGGGGGGATGCTGACACCTAAACATTTTTTGCCTTAGTGCAAGGAATGCATTAAGGTAAAAAATGTTTAGGCTTTACAACCACTTTAATATACATCTAAACAAGGAATTAGGCTCCTTTTACACGGGTGCCTCCATTTTGCAGGATCCGCTTGCTTGAGCAGAGGCAGACACAGCCCCGCTCTCCTCTATGGGGAGATCGGGTGAAAATGGACTGCCTGTCTGTTTTCATCTAATCATATCCGTTCCTTCAGACAGATGGAAAATAGGACCACCATATATCTGGATTTCGCCGACAGAATCAGATAGCGGTGGGTGTCAGCAAACATGCCACCTGCTGACATCCGCCGCTCCATAGAAGTGAACAGGCAGGCGAATCTGATCGGACAACCCGTGTGAAAGGGCCCTAATATTTACATTGCCAGAAATGGAGGAAGGGTAAAGCAGCCTGTGTCATTATAACCAGAGCTGTCTCAGAGAGTTTCATGGAGTTGCAGCTTCACATGCCCGCTTGCCCTCCTTTAGCTATTTCTTAAGATAAGGAATGCTCAGGGTGAGGTGAGAAAACTTTAGGATTGCAAGTCATATACTGATCTATGCATTCCCGAGAGCTATCAGTACTTTTTTGTTGCTTTTGAAAAGACAATTGTGTAATGTGCTGCCTTAACCTTCCTAGCGGTATTCCCGAGTGTGACTCGGGGTAAGATTTTAGTGCCAAAAGCGGTAACCCCGAGTCACACTCGGGGTAGCGCTAAGAAGATCGCTGGATGCTGGAGGAGGTTTTACTTACCTTTTCTCCGGGATCCAGCGAAGACTGCGAGCGGTGTGCGGCGGCGGAGCTCTCTCCCGATCGTCTGCGAGCCCCGGCTTCCGTCTCCGGCGACGTGACGTCCGCCGGGGGGTGGAACCGGCGGCAGATTCGAATGTAAAATGCACCAAACACACTGATATCGTTCAAAATAAAATAAAATCACATTACATTACCCCCCAGTGCCCTTTCCTGCAGTTTTACTGTACTTTTTATGTAAATATATGTATATATATATATATATATATATATATATATATATATATATATATATATATATATATATGTATATATATACATATATATACAGTATATATATATACACATATATATATATATATATATATATATATATATATATATATATATATATACACACACACACATATTATATATATATATATATATGTGTATATATATATATATATATATATATATATATATATATATATATATACGTATATATATATATATATATATATATATATATATATATATATATATATATATATATATATATATATATATACACGTATATATATATATATATATATATATACACGTAATTCTTGTGAATGAGCAGCCCAAACCAACTGTATACATTATATATATATATATATATATATATATATATATATATATATATATATATATATATACGTATATATATATATATATATATATATATATATATATATATATATAATATATGTATACATAATATATGTATACATACATATATATATATATATATATATATATATAATATGTATAATAAATGTATACAGTTGGTTTGGGCTGCTCATTCACAAGAATTACATGCTTTCAGCACCTAAAATAATGGTACCGCTTTCAGCACCTAAAATCCAAAAGAATCATACCGCCAGGGAGGTTAATAGGATGATAAACAATGTGATCAGTTACGTTGAAAATGTTTTTTAGCCGTGGTAAAACTGATGCATTTTTATGGGTGACCTTTAACAGAAATGCCATGTTTAATTTAAGCTAAAAGTTCACATGGTACCTAATTGGCAAGAGCTCATTAAACATCTTTGATGTTCAAAACTTTCCACTTAAAAAGAGAAAATGTAATTAGGAGGTAAACTCTCCTCTTTTAAAAAGAGATTACCTATGCAATTAAAATTAGAAACAGAAATTGTCACCCAAGTCTCTGATCAATTTATTAGGGGCAGGCATATTACAACTGGTTCAGGAAACCAATGATTCTGCAGGAGTACAAGTTATTCAGAAAAAATAATTATGATGTAGGGTTATGTGATGTAGAACCAGTTAAAGGATATGTTCACCTTTTAAAGCATTGCATCAACGATCAGCAGATCATGGGTGTAATGCCACGGTCCTGCAGACTGTCTGTGTAGCTATCTGCCCGTACCTCTGATATGGGCAGGCAGTTGCACCCTGACACAAAGACTCAATTAACTATTAGAGAGCTCAACAGGCTGTTGGTAGTTGTCGTTCTCTCATTCACAGAACACTGACTGTAGATTGTGACAGTGAGAAGGAAGAAGATCCCCTGCTTGCTGTAAAAACAGGGGATCGGGGGGAATGGGGGCCGGTACACCTGGAACATGCTACAACCTGAATATAGGTGTAACATGTAGCATGTTACAAAAGGGGAACTTATCCTTTAATAGCAGACCTTTAGAATGTGCTGTTATACCACAACTGTTACAATACTTATTTAGCCCAGATGAATGGGATAAAGTAGAACATTTCTATAAAAATAAAATCTGAAGGTCTGAAAAGAACTTACCGTATGATCCATGATTTAAGCCGGCTGCTGCATCCTTAACAATGGATGAGTCATCAACTGTCAACAGGCTTCCCTGCTGGCAGCTGAATGAAAAAAAAAACATTGCTGGAAATAGAAAAATGTGAAAAAAAATGGCGTGGGGTCCCCCCAATCCATACCAGGTTCTTTGGGTCTGATATGAATTTTTAGGGGAACCCTATGCCAAATAATAAAAAAAATTACAGGGGTTCCCCCCAAAATCTATACCAGACCCTTATCCGAGAATGCAGCCTGACAGGCCAGGAAAAGGGAGGGGGAGGGAGAACCAGGCCACATTCCCTCAACATGGGGGGGGGTGTTTGGAGGCGGGCATTGTGATTGGTGATGGATCTACATCGGGGGACATTCTTTTTATTTTAATAATAGAATTGTCAAAAACTGGGTGTGTGTTGTTATTTCTTTTTAAATCTTTTTTGGTGAATGGGTAGAGGTACCCCATACTAATTCACATGGGGGGTCTGGGATCTGGGGGGCTTCCATATTCTGATAAGCCCCCCGCCCACAGACTCCCACAACAACAGCCCAGGGTTGTGGGGAAGAGGCCCATGTCCCCATCAAGAGGCCCTTGTCCCCGTGAACATGGGGACAAGGTGGTTTTGGGTGGGGGGGCAGAGCCTCCTCACCTCAAAGCACCCCCTATGTTGAGGGCATGTGGCCTATTATGGTTCATGGGGGGGAGAGTGCTCGCTATTCCCCCTCCTTTCCTGACCTGTTGGACTGCATGCCCAGATAAGGGTCTGGTATGGATTTTGGGAGGGATCCCACGACAATTTTTTTCAATTTTGGTGCAGGGTTTCCCTTAAGATCCATACCAGACCCAAAGGGCCTAGTATGGATTGAGGGGGACTCTCACGCTGTTTTTTTTTTATTTACATTTTTGTATTGCTGGCAATTTAAGAGTCATTTTGTTTTCTTTATAAATTTGCAGCAGGTTTTCTTTACATGGTACAGATGCGTCACTTTACAGGCAGACTAAGGCGACCCCCCCCCCCTCAGCACCCTACACACACACTATATTTATGGTATTTTATATTTTTACTGTTTCCCTTTAAGCATCATTAAAATCACTACTCCTGTAATAACAATCTTTTTTAAAAAAAAAAAAAAATTGCATTGATACCATGTCCCCCCCGGGCATTACCAGGGCCCCATACCATTTTTATGGCCAATACCTTGCATATTAGCCTTCAAAATTAGCACTTTTGATTTTTCAGGTTCGGGTCCCATAGACTTTAACCACTTGCCGACCAGCCACCATACATATACTGCGGCAGGTCAGCTCTGTCCCGAGAAACGACATACCTGTACGTGTTTCACGGGACAGCTAGTGGGGGCATGCACGTGCCACAGGAGGAGCCAATCAGCGGGTCTGGCAGCCAAGATGTCTGCCGGGCACCTGCGATCGCACCCCATGGAGACAGAATGGCGGTCTGCTGATGTAAAAACGGCAGACAGCGGCAGACTGCTGTTCTGTCAGTAATGAACACAGGGATCCTGTGTTCCTCTTGTTCATCCAGTGAGTCCATCCCCCACACAGTTAGAAATCATCCACTAAGCCAGTGGTTCTCAACTCCTGTCCTCAGGACACACTAACAGGCCAGGTTTGCAAGATAACTGAAATACATCACAGGTGATATCATTTGCTGCTTAGTGATTGCAGTATTCTAGCCTGCAACTCCCCAAGGCAATACCTAAAATCGGGCCTGTTAGTGAGTTCTGAGGACAGGAGTTAAAAACCACTGCCCTAGGAACACATTTAACCATTTGATCACCCCTGGTGTTAACCCCTTCCCTGCCAATGTCATTAGTACAGTAACAGTGCATATTTTTAGTACTGATTACTGTAGTGTCACTGGTTCCCCCAAAAGTGTCAAAAATGTCAGTTAGGTGTCCAATCTGTCCTTCGCAATGTCACAGTCCCGCTATAAATTGTTGATTGCCACCGTTTCTAGTAGAAAAAAAATAAAAAAATAAATATGACATAAATCTTTCCCCTAGTTTGTAGATGTAAAAACTTTTGCGCAAATCAATCAATATAAACTTATTGGGAATTATTTTTACTAAAAATATGTAGCAGAATACATATTGGCTGAAACTGATTCAAAAATTAGATTTTTTTACTTTTTTATTGGGAATGTTTTATAGCAGAAAGTAAAAAATATTGTTGTTTTTTTTTTTTTCAGAAAAGTCCTTCGTTTGTTGTTTATAGCGCAAAAAATAAGAATCACAGAGGTGATCAAATACTATCAAAAGAAAGCTCTATTTGTGGGGAAAAAAAGCACATCAATTTTATTAGGGAAAAGCATTGCATGACCGCACAATTGTCAGTTAAATTAAAACAGCGTCGTATCGCAAAAAATTGCCTGGTCATTAAGGGGGTAAAACCTTCCAGTCCAGAAGTGGGTAATAGAGTTCGTGGCTCGGGCCTGAACCTTTTCCATGTTCGGAAGTTCTGGTGCACAACCAACTGGAGGGTATTTGGCTCAACTCTACTAATAATGTGATAGCTTCTTCCAATTTTTGTCTTTGAGAGAAGATAAGTTGAGAGTTAACAGTGCTAAAATGCTCTTTAATTTCTTGATTTATTTTTTTGCTCTGCTGAGGTTATCTTATTATAAGTCTTTGTAATATTTTACTAAACTTTTTTTGTATTTCTTCTGTTTTGTATTTTCTTGTTCAATTGTAGATTACAGGTTATCGATCCTAATAAATAAAAAAGAGGTGAAAGCCCCAACATGACAGATCCAGAAACAGTTAAGCTGGCCATACGTGGTTCAGTGTTTCCTTCAACCAGCAGCCTGAATAAATAAAACCAGGGCTTTTTTTTTTAGGGGGAACGCAGTTTCGGCACCTCCAACACTGAATGTAAATGTGTAAGTGCAAGGGGTGCTGGAGGGTCTATTGATGATGGCTGCTGGGGAATCTATTGTCACTGGTTGGGATCTTTTTTGTATGGGGGGTCTATTGTTGCTGATGGAGGATCTATTGTTGCTGGGAGGGGACTTATATTTCTGGAGAGTTGCTAGGTGGGATCTACTGTTGAGAGAGAGGTCTATTGTTGCTGGGGTGGATCTATTATTACTGGGGTGGTATTTTTTTTGTTGGGGGGGCATTGTTGTGTGGGTGATCTCTTGTTTCTGGGGGAGGGGGGGTCTATTTGTTGCCGGCTGCAAGGGATCTATTTTGCTGCTTTTCTTGTTATAATTAACAAGTTCCATACAAATTACTTAGCATCACAGAATGATACTGGGTTCTGTGTTCTCTGAAAGGGGCGGTACTGGAGGTGGGACCAAGGGACATGTTTGGGGGCAGGTAGGGGGCATAGACAAGGGGCGACTCAGAAGGGGGGAAGTTCCTGCACCTACTCTGAGAAAAAAAGCCCTGAATAAAACTAAATTGATTCTCCCATCCCCACATTCGAGGTGGATGGGGGAATTTTCCCCACTGCTCTACTGTATTCTTACAGTGGGAGACACTCCCCCACTGTGAAAACACACAGATCAATGCTGCAAAAATTGGTTGCAGCAGCTGATTAGGTGGCTTTTTATCTAAGAGGATGGTTGAACAGTTGATCGGTAGATCAACTTCTGTTCAACTGCAGTGACCACATATGAATCGAAATTCGGCCAGTCTTTGCTGAAATGGCCACATTTCGATCCATCTATGGCCACCTTTATACATGTTAAAGTGTAGATATCATACATACATTGTGAAATTGTAAAAAAAAAAAAAAAATCAAAAAGTATCTTATACGTATATGAAATATGTGGTGCTATGAGTAAAACAAGAATTCAAGGTTATATCTAATGTAGATTGTTGGGGCATCTGACATAGCTTCTAGAATACTCCAGGAAGATGGTGTACTATAAGATGTTTAAAAGAGAAGAGGAAAAGTGCGAGAGGGAAAGAAGTGTTTGGAATTTTATAATATCTTTTTTGTCTTTTTTTGAGGGATGAAAGTTTGGGATCTTTTTTTTTTGGTACTCTGGTTAAAGTTTCCTTCACCTAAATAGTATGCACATTATTTTTTTTTTTTTTTTTTTGTATGATGCAAACATATATTTATTCAAGTATAAAGTATCTCTTTGAATGTAGCTCTCAGGGTAAGAATGTTTTTGTGTTTCAGTGGAAAGCGGCCTGTCATGTACTTATTCCATTTTTGCTACTTTTTATAGCAACAAATTAATATAAATTAAATTTTGTTTTTTGTTTTTTTTTGTTATTTGTTCTGGATACTATTTCTATTAGTTGAAAAATGCTGTTTGAGTCTCCCATAAAATGGCTGGGAACGACACCGAGTCTTTATTGAAATTGAAAAAGTCTAATATTGTTAATCTTATTTCATTTCTAATTTTTTTTCTAATAAAGTTTCATTCAATTGCCACTTGTATGTTAAGCATTTTCCCTTATTGCAATGAATTTCCAAGTAAATTGGTGTGCAGACTGATAGGGTGAACTGACCTATTTTAATTTCTGTAATTATTTCAATAAAGCTTGTGAGATTTAATCATTTTTGGAACCCTAAGTGAAACAGAGGTAGGCTGCAATGAAGAGTCCTGAAGGGGATTCAAGGCACAGTCAGAATTGTCTCCTTTTATTTATATTCCTTCAGCAAAAGTGGATATTTTCTCTTCTACTTCAATAGGGGTCTTAACCACTTAAGCCCCGGAAGATTTTACCCCCTTCCTGACCAGTGGGTATTTTGCGATTCGGCACTGCATGAATTTAACGGACGATTGCGCGGTCGTGCGATGCTGTATCTAAACGATTTTGGCGTCCTTTTTTTCCCACAAACAGAGCTTTCTTTTGGTGGTATTTGATCACCTGTGCGATTTTTTGATCATGCGCTATAAACAAAAAAAGAGCGTAAATTTTGCAAAAATAGCAATATTTTTCACATTTTTTTATATGAAATTCCCCCCAAAAAAAATTTAAAAATGTAAATTTTTTAACATTTTCGGCCAATTTGTTTTATGCTACCTATGTTTGGTAAAAAAAATCGCAAAAAGCGTATTTTGATTGGTTTGCGCAAAAGTTATCGCGTTTACTAACAAAGGGAAAGATTTTTGTCATTTTTGTTGTTTTTTTTTTAACGCGTAATGGCGGCGATCTGCGATTTTTTTTTGCGGTACTGCGATATTGCGGCGGACAGATTGGACCCTTGACTGACATTTTTGACACTTTTGGGGTTACCAGTGACATTTCTACAGTAATCAGTGCTATACATATGCACTGTTACTGTAAAAATACACTGGCAGTGAAGGGGTTAACTTTTTTTGAAAGGGAGGGGCTATGTGTGTCCCTAGGGGCGTGCTTTCTACTGTGATTGGCTGTGGCTTCAGATGTATGAACAGTGATCAACGGTTCTACATAGTAGAACCGTATGATCATCCTTCATACACAGGGGAGAATGACAGGCAGCTTGTTTACACAAGCTGCCTGCCTTTCTCCCTCTCCCCCAACGATCGCAGAGTGACCGGCGGACATCGGGTCCACCGGTCACACGCGCATGGGGGTGCGTGACCGTGCGGGAGTGGGAGCGCGCCTCCGGCGGCGCGCGCTCGCTCCCTAGACCCTCACAGGCTAGCGACATAGACCTACGTCGCTTTGCCTGTGAGGGGCTGACTGCCGACGTAGATCGGCGTTAGGCAGTCGGCAAGTGGTTAAAGTGGAATTTCATTCTCTTAATCAACATGGAATATTTTTATTCCTCATGCTGCTAGCATTAGTAAATAGATAGGAAAGTATATCCTATTTACTTGTTTTAAACTTTTTCCACATTGCTTCAGTTACTTTCTGGTTTCTTGCCTAGGCAAATGGTGTCATACATCCCAGGAGTTTTCTGGAGGGAGGAGGGGTTTTTTGAGCTAAACACGCCCTCCTGCTTGTATGCCTGAGCTAAGGGCAGATGTTTTCCAGGAAGTAAATGCTACCGTGAATCACCTGCCCTTACTCAAGATGGCCAGAAATGCTATGGGGTGTTTTTCAAAGTGATTGCTCAACAAAATAAAGCATGGAGACGTAAATGGATGGGGGTGTTTGCTTTGAATATAAAAAATGAATTAAATAGCATTTTTACTATGTGATACTCAACTACAGTGTAGTTCCACTTTAGGTTCTTTATGAGGATAAATGTTAGCAACCACATATATGATGATGTTTACTTTCCCTCCTACAAACACATTCTTCTCATTTTATCTACATGTGTGCTGTATTAATATGGTTGTTTTTCTGAAATGCTATGGATATGTCTCTTGGTACTGTTAAACCATTTATTTTAGTGTTTTTTTTTTTTAAATCTGTTGTGCATGTTGTCCTAAAATGCGTTTCTTGGGGAAAAAATGTGTTAACTTTTTCCTGCAGACATTTAGTATTATTGACTGCTTTATCCTTTTTAAATTGTTTTTTTAATAAAATGTTATCAATGAACAAAATAGACATTCAAAATAAAGATCCACATACAAGAAAAGGATCGCACCAGAACTGCGACATGGATTTCCCAACAGTGCAAAATTTTCATATATGTTCCCCATTAGGCATTGCAAACATCTGACATCCATAGTGAAATAAATATCATGAATGGTTTGCAAAGAGTAGCTCTGACATTCAAGCTTGACCACTTTTTTTACAGTAATGAAACTTTTCTTTTTATATGAAACAATATTCATGCAAGTGAATTGTTAGGCAAAATCCCACTGGAACATTTAAGATGGTATAACAAATCAAAACAATAATAGGGTAAATAATGAACTATGAGTCTGATATAAGTTATAGCACCATTTATACAAGATTACGTTGTATACCTGACATTATTGTCAACATGTTAAAAACATTTTATCTTGGAAACATTTCTTAACATTAAATAAGTACAGTATATACAAAAAGAAAAAAGGATAAAGGTAATAATATTCCTTTCAGGGTCTTTGGATTTAGGATTTTCATAGTTTTTTTTTCCGTAAAGAAGTTCTCTTAGATAGAGACTATCTGGATTTCTTTCAGGTAAAGAAAAGGAGAAAACAAAACAATCTTGTATGTTTTGAGGGCCTCTAGTGGTCACTTCTTAGAAATGCTTTTTAGCACTGAAAGGGAAGTTAAATGTACAGTATCTCACAAAAGTGAGTACACCCCTCACATTTTTGTAAATATTTTATTCTATCTTTTCATGTGACAACACTGAAGAAATGACACTTTGCTACAATGTAAAGTAGTGAGTGTACAGCTTGTATAACAGTGTAATTTTTCTTTTCCCTCAAAATAACTCAACACACAGCCATTAATGTCTAAACCGTTGGCAACAAAAGTGAGTACACCCCTAAGTGAAAATGTCCAAATTGGGCCCAAAGTGTCAATATTTTGTGTGGCCGCCATTTTTTTCCAGCACTGCTTTAACCCTCTTTGGCATGGAGTTCACTAGAGCTTCACAGTTTGCCACTGGAGTCCTCTTCCACTCCTCCATGATGACATCACGGAGCTGGTGGATGTTAGAGACCTTGCGCTCCTACACCTTTCATTTGAGGATGCCCCACAGATGCTCAATAGGGTTTAGGTTTGGAGACATGGTTGGTCAATCCATCACCTTTACCCTCAGCTTCTTTAGCAAGGCAGTGGTCGTCTTGGAGGTGTGTTTGGGGTCATTATCATGTTAGAATACTGCCCTGTGGCCCAGTCTCCAAAGGGAAGGGATCATGCTCTGCTTCAGTATGTCACAGTACATGTTGGCATTCATGGTTCCCTCAATGAACTGTAGCTCTCCAGTGCCAGCAGCACTCGCGCAGCCCCAGCCCATGACACTCCCACCACCAAGCTTGACTGTAGGCAAGACACACTTTGTACTCCTCACCTGGTTGCCACCACACACACTTGAAACCATCTGAACTAAATAAGTTTATCTTAGTCTCATCAGACCACAGGACATGGTTCCTGTAATCCATATCCTTAGTCTGCTTGTCTTCAGCAAACTGTTTGTGGGCTTTCTTGTGCATCATCTTTAGAAGAGGCTTCCTTCTGGGATGACAGCCATGTGGACCAATTTGATGCAGTGTGCGATGTATGGTCTGACCATTGAAAGGCTGACCCCCCCACCCCTTCAACCTCTGCAGATATGCTGGCGTCACTCATACATCTATTTCCCAAAGACAACCTCTGGATTTGAGGCTGAGCACGTGCACTCAATCTCTTTGGTCGACCTGTTCTGAGTGGAACCTGTCCTGTTAAACTGCTGTATTGGTTTGGCCACCGTGCTGCAGCTCAGTTTCAGGGTCTTGGCAACCTTCTTATAGCCTAGGCCATCTTTATTTAAAGCAACAATTCTTTTTTTCAGATCCTTAGAGAGTTTTTTGCCATGAGATGCCATGTTGAACTTTAGGGACCAGTATGAAAGAGTGAAAGGGATAACACCAAATGTAACACACCTGCTCCCCATTCACACCTGAGACCTTGTAACACTAACAAGTCACATGACACCAGGGGAGGGAAATGGCTAATTGGGCCTAATTTGGACATTTTCACTTAGGGGTATACTCACTTTTGTTGCCAGCTGGTTAAGACATGAATGGCTGTGTGTTGAGTTATTTTGAGGGGATAGCAAACTTACACTGTTATACAAGCTGTACACTCACTACATTACATTGTAGCAAAGTGTCATTTCTTCAGTGTTGTCACATGAAAAGAGATAATAAAATATTTAAAAAATTGTCAGGGGTGTACTCACTTTACTGTAAATGAATAGGTAAGCAGATTCTTTTTTAGAATTTTTATTTTCAGAGGGTGGAAATATTACCAAGTCAGTAGTTTGAACAAGTGCAAGAGGTTAAAATAAAAAAGGCACTTTTATCAGTTATATAATATATAATTCTGGGTTAAGGTGGGAATACCTCTCTTTTTAACACCTGTGTATTCTATCTTTGCTGTAGGTGCAGTCAGTGCATTTGAAAAATCCTATTTGCAGCTTTTTCTGAGTACCTTGATACTCCTTCATCAAAGAACACATTACATAGTGCTCAAAAGTAATGCACCAAAAATGCATTTAAAAGGCACCAAAACATAACAGTAAATGTGAACTGGGCCTTTTTTTATTCCTTTCCATGAGCAAGAGAGAAAAACTGTCTTGGGAGGGAATGCCCCAAGAAAGAGATTGTGTTTGTTTTATTTGAGATACTGAATAAAATACTTTGATGCAAGTATGGTGTGTTGTTTTCCAATCATATCTCTCTCAGTATGTTTGCAAAAGGGAGACAGTGTCTGCATCTATTAAGCTTAAACTTAGAGATGTCCTGAAAAGTGAATATTTCTGTTTTCCCAAGACTGATGGTGTCTGGGGTGTGGGATTTTTTTGTAGTATTTCTTCTTTAACTAAATTTTGTGGTTTATCTGGTGCCAGAGCCAGACCTCTATGCTCCGTTTTCTAATCATAAAAAAAAACAGTTAAAAACACTTACAAGATAATTGATCAAATGAGCATATTAGTCAGCATAGTGGGTATCCTGCTTGGTCCTTCGCCTCTAGGGGGAGAGCTGGCCGGCAGCTGTGACAGGAGAGGGAGAAGCGAGGAAGCAAGATGCCCGAGGGACTGTGCTCTACTCTGGAACGCATAGACCGGAGCTGAGATCTAGGGGGCGGTATTGCGTTTCGGAGAATGCACACTTCGCTCTTTCATGAGACATTCTGGTCCTCAGATTTTATTTTAAAAACCTGGTAGCCTTACATTGCACAGAACACTTTTAGACTGTAAGCTTCCACAAGCAGGGCCCTCCTAATTCTCTTGTATCCAATTGTATTGTAACTGTACAGTTTCCCAATATATTGTACAGCGCTGTGCAAACTGTCAGCGCTATACAAATCCTAAATAAGAATAGTACTTGTTGCACTACAAGTGAAATAAGAAACATAGTTGCTTGTTCTTGGTGGCAATTTCCTGTTAGCTACATTCAATTCCCTTTAGAGTGATGAGCTGCCTCTGTTTTATTGTAGGGAGAGAGATCATTGTCTGAGCCATAACGTGAGTTAGGATAGATTAAAATTAACCATTAACCAAGGATATCGGGGAACTGGAGAAAGCGCAGAGAAGGGCAGCCAAACTGATAAGAGGCATGGGGGAGCTCAGCTATGAGAAAAGATTAGAGGAACTGAATTTATTCTCTCTTGAGAAGAGGAGATTAAGGGGGGATATGATAAACATGTATAAATACATAAGGGGTCCATATAGTGAACTTGGTGTTGAGTTGTTCACTTTAAGGTCAACACAGATGACAAGGGGGCACTCTTTACGTCTAGAGGAAAACAGATTTTGTCTCCAAATACGGAAAGGTTTCTTCAACATAAGAGCTGTGAAAATGTGGAATAGACTCCCTCCAGAGGTGGTTCTGGCCAGCTCACTAGATTGCTTTAAAAAGGCTTGGATTCTTTCCTGGGTGTAATTAAAATAAGTGGATACTAAAATTTTGTTAGGTAAAGATCCAGGGAATATCCGATTGCCTCTCGGGGGATCAGGAAGGATTTTTTTTCCCCTGCTGTAGCAAATTAGATCATGCTTTGCTGGGTTTTTTTTTTTTGCCTTCCTCTGGATCAACTGCGGGTATAGGATTGTGTTTATGGGATTGTATGGTTGGGTTTTTCAATACTGTTTTTTTTTGGTTGAACCAGATGGACTTGTGTCTTTTTTCAACCTGGCTAAATATGTAACTATTTAACCAGTACATTTTAACATATGAAAAGTGAAAGCAACTACAGTGTGAGTATAGGACATCATGTAGGTAACATGGCACATTCTGTCATTTACATCCATTTCTCCTGACAATGAGTGTCCTTCATTGCAGATAGCTAAGCCTTAATAAAGCACCTCATGCCACCTATCCCTATCTAATTGTCTGAACTTTTTCGGCATATTCTATGTTTCACTTTGCTATCCCTGAACACTAAACTCTGCATAATTTAGAGTAGCTTACATACTTCTGACCACTGCACTTTATAAGCCAGGTTGTACTTTACATACTCTTGATTACTGCATTCTATACACTGTGTTGTACATTACATTATTTTGGCCCTGCGCTCTATACATATATTGCAGTATAAGCTATATGAATATTTATAAAAAATGTTGAAATCAAAGAAACTGCGCAAAGGAATAAATAACTAAAAGGGCTGAATAGCCACGTGAAAAAGCACAAAGCATAAAAATCTTTGAGGAATTTCTTCCCCACTGTGAGTTGCAAACAAAAAGCTAAGGTGCTGTGACAAATTTAAAGAGGTAGATATATTGCGCTCAACATGTGCCATACATCAAAGTGCTTGTGCAAATATAAATAATATATATATATTAATGTGGATAATTAGGGTTAAAACGTCTCTATAATAGCTTAATATCAAAATATAAAGTCCATAGAGCAGCAACAATGAATCAATAAAAAGTCCATGAAGCAGCAACAATAAATATGATAAAAGCAAAGACTTGATAGTGGTGTTAAAAGCCTCCACCTCCACACTTCCACCCAGTGATCCTCAGCTCCAATTTCTAGCTGTGTTCCTGGAGGGTGACTGAGATGTATGGGTGAGGGCTTCTACTGCCAAGCCAGACAATGTTTTCATAGTGATATCCTGCTTTTGGTCTGAGAGCTTACCATAGTACTATGGAAATTGGAGCTGAGGATCGTATATAGATTGGATCTAAATGTCTATGTGACCCCCTATAATCAAGGGGTCATATACTTCTGGTAAGAAGTACCTTGCTTGAACACTGGGCTACAGCGAAGCAGCTTTGAATGACACGATTTTGGAAATGGCGAGTAAGGATAGGGAACTATTGCTATCCAGTAATAAGAATAGGCTCACTTGAAACTGTTCTCTATAATTGATCTTTCATTACCTCATGCTCATTGGGTGATTAAGCATAATATTAGGAGACACTGGTCCATTTTAAAGAATGATGCCATATTGGGCCCTTGTTTATCTCACTGTCCCATGGTGGTATATAGAGGAGTACTGTTCTTGAGAAATGTTATTGCCCCAATGTCATAGATCCCCCATAAGAACTCAGTTCTTTTATGACTTGAAGGGTTTTTTCCCTTGTAGTAAGTGTGCTGTTTGCCAAATCAATTATTTTCGGGGGAGAACGTGCATGACTAAGAATGTGGTTTATTTGATACAATGTTCTTGTGGGTATCAATATGTAGGGCGCACAGTGAGGATGTTGCAGACCAGACTCAAGGACCACATCTCCAATATTAGGTCTGGGTTTTCTATTCACAGTGTAGCTAAACATTTTACCAGGTGCCATAGTAAGAACCCTGCGAGCAAACTTTTTATGACCATTAATAAATATTCTCCCCACTGGAGGGGTAGTAACGTTAGGAGGGAGATCTATCGTCTTGAAACAAGATGAATTTATCAGCTTAAAACATATGTCCAATTCGACTTGAATGTTGAATAGGACATCAATTGTTTTATTAATAATATCAATAATAAGTGATTGTAAACCCTCGCTTTTTTAAATAAAAATAACGAACATGTCTATACTTACCTGCTTTGTGCAATTGTTTTGATCAGAGCAGCCCCCTATTCTCTTCTTCTAGGTGCCCCGCTGGTGCTCCATGCCCCTCCTCTTCATCGGGTGCCCCCCACAGAAAGCCGCTTTCCATGAGAGCACCCGTGCAGGCTTGCTCCCAAAATCCGGCTGCTGTGTCTATTGACACAGACACCGGGACTCAGCTCTGCTCCATGCCCCTCCTCTTCATCGGGTGCCCCCCACAGAAAGCCGCTTTCCATGAGAGCACCCGTGCAGGCTTGCTCCCAAAATCCGGCTGCTGTGTCTATTGACACAGACACCGGGACTCAGCTCTGCTCCCCCCCCGATCCTGTGTCACAGCTTTTGATTGACAGCAGTGGGAGACAATAGCGCCTCCTGCTATCAATCTGTTCAATGAGGGGGGCGACAGCAGAGCAACATGCACCTTAATGCATATAATGCATTAAGGTGAAAAAACCTTAAGACTTTACAACCACTTAAAAATTGTTAATAAATACAATTTTTTTACTTTTATTTATATTTTTTATTTTTATAGTGCTGGAGGGAAAAAATCCTTCTATTACCTCTTCAAAGTTAACTATTGTAAATGTATTGAGTTTTAATGTCACTTTCGGTTTTCCAAATCAGGTGACTTATATATGTATTCATATACACACACATATATATATATATGTATATATGTGTGTATATATGTGTATTTATTTATTTATTTTTATGTGTGTTTTTTTATATATATTTTTTCAATTTTATAATGTTCAAATTATAATGAAGATTATTGCGAGTGTCATCTTCTTATTATCCACAAGATGTCTCTGTTGAGCATTTTATATGGGTTACTTACTAATTATTTACCAATGTGTTAACACTAATTAGTTCCATCTGACATATATTGTATATATATATATATATATATATATATATATATATATATATATATATATATATATATATATATATATTGTGTGTGTATATATATATATATGCACACATTACTATTAAAAAAATTAAAGGAACACTTTGTTAATTTTCATTTAGATCATCTGATGTGTTTTCAATCTACAGAGGGCTGCATTCAAAGGCACCCCTGAAATCAAAGTGAAAAAATGATGCAGCAGACTAGTCTATTTTGCTGACATTTTATTGCAGCAACTCAAAATGGTAGTTTGTATGGCCCCCACCAGTTTGTATGCATGCCTGACAACATCGGGGTATGCTCCTATGAGACAACAAATGGTGTCCTGGGGTATTTCCTCCCAGATCTGGACTGGGGCATCACTGAGCTCCTGAACAGACTGAGGTGCAACCTGGTGGCGTCAGTTGGACCAAAACATAATGTCCCAGAGGTCTTCTATTGGATTTAGTTCGGGCAAGCATGGGGGGCCATTAAATTGTATCAATTCCATCATCCTCTAGGAACTGGCTGCATACTCTCACCACACGAGGCCGGGCAATTGTCATGCACCAGGAGGAATCCAGGACCCACTACACCAGCGTAGGGTCTGACAATGGGTCCAAGGATTTCATCCTAATACCGAATGACAGTGAGGGTGCTATTGTCTAGCCTGTAGAGGTCTGTGTGTCCCTCCATTGATATGCTTCCCCAGACCAAAGCTGACCCACAACCAAACCGATCATGCTGAATCATGTTACAGGCAGCATAACATTCTCCACGGCTTCTCCAAACCCTTTCATGTCTGTCAAATATGTTCAGGGTGAACATGCTCTCATCTGGGAAAAGCACAGGGCGCCAGTGGCGGACCTGCCAAATCTGGTGTTCAATGGCAAATTCCAATCTAGCTCTGCGGTGATGGGCAGTGAGCACAGGGCCCACTAAAGGACGTCATGCCCTCAAGCCACCCTCATGAAGTCTGTTTCTGATTGTTTGGTCAGAAATATTCACACCAGTGGCCTGCTAGAGGTCATTTTGTAGGGCTCTGGCAGTGCTCACCCTGTTTCTCCTTGCATAAAGGAGCAGATACTGGTTCTGTTGTATATAGCCACAAGTAAAGGGGCTACCTATAGCGCTTGTTAAGAATAAATGAGGCTAATAAAAGTGCTTGACCAGTGCAAAATTGTGATTCCAGAGGAGTAAGTATCAATGTGGATGGGTAGGCCTGAATGGCTATATTGTAAATGATAAAATACTAAAAGTGCATAAATAATATATAAAAATGGGTATAATTGTTGAGAAAACACACTAAAGTGCTTGATGTGCTAACAGCGACACAAATTAATACAAAAAATATGAGGAGTGTTGAAATGGGATGGGTGCACCTGAGGAATTCAATTTGATTCTGAAGGGCCAGCAGTGCATATACAATAAATATTAATAAATCCAAATATCATTAATACACCAATGGTGCTTAATAGATAAATAATAAAAGCAAGGTGCTCAATATGACATACATAATAAATACAGTAAAAAAAACAAAATGATTGTGAACAGTAATAATCAATAATTGCTCAAAAAAGTTCATAAGAATTTCCATAAATTTTAAGCAAATCAAGCTATAGCCGCTAACAATAATTACATAAAAATCCAACATGCTGGTTGTACGATCAGCCTGTCCATAGATGGTTTGAACCTCCGACTGTCCCTGCTGAACCAGCTGAGATTCAAACCATCTATTGCTGGCTTAAACGATTGTGTTGCTGTGCACTAAGGAAAGAAGGTAGGTATTTTCTGCAGTGCGGCACACAATAAGTATTGCAGCCTGCATCAGCCCGATGCAGGAGTCTGTTGTGCATAGAATTTAATGAGGCATTTAATAAATAAAAAAACAAACTCTGTGATGCATTGTAACAATGCACGACAGGGCATGGATCCACATCAGCGTCCTCACATTTTGGGTATCTTAACACACTCCGGCTGTCGTAAATGGGCCCTAAAGCCTAGTACACACTACAAACCCTGCAGGTTGAAGGAAAAAATAACTGTCGGCACCAGTCGCTATCCTAAAGATCCCACGTTAGTACAGTGATCCCCCCCCTGAGCTGTGTTCTGACAAGGGGACGGCCATTGGCTGAGAGCGCTGATCGGGAGCCAGTAGGCTGCTGGTTTTCCAGTAGGCTGGCTTCCGTCAGACCAGCGGCCATACACATGGGCCGAATGTCGGCTGTTTTTTGTTTCCAGCATTCAGCCCTTGTGTATGGGGCTTTAGTGAATTTGTTTCAGCAGTTGCAAGTGGCAAAAAAATTGCTGCTTGCAAAAGTTAAAGTAGCATGCATTTTCTCCAACGCATCTGTGCACCCAAAAAAAAAAGATGTGATAATGATGTTAATTTCCCCTGAAGGCCAAGGAGAAGGAAACAGTGAGATGTCTGCTGCAAATTGCTCTGTTGGATGCTTTCAACATGAATAGTCCTACAGTTATGCTTGATGTGTAAAAGGGTAACTCCCTGGCTTTTCTCTCAGTGTTTCACCAAAAAAGGCCTTTATCACATATATTGTCTCTCTTTTTAATGAACACATTATAAAATATGTTATAGAATATTTTGAAGTCTTCTATCAAACTTTATCTGGAAAATGTTAATAACTATGCTAACATCTGAGATTCTAAGAACCTCCTAAAAAAAACCCGGTTCTCAAAAAAAAAAACCTTAATTTAGCTTTGTGGTAGCGATGCTGTTGAGTCACTGTAATTCTTCAATGTGATCTCTCCAAAGAGATGCTCCTATACTTGGCATCTAGACACTTTGCAGCGGATGAAAGGTAGAAGCGGAACAGAAGTGCAACCATTATCATGACACATAGACAAATGAACTATAAAAAGTTTCATCGGAAAGAAATCTAAATTCAAGTATGAAAGTAATTTTCTTCTTGTGAATGGTCTCTGCTATAAAGATACCCTAAGGCTTTGTAAAATTAATTCCATTAACTCTGTTAAATTATTCAAGAGGGCATCATCAAATCCCTTGATATAATAATTTCACTCTAATTTGGCATACTGTCTTATCACTTGGTAGACAATATCATTACATTCATTAATAACAAATCATGTTACTGGTACATCCTATATCACTGGGAATCAAGACAGTTCTTTGTCTTCAATGTACCTGCCACTTGTCACATTCGTTGAAAATGTACTTTTAAAGAGAAGTCTAAAGCAGAGTTCCAGCCGTTCCTGTGTTTACTGAAAGTCAGCAGCTACAAAAATTGTAGTTTGTGACATTTAATAAACACACACTCACCTGTCCCACGGTCCAGCGATGCGGCCACTCGAAGCTTCCTCTTCCTCTGCTCTCGGCGGCACTGGCATCACTAGTGTGGGCACATGGCTGTGACAGCTTGCGGCTTCACAGCCGGGTGTGCACTGCACATGCAAGAGTCGCGCTGCACCTCCTGAATGGCTGACAATCTTCTGGGACCTGTGTCCCAGAAGAATGCAGGGAGGGAAGGGGAGGAGAGAACTTCCGCTTAAGCCACCTAGGCGGCCTGAGGGGAAGTGGGAGTGGGTACCTGTCAAAAATAGGGACCTGCCCCCCCCCCCCCCCAAAAAAAAAATGACAGGCCAAATGTGGCCTGTCAGGGAGTCAGGAGTACTTAAAACAGAAGTTCCACTTTTGGGTGGAACTCCGCTTTAAATTATACTGTCACCTTTTTTCTTATGTACAGGGGGTCTTTGGCTCCTGTCTAGCTTCGCTGACTATGACATGCCTTCCCTAAAACGAACTTGTGACCCTAACAATGGTCACAGTCACAAGAAGCTTGACTCAATTAAGTAAGAAGAAGTATAAGCCCCTAAATTGTATCTGAGCCCATAAAAAATATATTATATTGCAGTGTACCAGTCCTTAGATACTGTATGTTGCCTGCATTACATTCCTTTATTTTCTTATTTTACTTTCGCCTAGTGATTCTGCCAGTTACACACTTAAAGAACAACTCCAGGTTTTCACACCATTTATGTAGCTGCGGCTGCATGCAGCATACTGCTCTGTGTTCTGTGTGCAAGCTGAGACTGCCTTTCTCCAACCCAGAACACAGGAGAATCTACAGCAACGGCGCTCAGCCATTTACGGAGAGCGATGTATTCTATCAATGAATACAAAGCTTTCTCTGATTAGCTGTGTCAGAGGTCTGACATCATTAGCCTGCCTCTCTGACTCAGCCATTTAGAGGAAGATTTGTATTCATTGATAGAATACATCGCTCCCCCTGAATGGCTGAGTGCTGCTGCTGTAGACTCTCCTGTGTTCTGGGGATGAGACTGGAAGTCTCAGCTTTCACCCAGAACACAATGCAGTACGCTGCATGTAGCCGCAGCTACATATAGTTAATACCGCACATCCGCACAGCTAGGCTGCCATGTGTTCTCAGGTGTGTCTGTTGAGCTTGGGGAGTTTCCCCACTGTGTTCAATGAGGGCTCTCATTGGACAGTGGAGGAAACCTGACCAATAGCACACCAGGGCTTGTATCTATTCCAGAGTACAGAATATGCCAAAATGCATCCTGGGATGGGGTATAAGTCTGAGGGGAGCACATGACAGAGCATCTTTGGTGGGAAGCAGAGTCCCAGGAGGGGGGTGACAGCTGTCTCTCCTCCTGTCAGTGTGAGGAAAGGTGTCCTTGGCAAGGGGCCTAAAGGACAGAAGGTTGAGCTGAGCTGCAGAGAGGGATCTTTTAATAAACATGGATTGCAAGATGAAAAACAACATGGGTTTACTTCAGGGAGATCATGTCAAACAAATCTTATAGATTTTTTTGACTGGGTGACTAAAATAATAGACGGTGGAGGTGCAGTAGACATTGCATATCTAGATTTTAGTAAGGCTTTTGACACTGTCCCACATAGAAGACTTATCAATAAACTGCAGTCATTGAGCATGGACTCCCATATTGTTGAGTGGATTAGGCAGTGGCTGAGTGACAGACAACAGAGGGTTGTAGTCAATGGAGAACATTCAGAACAAGGTCATGTTACCAGTGGGGTACCTCAGGGATCTGTACTGGGACCAATTTTGTTTAATATCTTCATAAGTGATATTGCAAAAGGCCTCGATGGTAAGGTTTGTCTTTTTGCTGATGACACAAAGATATGTAACAGGGTTGATGTTCCTGGAGGGAAACGCCAAATGGAAAAGGATTTAGGAAAACTAGAAGAATGGTCAGAACTCTGGCAACTGAAATTTAATGTGGATAAGTGCAAGATAATGCACCTGGGACGTAAAAACCCAAGGGCAGAATATAGAATATTTGACACAGTCCTGACCTCAGTATCTGAGGAAAGGGATTTAGGAGTAATTATTTCAGAAGGCTTAAAGGTGGGAAGACAATGTAATAGAGCAGCACGAAATGCCAGCAGAATGCTTGGATGTATAGGGAGAGGTATAAGCAGTAGAAAGAGAGAAGTGCTTATGCCGCTGTACAGAACACTGGTGAGACCTCACTTGGAGTATTGTGCGCAGTACTGGAGGCCATATCTCCAGAAGGATATAGATACTCTAGAGAGAGTTCAGAGAAGAGCTACTAAACTAGTACATGGATTGCAGGAAAAAACTTACCAGGAAAGGTTAAAGGACCTTAACATGTATAGCTTGGAAGAAAGAAGAGACAGAGGGGATATGATAGAAACTTTTAAATACATAAAGGGAATCAACTCGGTAAAGGAGGAGAGCATATTTAAAAGAAGAAAAACTACCACAAGAGGACACAGTTTTAAATTAGAGGGGCAAAGGTTTAAAAGTAATATGAGGAAGTATTACTTTACTGAGAGAGTAGTGGATACATGGAATAACCTTCCTGCAGAAGTGGTAGCTGCAAATACAGTGAAGGAGTTTAAGCATGCATGGGATAGGCATAAGGCTATCCTTCATATAAGATAGGGCCAGGGACTATTCATAGGATTCAGATATATTGGGCAGACTAGATGGGCCAAATGGTTCTTATCTGCCGACACATTCTATGTTTCTATGTTTCTATGATCCAGTGTGCTGAGGACCATGCAGAGCTGTGGGGGTCGGAGTTTCCAGGAAAGCAGAGTCGTGAATATTGTAAACTGCCCCGGGGTCTGCCTAGGTTAGGAGACCAATCCAGGAGGTCAGAGGGATCCAGGAGCCAGCTAACCAGGAGGAAGCTTAGAAAGGGGGTGCCTGAGTCTAAGCCCTGAAGATAATTCTATGAGAAAGGGTGCCGGTGCGGGCCCTGAAGTGTTAAGAGTTGCAGCAGTGTTTACAAGTAGCTACCTCAGCCAGGAAGGCTAAAGGGAGCAGTACAAAGGACTTTTGAGTCACAAGGAAGTGTCAGAAGTCAGTTCAAGTCCACAGACAGCAATATAGAGTTGAAAGGGGAGGTTTTTGGATCTTGGTGGAATCCTGTAGTAGTTTCTGCCACGGTCCCTGGAGAAATGTTTGTAGTTTTTGGTGCATCAAGCCAGGTTTGGGACTTTATGGGTAGGAGTAAATGGATTTTTGATAGTTTTGGTAAAAGACAATTTATTGAAAAAATAATAAGATATTTACAAACATTTGAAAGTGAATGGGTGAAGGCCCATTAGGTGAGGGTGATAAGAAAGATTGAAGGTGAGTTTGCAAGTGAGTATTGGTGACATTGGTTTAGGACATTCCTGCTCTGCTGTTCCTTGTATCAACGACAGGAACTAAATTCAGAGGGGGTGTCCAATCGGTTTCCGACGCGTTTCGGCCATGTGCTGCCTTTTTCAAGGATGTATCACCAATTCTATGGTTGACAAGGTATATACACATTCTATTGTGTATAGTCGAGCCAGAGGAGTATCCCACTCATTCCCTTCTCCCATCCAAGTTCCAAAAATAAATACAAAAACCAAAGATGCCGGACTGTTTCTTGTCTCAGTGCTCACACTTGGATAATATGCTTAAATGTGCTGTTGTTACTAGCGGTAACCCTGGCAGACCCACATCCAACACAATGGCTGGGAATTCTGCTACATATTAGAATTTCATTATTAGGGTTTACATACACTTTAAAGGAGTTGTAAAAAAAGAAGGTTATGTTATCTTAATGCATTCTGTGCATTGAGATAAAAAGCCTTCTGAGTGTAGCAACTGACCCAGCACCCCCTAATACTTACCTGAGCCCCATCTCTATCCAGCGATGTCACAGGTCCCCCGGTCATCTTGGACTCTTCCTCCTGATTGGTTGAGACACAGCAGTGGTGCTGTTGGTTCCCGCTGTCAAAGTCAGTTAGCCTATCAGGAGAGAGAGGGGGCGGGGCAGAACTGCAGCTCCGTGTCTGAATGGACACACAGAGGTTCAGCTTAGCTCAGTTGCCCCCATAGCAAGCTGCTTGTTGGTGGGGCACTCAACAGGAGGGAGGGGCCAAGAGCAGAGAAGAGGAGGACCTGGTCTGCTCTGTGCAAAGCCAACTGCACAGAGCAGGTAAGTATAACATGTTTGTTATTTAAAGAAGAAAAAATAAAAACACAAGACTTTGCAATCACTTTAAACTGGCAAAGTCTTAACTTGAATTCTAACAAACTGTGGATGTCCATTGTTGAATAAAAGCAGAACTTAATATAAGATGTATTTAATTCAAGTTTGCCAAAATACTTTAAAGTGGACCTTGCATAAAAATTGATGTTTCATTTGCCTAGAATGCAGTCCAAAAGTACACTGCTCAAAACCTTTAATTTAACTCCCCACTAAACCACCGTGGTGCAAAGGCTTAGTCACACTTCCAAGGAAACACAACATAAAAAATAATACGGCAACACTCACCAAAACTCCTAAAAAATATAAATGTGAAGTCTATAATACGTTTCTGCCCTACATGGCCTTAGTCATAGCATAATACTGCACACTAAACAAGTTCCTATATATCCCTACCAACCGCCTACATAAATACACATAACTTAATGTATCAATCCAATGTATACAAAAACGTGTTACTTATGTATTACTTATATTACAAGCAACAAAAAGATAAATCCTTACTCATAATTTAAACTTTAGACTCCGCCACACACCTATTGTTTAAAATCGCTCCTTTTATGTAATCCTTTAAAAAAGATTAACGTTCAATTCATAATTCAAACCCCTGTGGATGTTTGCAGTCTGTTTGCAGAAAATTCCGCTTTTTAGGAAGCATTCTATAGATATCTAATTCTCTGCATAAGGGTAATATCCTCTCCACTTGCTGAAATGCAAAATAGGAGACATCACCCCGAGGACGTGCAAGAAATAATAGGAAGCCTTAGAAGAGTGTACCACACTGAAATTTTGAATACTATTAAAGTGTTCTCCAACTTGTGTCCTTTAAATGTCTTGTTGTGTCAAAATATTGCATAATTAATTTAAAGAATGTAATCAAATAGACAATATTTTTAGTCCCACAACTCATACAATTGCATAGAGGAAATACTTTTCCTGTTGTTGATCATACAAATTTTGTATGAGTTTGTATTTTGGATGACCGACAACCGCTTACATCACAATCTATATAAGCCCTAAATAATATAACATGTTCATCCATCTTTTTTTTTCTGGGGATAATAAATAAAGAGGAAGAATCTTCGATAGTTGGCCATACATATACAATTTTCCTATTCAATTTATAATTAGATATAATTATATTTAAAAATTTATAAATAAGGTATAATTTCATTAGTGGTCAGTGGTTTCATATATTTTTCTGTTTGATCATTTTTTTCCTGGGAGCCCCTCAGCTATATATACAGTAATGCCATTATGGCTTTCTAGTACATGTCATCTATCTCAGCCCTCCTATTGGTTGCAGGGTCCTACTTTCCTTTTATAGATTCTTGGGTCTCCCCTATGTTTGGCACACCCAAAGACAGGTGCATTTTTAAGAGTGGATTCCCCCTCCGCATTCCTCCTAAAGGAAGTGGATTAATCTCGTATTGCGTAAAGATGTTTATTGGGCCAATAGAGGTACACATTAGAAATAGACTAAATACCCCCCAGTTCAGTTCTCACTAGAATTCTTGAACATCACAAAAGTTCGGATCCGATCCCCGAAACCCATAGAAGTCAATTGGACCCAAATTTGAAAAATCCAATTGAAGGCTTATATGCAAATTACTGGACATAAAAAGGGTATGGGGGCCCGTGTAATGCCCTGGGGGACATTAATATTTTTTTTAAAAAAGATTGTTTTTACAGAACAGTGATTTTAATAATGCTTAAAGTGAAGCAATATAAATGAAAAATTCCTTTCAATGTAGTGCCTGGGGGGGTCCCCTTCGTTTGCCTGTAAAGTGGCGCATCCGTATGGTGTATAGAACCTGCTGCAAAACTGACATTTCTAAAGAAAAGAAAATAACATTTAAATTACATTTTTTTTTTGTATTGTTGGCAATGGTATTGTACTGCCGGCAATATAAAAATTAAAAAAGAAACGGCGTGGGGTCCCCCCCAAAATCTATATCTGACCCTTATCTGAGCATGCAGCTCTGCCCCCGGCACCCCAAAGCCCATTGTCCCCATGTTTATGGGGACAAGGGCCTCTTCCCGTGGGGGTCTGCGGCCAGACTGACCTCACTATTTATAGTTTTTGAAAAGGAAATTCTGGCCAAACTATATTTGGCAGTATAGTTTTTCTATCATTGTCTCTGTATGAAACTGTCCCCAGAAAATGTTATTATTGCTGTCTGGATCCCTGTTGGAAAGATTTAATCACAATTTCTATTTCAGGGGTACATTTTAACAACATGGACACTTACTGCAGGAAAAACATTACAGTGCCTTGAAAAAGTTTTCATTCCCCTTAAAATGTTCAACATTTTGTCATGTTACAATCAAAAAAAAGGCAATGTCTTTATTGGGATTTAATGTGATAGACCAACACAAAAGATTAAGTTCTTGCTGGAAAAAATATTTTAAGCAACAGACAGCATGGATTCATGAAAGACAGAAGTTGTCAAACAAACCTGATTTCTTTTTATGAGGAGGTAAGTAAAACCTTGGACAGAGGAGGGGTGGCAGTGGATGTAGCGTTTGACACAGTTCCCCACACATGGCTAATGTGTAAGGTAAAGTCTACAGGCTTGGAAAGATCAATTTGTAAATGGATAGAAAATTGGCTAAAATATAGAATTCAGAGAGTAGTAGTTAATGATTCTTACTCTAAATGGTCTAAGGTTACCAGTGGTGTACCCCAAGGTTCAGTGTTGGGACCCTTACTTTTTAATATCTTTATAAATGACATAGGGTCTGGGATTAAAAGTACCATTTCAGTCTTTGCAGATGTCACCAAGCTTTGCAGTGGAATAACTTCCTTACAGGATTTCTCCAACTTACAAGCTGATCTCAATGCACTGTTTCATTGGGCAACTATGTGGCAAATGAGGTTTAATGTTGATAAATGTAAAGTAATGGGGGCTAAGAATATGCATGCATCATACATACTAGGTGGAGTAGAGCTGGGGGAATCCACAGCGGAGAAGGATCTGGGTGTTCTGGTAGATCATAGACTTAATAATCGCATACAATGCCAGGCTGCAGTTTCCAAAGCAAGCAAAGTGCTTTATTGTATTAACAGAGGAATGGATTCCAGAGAGAGAGATATAATTTTGCCCCTGTACAAATCATTAGTAAAACCTCATCTGGAATACACAGTTCAGTTTTGGGCACCAGTTCTTAAAAAAAATATCGGGGAACTGGAGAAAGTGCAAAAAGGGCAACAAAACTGATAGGAGGCATGGAGGAGCTCAGCTATGAGAAAAGATTAGAGGAACTGAATTTATTCTCTCTTGAGAAGAGGAGATTAAGGGGGGATATGATCAACATGTATAAATACATAAGGGGGCCATATAGTGAACTTGGTGTTGAGTTGTTCACTTTAAGGTCAACACAGAGGACAAGGGGGCACTCTTTATGTCTAGAGGAAAACAGATTTCGTCTCCAAATACGGAAAGGTTTTTTCACTATAAGAGCTGTGAAAATGTGGAATAGACTCCCTCCAGATGTGGTTCTGGCTAGCTTACTAGATTGCTTTAAAAAAGGCCTGGATTCTTTCCTGGGTGTACCTTATATAAGCGGGTACTAAAATTTTGTTAGGTAAAGTTGATCCAGGGAATAACCGATTACCTCTCGGGGGATCAGGAAGGAATTTTTTCCCCTGCTGTAGCAAATTGGATTATGCTTTGCTGGGGTTTTTTTTGCCTTCCTCTGGATCAACTGCAGGTATAGGATTGTGTATATGGGATTGTATGGTTGGGTTTTTCAATACTGTGTTTGTTTTTTTTTTCGTTGAACCAGATGGACTTGTGTCTTTTTTCAACCTGACTAACTATGTAACAAAGTAGCACATAATTGGGAAGTGGAAGGAAAATGATAAATGGTTTTACATTTTTTTTTTACAAAATAATATCTGAAAAGTGTAGCATGCATTAATATTCAGCCTCTTTACTCTGATACCCCTTCAGAAGTCACCTAATTAGTAAATAGAGTCCTCCTGTGTGTAATTTGATCTCCGTATAAACACAGCTGTTCTGTGAAGCCCTTAGAGGTTTGTTAGAGAACCTTAGTGAACAAACAGCATCACAAAGGCCAAGGAACATACCAGACATGTCAGGGATAAAGTTGTGTTAAAGTTAAAAGCAAGGTTAGGTTCTAAAAAAATATCCCAAGCTTTATACAAGCAAGGAGAATAATAATCAGAGAAGCAGCCAAGAGGCCCATGGTAACTGTAGGAGCTGCAGAGATCCACAACTCAGGTGGGAGAATCTATCCATAGGACAACTATTAGTGGTACACTCCACAAGTCTGGCCTTTAATGAAGAGTGGCAGGAAGAAAGCCATTCATAAAAGAAAGCCATAAGAAGCCCCGTTTGCAGTTTGTGAAAAGCCATGTGGTGGACTCAGCAAACAGGTGGAAGAAGGTGCGCTGGTCAGATGAGACCAAAATTGAACTTTTTGGCCTAAAATCAAAATGCTATGTATGGAGGAAAACTAACACTGCACATCACCCTGAACACACCATCCCCACCGTGAAACATGGTGGTGGCAGCATCATGTTGTGGGAATGCTTTTTTCAGCAGGGACAGGGAATCTGGTCAGAGTTGATGGGAAGATGGATGGAGCCAAATCTTAGAAGAAAACCTGTTAGAGTTTGCAAAAGACTGGGCCAGAGGTTCACCTTCCAGCGGGACAACGACCCTAAACATACAGTCAGAGCTACAATGGAATGGTTTAGAATAGATCAACGCATATTCATGTTTTAGAATGGCCCAGTCAAAGTCCAGACCTAAATTAAATTGAGAACCTGAGGCAAGACTTGAAAATTGCTGTTCACAGACACTCTCTATCCAATCTGACAGAGCTTGAACTATTTTGCAAAGAAGAATGGGCAACAATTTTACTCTCTAGATGTGCAAAGCTGGTAGAGACATACCCAAAAAGATTTGCAGCTGTAATTGCAGTGAAAGGGGATTTTTCAAAGTATTGATTCAGCTGAGCTGAATACAAATGCACACCACACTTTTCAGATATTTATTTAAAAAAAAATTAGAAAAATAATTTATCATTTTTCTTTCCACTTCCCAATCCTGTGCCACTTTGTGTTGGTCTATCACATAAAATGCCAATATGACACATTTACGTTTTTGGTAGTAACATGACAAAATGTAGAACGTTTCAAAGATTATGAATACTTTTTCAAGTCACTGTACATCAGTTGTACTACTTCTATGTTATATTGAAAACGAAAAAAAAAAAAAAAAACAATTTGATTAGAGTTCCACCTTAATACATCACCCTAGTGTAGCAACAAGTTTATTAAATGCATGGTCAAGAGACATGAGTGAAGTGTCTCAATGTTACTTTTTATAAGTTTCATTAGACATGTTTCATAGAGAGGAGGCTGATTTCAATGAAGCAGTTGTTGAAAGGGTAAAAAAAATACTTAAACAGAGGACAATCAGTCCAGTCTAGTATGCAATGAGCAACTGGATCCAAAAAAAAAAAAAAAAATAATGCTTTCCAAACTTTTCTTCACCCATATTATGATTTGCATTATTAAATATTCTTTAAATGCAAAAATGTTTTACACACCAAACAGTGTGATCAGCTGCTGCATCAATGTGTTGCATCTTTGCATGCTTTTACCTTTGTGGAAAAAATGCAAAAAAAAATAAAAAATACAAAAAGGAGAATGGATTCATATATGTGCATACGGATTTCTGTTCATTTAGTTTCCACGTTTAAATAATCCAGATTTGTCCTCAAACATAACAATCTGATATTGCAGCCTCCTTTAGATTTACTAATTGTGCAGGGCAAGGAACTACCTATTTGATTTGATTTTGAACTTGGTGTTTAGGTTGGCCCTTGCACTACATAGCCATGCACACAGTTAATAAATCTAAAAAATACTGTACAGTGACTTCCAATCTTAGTGTTACATGTGCGACCATCCTAAAATAAATTTGACATTTTTATCGTTTTTGGATAAGGTTAAAGTAGTTAATAGTTAAAACCCCTGTTAGTTTTTTTTTCTTTCTGCTGTTTGTGTCCCATTGGGGAGGTTTTCCTTTACTTCCTATCACCAAGACACAACAAGAATTAAGGAAATCCCTCCATAATGAGGGAAAATTTACTTTTGAAAGATGTCTCTTAAACAACTGGAAGAACTCCCCTCTATTCTTGTTCCAGTGAGAACATTTTGAATTGATTATCAGTTTCTGCTCCAGTGACATGGAGCACCGGGAGGAATAGAGGTGATGATTCTTCCTAGTGAGAACACAGCAATAAAATCTGACAACAGTTCTACCTCAGGGCTACTTGGCAGGGAGGGTTGGTTTTCTCAGTGGTTGTGGAAGTGATCACTTCCACCAGAAAAATGACAGTTGGCTTAACAAGTCCATGCACACTTTGAGAATGTGTTTAAAAGCTCTTGTTACAAGCCGCT